>NC_060120.1:575950496-576554246 GCF_021461395.2 Schistocerca americana
TTTAATGACATTGGCCACACGTGTATCATTCACAGTATTTTCAATTGCTGGCCACTGCTTTCTCCCATCTTTTGGGCAGTGTACAAATCCCGTGTCGAAAAAATTGTTTATCTTTTGAAGTGATCCAGGAATCAATTGATGCAATTTGTAACCTCTTCATGAGATCGGAAGTGTTGGTCAGCCAGGCCACGCGCTATTGATCTGAACAGTCAGAGGGAGCAATGTCTGGAGAATACGGCAGGTGGGGTAGGACTTCCATTTTAATGTTTCCAAGTATGTTTTGACCTCTTTTGCAATGTGGGGTCAAGTGTTGTCGTGCTGCAAAATCACTTTATCGTGCCTCTCACTGTATTGCGGATGTTTGTCTTTTAATGCTCTGCTCAGATGCATTAATTGCATTTGATAATGAGCACCTGTGATTGTTTCATTTGATTTTAACACCTCATAGTACACGACGCCGAGTTGGTCTCACCAAAAGCAGAGCATGATCTTGGAGCCGGGAATACTCGGTTTGGCTGTAGACGTGGAAGCATAGCCAGGATATCCCCATGATTTTTTGCATTTAGGAATATCATAATGAACCCATTTTTCATTCCCGGTCACAATGCGATGCAGAAATCCCTTCAGTTTTTGCCTGTGAAGCAACTGTTCGTAAAAACACAAACGCCGTTCAACGTCTCTTGGTTTCAGCTCACACGGGACCCAAGTTCCTTCTTTCTGAGTCATGCTCATAGCCTTGAGACATTTTGAAATGGTTTGCTTTGTCACTCCCACTAATCGTGCCAATTCTTGTTGAGTTTGACGCAAGTCGTCACTCAGCAATGTCGCCAATTCTGCATCATCCAAAACATTCTCTCTTCCACCACTATGCTGGTCTGCGACGTTAAAATCACCATTCTTGAAGCGTTGAAACAACTCATGACACGTTCTTTCACTAACAGTGTCCTTACCATATGTACTTGAGAGAATTTGCTGAAACTCGGCTGCTGTTTTCTTCATATTGAAACAAAACAGCAACACCTACCACAAATGATGAGAATTAGGCTCGTAAACTGACATTTTCAATCAGGAACAACTTTATGATGCAGACACAAATCGACTAATGTTTGAATGAGGTTATGTTGGGAGAGGTCCAAGCTAACTGCCTGACATCTGCGATCTGTTTCTTTTGACTACTACGTACCATTGTCGCACGAATGAAATAGCTGAGGCAACATAAAAGATTTTTTTCCCCCAAAAAATCTTAAACAAGCATTGAGGTGTGAGCGGGAGCATAATCGTGATGCAATTTCCTCGAGTGGTTTTGCGATACAGTCTGGTACTTTCCTTCGGGCTGCTTCACACAAATTGCACATAACTCCCAGATAATATTCCTTTTTGACTGTAGGACTATAAGGCAGGACCTCGTGATGCCCTATCCCATTGTAATTGAAGAAAACAGTGAAAGAATGTTCACAACTGGTAGCACTAGTCGATTTTTTTTCGATCTTCATTCTTCAGGCAGTTTCCATTGGGACAATTGGGCCTTGGTTTGGATGTCATAACCATATACCCATGTTTCATCAACTGACATAACCTCCTTCAGAAGTTATGGATCATTATTGACTTCATTCAGCAGTGGTGCATGCAGTCGGCGCACCTGCTTATGGAAGTCTGTGTCTGGGTTGCCTCTGGTAGCTGCCCCAGGTATTTTAAATGTTGATGTGCACTACACTTGCCGTAGCAGTCCAAATTATGACAGCTGTCAGTGGTAAGTGTTGTCACTGGCAGGTTTTATTGGCTGTTGTAATCTTTTTCATAATACAGAAACAAGGTGTGTCCATGTCTCATGTTTTCAGAAAATGGCCTAGTGTACTTGATTTCTGAAGGAGATTTGTGAGAGATATTAAAATATGAATGGGTGTCACCTTATCATCAACTGTCAACAATAAGTCTGGAAGCAATGCTTCTCCATTGTGGTAAGTGTATGTCAGCACCTGTAGGGAATTTCAGGCATATTGTGAAAAGCTTTGAAGTTTTATCTTTTATTTTTGAGAAACTAAAGTTCAGTGACTCTGACTGGATCATATAGTGATTTTAAAATGATTTTTATATTTCTTGGATGCCTGCAAGAACATTGTAAATAATACTGGTCAGCCAAATTTGGAACTTGGTAGTTGCACTGTCTGATAGAGTTCAGTTAATTCAGTGTGCATAGTAAGTATTTATCTGTGATTAAACAAAAATTGGTGAAGCATATCTACTCGTAAAGAGATCAGAAATTATTCCCCGTCTTCCTTTTCTATGATACACAACTTGATAGTACTTTGCTTTACTACAGAACCTTGCATTGCTAGGGTAATGTTTATGTATCAAGAGTGTTTTGCATAAATACACTATTGCTATTTTTTGGAACTGTATCTTGTTTGCTCTAGTGGGAGCTAGAGCAGGTAAGATTTTAAATTGGTGAATGCTTGCTGCGGACTGATGCATCATTAGTATTAATTATTGCAGCGTAAAATCACTGTGGAATGAGTGGCAAGGAAATGTTTTTGTCATTTCAATGTGGGCCACTTCGGTACGAGCAATTTTCTAAATTATTTGCTGTAGTAAACACCAATGAATTCCTGTGAACTTAATTGATCTGTGATTGTAAATAAGAATCAACCAAGCTCATCAGTCATGATAAATTATGAATTTGCATTCGGTAAACAATGTACAATAATTTGGAGAATATGTGCTTCACACTGACAGTGAAAACCACAAAACCAGTGGGTGACTGTGTGTGTTTTCAGTTGATCGTTTACACCATGCTTCCCTTTGCCACTGTGTGCATCACTGTTTCACAACTGTATGCTTGCGTAAGGATAGCTTCATATTTCATGTAGATGTTTATTCAGATGCACAGCTGTATATGTACATACGTATTTTCTCTTTAACTGTAGGTTGTTTCTGGGACTGAGTAATGTTAGCATCCAGATAATGTGGTAATTTGTTTGGTGGCATAGGATATCAGTTCGTCATTATTTAAGGTTGAATAACAAGTTCACTATTCTTGTTCTACTGATCAATAGAACAGGAACGATGTACTTGTTATTCAGCCCTAAATATGGAATTATTCTACTGAGAAGTACCAGAAAAATCCATAAATAAGTTCATTAGTTATTGATCATATTATTGCGTTAATCAGAAATGTCATTTTTACTCCACACTAATGGAGGATTTTCAGATTCAGTAATCCATTACTTAATTATGTTTTGTTGTTGTCATACTTATGTGCGGTACTTGGAGATACGACTTGTCTATCTTATTGTAAATAGGCTTAATATCCTTAAAGAACTTGCTATCATTTTTTGGGGTAAATCATTCATATCAAGACTGACTAGTTCTACTATACGACTTTGGCAATACAATATTTTGTAGCTTGAAAAATATTGTAATGTCACTTGCTGCCATTTTAAACTTTGTTCAAGCAAGGACACTTTGGCAAATAAGCTTATTAAAATGACAGAATTACCATTTTATTTCTTTTCACTGATCATTTATTTGTATCTTCTACATTCTTACGAATCAAAATTATTATGTTGCTCATTTGCTCAGAGTTCAATCATATGACAAATAAGCTTTCATTATGTGATACACGATGGAACTGCTCGTTGCAAATGTTAAATTAGGACAGTTTATCATGTTGGTGATACATTCCCAAGAAAATATATGAAGTCATGTTTTTCTGATCCCTCCTTGTTCAAAATGAAACGTGCAAAATAAACATTTTATGATAATTTCCCAAATAATAATGGATAAAAATACATGAAACATATTTTATAAAGAAATATTAACATTACATTGCTCAGACAGTAAAGACAGCAGTGTGAACGAAAATACAATGACACTACACATTCCAGTGTTGTTACAGGTATTTATGGCCACCTCAAAGACGGTAGTACACTCATGTTCAGAAGAAAAAACAGAACACCTTGAATGACTAGAGATAGGACATTCATATTCACAGAACACGTACATTAGTATGTTCTGCAGAAATGACAAGCATTTGATGTCAGCCCACGTGTTCAAGGTAAACATCTACATTGTGGTGCGACAGCACGTACCAGTAAAATGTGCCTGTGGCTCTCGTCGTCACCATAAACTGAAGGTAATGGATCAATACAAATTGAGCAGACATGCAGGATGCCTTGTAAATATATGCACGAGCCATACCACAGATCAGTAAGTTTGAAAGACTGCACATTATTGGCATGAGAGAATGTGATGCATCCATCCGGGAAATTGCTGCTTGTATGGGACAAAATGTTCCGGCAGTGCATGCAATGGGTGTGTGCAGAATAGTTCACAGGAGGCCATAGAACACGACAATGGGTCAGGTCACACCACCCTGATCATCCTCTGGTAACCCCCCCCTGCGGGTCCGGGGTAAGAATAGGCCCGAGGTATTCCTGCCTGTCGTAAGAGGCGAGTAAAAGGAGTTTCAACCGTTTCGGCCTTCCATATGATGGCCCCCCTTGGGGTTTGACCTCCATTTTTCAAAATTCTACAGAAGTACGAGCCTTTTGGGGAAGGACGCCTTACGTGGTGTACCACTGGTCCTCAGTGCACTAAGACCTTGGCACTCGGCATTGTAACGGCGTTGTCACCATACCCACTATTCCTCAAATTGGGCCTAAACGCCTGATGGGTTGTACAAGTTACGCCCATAGTGCGTCCCCATCTGCACCTACAATCATGATGGACTTTCCATGGCACCCGAAATCCAGCACGGTAGCCAGCCCGTTGTGGTGGGGTCGTCATGTACCCTCTGGGTTGTAGCCCCCTGACAACACAGGGATCGTACTGCCGATACCTGAGCTGCACCCTCCCCATGTCGGCCAAGGAGTAGATGCCCGTCTCCTTGGGGCATCAGGACTCCCGGCAATGGTCATCCTGCTAGGTGGCCCTTGCTGAGGCTGGGTGGCGCCCGTGGGGAGAGCCCCTGGTCGGAGTGGGTGGTATCGGGGCGGATGTTTCACAGATGAAACGTCAACACGTATCAGATCGCTCTGCGGCCAAGTCTTTCAAAAGGAAAGGTACTGTCTCTGGTTCTGGTTCTCCTGCCCTTTCCCCCTTGGCTACTCCCTGGGAGGAGGGACAGGCCCGCCGGCTTGGGGCGAAGTACTTCCCCCGCTATTTGGTCTGTTCTCGAACCGATGGGGGGACGTTCGCCACCTCCAAGCCCATGTTCTTTGTTCAGCACATCGAGGACATCTTCGGGGAAATCGAGGCTCTCGGTAAGATGCGTTCGGGGTCCGTTCTTATAAAGACCACCTCCGCCACACAGTCGGCGGCGCTCCAGGCGTGCGATCGACTAGGGGACATCCCAGTGTCCATTGTCCCGCATCTGGCACTGAATAGGATGCAGGGGGTTATTTTTCATCGGGACCTCCTGCTGCAATCTGATAAGGAGCTCAGAGCCAACCTGGAGCGCCGAGGCTTGAATTTCGTCCGGTGAGTTCAGCGCGGCCCCAAAGACCGTCGCATCGACACCGGGGCCTTTAACCTCACCTTCGAGGGGGACATTCTCCCGGAGAAGGTAAAGGTGATGTGCTACCGGTGCGATGTGCGACCTTACATCCCGCCTCCTATGCGCTGTTTTCGGTGTTTGCGCTTTGGGTACATGTCGTCACGGTGTGAGGCTGAGCCCCTTTGTGGCGAATGTGGACGTCCTCTTCGTGAGGAACATACATGCACCCCACCACCTCGGTGCGTTAGTTGTCCTGGCATCCACTCGCCTAGATCCTTAGACTTCCCCGCGTATCAGAAGGAGAAGATGATTCAAGAACTCAAAACTTTGGATCGTCTCTTTTATTCTGAGGCCAGGAAGAAGTATGATCGCCTCCATCCCGTGCCGTTGACCACTTCGTTTGCCTCAGTCGTGTCCACTCCTTCCACGGTATCCTCACCCCTATCCTGTCCCCCCTCCACCTCCTCCCCCCATCTGAGGTCTCTGCCTCCGCCTCCCAAATCCCTCCCTTCCAAATCCTCCTCCCCCGTGGCCCCCGCCCCCTCTGCCCCAGGGGCCACCCTTCCTCCTCCTCCCCTCCTGCTGCCTGAGAAGCAATCCTCTTCTCAGGCATCCATCGGGGAAACGTTCCGGACCCCAGCTTCCGAGGTCCGGCGTTCCAAAACGGACCCCGCGCGTGAGGACCTTCTTCGTGTCCAGCCCACCATCCCTGTGCCTCCTCGGACTTCCAAGAAGGCCTCCAAGAAGAAGTCTCTATCCCCCTCTCCACCCCGGCGCGTTTCGCCTGACGCTCCATCCGTGAGTTGCTGCTCCCAGCCGTCTTCAGTTTCGCCGGGATGCTCTGCTGCCAGGCGCTCAGCTGGCCTCTTGTCGGCAAATGATGCTGCCCCTCCTACACAACCCGGGACAGCGACCGCAGCTGGCGACGACTCGATGGAACAGGATCCGCCTCCCGCTGGTTGTAGCGTTGTTCCCTCGAAACCTGGCCCTCCGCGGCCGTCGAGGTGACCAGCTCTTCCCCCGTCTCGTTTCCCCTCTTTTTTGACTAGCGATGGCCTTGTTACATTGGAACATAAGAGGTATTCGATGTAATCGGGAGGAATTACAACTGCTCCTCCGCCTGCACTGTCCGCTCGTCCTTGGTCTCCAGGAAACCAAGTTGCGCCCGACTGACCGTATTGCCTTTACCCACTATACCTCGGAGCGGTATGACCTCACCCCTGTGGTCGGTATCCCAGCTCATGGTGGGGCCATGTTGCCCGTTCGGGACGATGTCTATTACCATCCCATCCCATTGATCACCCCACTCCAAGCAATAGCTGTCCGTATTACTCTTTCTGCTTTTACTTTTTCAGTTTGTACCATCTACACTCCATCGTCATCCGCAGTTAGTCGGGCTGACATGATGTACCTGATTGTTCAGCTTCCTCCGCCGTTTTTATTGTTTGGCGACTTCAATGCCCATCATCCCCTTTGGGGCTCTCCTGCATCCTGTCAAAGAGGCTCCCTCTTGGCAGATGTCTTCAACCATCTCAATCTTGTCTGTCTCAATGCTGGCGCCCCGACTTTCCTCTCGGACTCTACTCATACCTACTCCCACTTGGACCTCTCGATCTGTTCTACCACTCTTGCCCGTTGGTTCGAGTGGTATGTCCTTTCTGACACCTATTCGAGCGACCACTTCCCCTGTGTCGTTCGTCTCCTGCACCACACCCCATCCCCACGTCCTTCGAGCTGGAACATACCGAAAGCTGACTGGGGACTTTACTCCTCACTGGCGACCTTTCCAGATCACGATTTTCTCAGTTGTGACCTCACGGCTGTTATCATCAATGTTGCCGAACGCTCCATTCCTCGTACTACCTCTTCTTCACGTCATGTTTCCGTCCCCTGGTGGAATGAGGCTTGTAGAGACGCTATCCGTGCTCGACGACGTGCTTTACGCACCTTTCGCCGCCATCCTACGTTGGCGAATTGTATTGGATACAAACGACTCTGAGCGCATTGCCGTAGAGTCATCAAAGACAGCGAAAAAGCTTGTTGGGCCTCTTTCACCAGCTCCTTTAACAGTTTTACTCCCTCTTCTGTCGTTTGGGGTAGCCTGCGCCGGCTGTCGGGCATTAAGGCCCACTCCTCGGTACCTGGCCTGACCTCAGGTAATGAGGTCCTTATTGATCCTGTGGCTGTCTCCAACGCCTTTGGCCAGTTTTTCGCGGAGGTTTCAAGCTCTGCCCATTACCACCCTGCCTTCCTTCCCAGGAAAGAGGCAGAAGAGGCTCGGCGACCTTCCTTCCACTCGCTGAATCTGGAAACTTATAATGCCCCCTTTACTATGCGGGAACTCGAACGTGCGCTTGCACTGTCCCGGTCCTCTGCTCCGGGGCCAGATGCCATTCACGTTCAGATGCTGGCACACCTTTCTCCGGCGGGCAAAAGCTTCCTTCTTCGTACCTACAATCGCGTCTGGACCGAAGGTCAGGTCCCCATGCGTTGGCGTGACGCCGTCGATGTTCCTATACCCAAACCCAGGAAGGATAGACACCTTCCTTCTAGTTACCGCCCCATTTCTCTTACAAGCTGTGTCTGTAAGGTGATGGAGTGCATGGTTAATGCTCGGTTAATATGGATTCTTGAATCTCGACGGCTACTTACCAATGTCCAATGCGGCTTTCGTCGCCGCCGCTCCACTGTTGACCACCTTGTGACCTTGTCGACATTCATCATCAACAACTTTTTGCGAAGGCACCAAACGGTAGCCGTGTTCTTCGATTTGGAGAAGGCTTATGATACCTGTTGGAGAGGAGGTATCCTCCGCACTATGCACAGGTGGGGCCTACGCAGTCGCCTGCCGCTTTTTATTGATTCCTTTTTAACGGATCGAAAGTTTAGGGTACGTGTGGGTTCCGTATTGTCCGACGTCTTCCTCCAGGAGAACGGAGTGCCTCAGGGCTCCGTCTTGAGCGTAGCCCTTTTTGCCATCGCAATCAATCCAATTATGGATTGAATTCCACCTAATGTCTCAGGCTCTCTCTTTGTCGATGACTTCACGATCTACTGCAGTGCCCAGAGAACATCCTCCTGGAGCGCTGCCTTCAGCGTTGTCTAGACAGCCTATACTCATGGAGCGTGGCAAATGGCTTCCGGTTCTCTGAAGAGAAGACGGTTTGTGTCAACTTTTGGCGATATAAAGCGTTCCTTCTGCTATCCTTACATCTCGGTCCCATTGTTCTCCCATTCGTGGAAACAACTAAGTTTCTAGGGCTCACATTGGACAGGGAACTTTGTTGGTCTCCGCATGTCTCTTATTTGGCGGCCTGTTGTGCACGTTCCCTTAATGTCCTCCGAGTTCTTAGTGGTTCATCTTGGGGAGCGGATCGCACTGTCCTGCTTCGCTTGTATCGGTCCATAGTCCGATCAAAGCTGGATTATGGGAGCTTCGTCTACTCGTCTGCTCGGCCATCCCTCTTACGCCGTCTCAACTCCATCCACCATCGGGGGTTACGTCTTGTGACCGGAGCCTTCTACACTAGTCCTGTCGAGAGTCTTTATGCTGAAGCTGCCGAATTACCATTGACCTACCGGCGCGACGTACTGCTGTGTCGGTATGCCTGCCGGCTGTTGTCAATGCCCGACCACCCCTCTTATCAGTCCTTCTTCGCCGATTCTCTCGACCGTCAGTACGGGTTGTATGTGTCTGTCCTGCTGCCCCCCGGAGTCCGCTTCCGTCACCTGCTTCGACAATTGGATTTTGCCCTCCCTACCACCTTCAGAGAGGGTGAGAGCCCGACACCACCGTGGCTCCAGGCTCCGGTTCATATTTATCTCGACCTCAGCTCGCTCCCGAAGGAGGGTACTCCGGCTGCAGTGTATTGCTCACGGTTTGTCGAACATCGTGCTCGACTTGCCGGTCACACCTTTATTTACACCGATGGCTCCAAAACTGACGATGGTGTCGGCTGTGCCTTTGTCGTTGGGGCCACCACCTTTAAATACCGGCTCCTCGACCAATGTTCCAGCTTTACGGCCGAGCTTTTTGCTCTCCATCAGGCCATTCAGTATGCCCGCCCCCACCGCCATTCATCGTATGTACTCTGCTCTGACTCACTCTGTGCTCTTCAGAGCCTTGGATCTCCCTATCCGGTCCATCCCTTGGTTCAACGGATCCAGCAGTCCCTCCATTCTTTCACTGATAATGGTTCTCCTGTCAGCTTTCTGTGGGTTCCCGGACATGTAGGAGTGCCTGGGAATGAGGCTGCAGATGCTGCAGCCAAGGCTGCAATCCTCCTGCCTCGGCCAGCCTCCCATTGTGTCCCGTCATCTGACATTCTTGGGGTTGTTTGTAAGAGGCTTGTGTCGTTGTGGTGGGATGCTTGGTCATCCCTCCAAGGAAACAAGCTCCGGGCAGTAAAACCGCTCCCAACTGCTTGGACAACCTCCTCCCGACCATCTCGGCGAGAAGAGGTCCTTCTGACCAGGTTGCGGATTGGGCATTGCCGGTTTAGCCACTGCTACCTGCTCTCCGGTGACCCAGCCCCGCAGTGCCCTTGTGGTCAAGCACTAACAGTGCGCCATGTTTTATTGTCGTGTCCCCGCTTCAGTCAATCTCGTGTTGTCCTGTCCCTGCCATCTACTTTACCGGATATTTTAGCTGATGACGCTCGAGCAGCTGCTCGTGTTCTGCATTTTATAACTTTGACTGGCTTGTCCAAAGACATCTAACTTTTTTACTTATTTTATCTGCATCATTGTCAGGACTTTCTGGTGTCCCCCCCTCCCCTTGAGCTTTACTAGATTCCATGTGCTCTAACAACTGTGACTGGGCACTAATGACCTCAGTAGTTGAGCGCCCTCAAACCCCACAAAAAAAAAAAAAAAAACCTCTGATAAGATTGACACATCTGAAGATCACCATCACCATCATCCTCAGCTCTGGCCCAACACTGGAACACGTTGTTCACTATCAGGGGTGACAGTCCATCGCCATTTATTACAGCATTGGTTTTGTGTGCATCAGCCACTTCTGTGCCTGCCTTTGATGAATGTGCAGAAATGTGATACATGGCAGTGATGATTGGAATAATGCCACTGGGGACAGGAGTGGCATCAGATACTGTTTTTGGATAAATACCAGGTCTTTTTGTTTAAAAATGATGGCCATATTTTGGTTCGCTGCAGTCAGGGGGAGGAAGCGGCATCACAGTGACTGCATTCGCACAACATAAAGCACCAACTCGAGGCCTAATGGTGTGGGGTGCTATTGGGTACAAACACAGATCACAGTTGGTTCGTGTCCAGGGCACTGTGACCAGTGTGAGGTATGTGAAAGGCATAATGTGACCTGTAGCCATACCCTTACTGTGCAATATCCCAGACACTATTTTTCAGCAAGACAATGCAAGAACACATGTTGGTGTTCGAACACATGCCTTCTTGGTGTCACAGGATGTCAGTCTTTTGATCCAGCTCATTAGACTTGTCACCAGTCGGAAATTGTGGCATATGGTGGAACGAAGGGTGCAGTCCCAGCACTGTGACTATGGGTGAACTTGGGATGGCTATACCATAGGATGCCACTCATGCATTATACACGTTGGTGCCATCATGCGAGGAACAAGTTATCACGGCCAATGGCAGACCCTGTGTCTACTAGGCAACAGGACATGTACTGAATCAAGGTGACTGAAATGCTAATCATTTCTGCAGAGCAAACTAATGCACTTGTCCTGTGACTATGGACCTCCTGTCTGTAGGCATTCCAGGAGTTCTGTTCTTTTTATTTTTTTCTGATCATGAGTGTATAATTGAATCCTAAAAACACCACTTAAAATATTTCCATTAATTCATAGTGATGGGATGGAAAAAAATGATTATTATGAATTACTTCTCATTTACAGCTGGCTGATGCCAGTTTGCAGGGTGGTTACTTCTGAATCCACAGTGGTATGTGCAGGAAGCTGTGATATGGAGTCAACAGTACTGTGGTGAGCACAAATTCAAGAATGAATACTCAACAAAAATGGTTCTTATTATTGGGCACTTCTCTTACAGCACTCTGACAAAAATAACCCAGCAGCTGATCACAGTTAATAAGTAGCAAGAGATAGTGTATGCTGAGGCAGAAGAATATTGCCACAGCGCAATGACAGCTAGTGGTTGTGGTGACCTTGCTGACATAAATAGGGTGTCAGCTCCAAGGCACAATGAGGCTAGTCAGCTAGGCTGGTGAGCATAGTCTATGACTCAAGGCAGCTGGCAGGAATGTGCAGACTCTGGGAGTTGAACTCTGAACCCTCAGAGGCTGACTGTAGTGTCAAGCAATGGCACCCTATACCCAGCCTCATTGTGTGGATCCAGTTTGAAGGCTGGAACCATCAGGGATAGCTGATGACTTGTACAGCAATGGCAGAGACTGGCTGTGGTGTCGTGCAAAGGCACACGCTGGCCAGCCTCAGGGTGCAGTTCCAGTTTGAAGCCAAGAAATATGTGGGTTAGATGATTGCTTGCAGATCAGTGGCATAGACTGGCTGGATTGTCGGGCAATGGCACCCACCGACCAGTCACAACCAGTGGATGCAGTTAGAAGCATGGAACCATCAGGCCTAGCTGACGGCTTGCAGATCAGTGGCAGAGACTGGGCAGAATGTTTAAAAAATGGCAACCACTGGCCACCTTCACCTTGCAAATCATGTTTAAAGTCCAGAATCATTAGGACTAGCTCACAGCTTGGATCTCAACAGCAGAGATTGACTGGATTGTCAGGCTGTGGCACCTATTGGCCAGCCCCACTTTGCCGATCCTGTTTGATGCCTGGAACCATCTGGCATAGGTGTCAGCTTGCTGACCAGTGGCGGAGACTGGCTAGAGTGTCAGGCAGTGGCACCTGCCATCCAGCCTTACACTGCTGATACAGTCCAAAGACTGGAATCATCAGGGCTAGCTGATGGCTTGCAGATCTGTGGCAAAGAGTAGCTTGAGTGTAAGGCAGTGGCACCCTCTGGCCACTCTCACCTTGCAGATCCAATCTGGAGCCTGGAACCAGAAGGGTAGCTGATGACTCATTATTTAGTGGCTTCGCTCAATTGGTGATACTGCTCAATGAGGCTGCAGTAGCTAGCTGCACATTTGATGGATGACTGGTTTGGAGACTGAGCCAGTCGAATCCCTGGAGCCAGAGGAATGTTGCTACTGGGTGAGCTTGGAGCACTACGGACAGTTGTGTTATTAGAGGAGGTAGTGTCCCATCACATAGCCACCTATAGAAATGCAGTGTTGTGCTACAGATGCTGATGGTGGAACACAGCTTAATTCTGCCCAGCAGCAGAATTAAGCCAGTGACTAGCTCGCATGTCCTTGGCTGGTACTGAAGTCCTGCCTGAAGCTGATGTTGCCACATTTCCTCCCCCTTAGGGAGAATTTGTTTCTCTGAATTCCAAGTTGATGCTGGACTTGTGAACTATTAAAACAGTGTGGTGCAACTGTGTCCAAATCTCCTACACTTTGTCTGCAGTGCTCTCTCTCTCTCTCTCTCTCTCTCTCTCTCTCTCTCTCTCTCTCTCTCTCTCTCTCTCTCTCTCATGTACACCATTATTTACAAACTGTCTGTTCTTCTTTCCTACACTTGTGGTTACTTTGTAATTAGCTTGAAGTCCTTGTCAGCTGCTTCAGTCTCCTGCCACTGTGCAGAGGTAAGAAGTATTCATTGTATCACACAAACTTTCCAACTCGGGCCACTGGCATTTCTGAGTGGCTTGTCTGGTCGATGAGTAACCTCAATATAAAATTCACTGAATTTTAGCAACCAGCGCTTTAACATGCTTGAATTTTTTTTTAAGATAATAGCTATCTCATTGCTGCATAATCTAGTATGATCTTGAATTTTCCTCCTGTACAAATAACTTATCTATGTTATGCTGGAAATGACTCATTTGTAGAGTTATTCTTTTATGGCGTATTCATCTCTTAGGAGCCATGGGCCCAGATTTTCTGCTTTATCCAATTCCTGACTTAATACACAGCCAAGCCCATGATTACTCACATTGCTTGCCAGCACAATTTGCTTCTCATTATTTGGGGAAATTAATATCATTCTGGTTGTTGGGAACTCTTTCAATTGTCTGAACACATAATTACGCCTCGGAGATCAGTGTAATGTTACTCCTTTCTTCAGTCGATGAGTGAGCAGCCATGCTATTGTCACAGATTTTGTTATAAACTTCCTGTGATAATTTTCCAGGCCCAATAAAGGCTGCACCTCTCTTTCTGTACATAGTACCAGAAAACCTGTACAGCTTTAATTTTCCTGAGGTTCATCTGGACACTCTTGCGACAGTTTTTTGTGCCAAGTATTATACTCCTTCCAGTTTGAAGAGACACTTTTCTAGGTTGGGCTTAGATGTGTTACATGCAACCACTTAAATACTTACCTTAGCTCCAATAATGCTCTTTCATGTTCTTCACAAAGTCACTTATGTCATCTAAATATAACATGCACAATCTAGATTTCAGTCCCCGCAGTATCCCATATAAGAGGTTGTGAAACGTGGCTGGTGTGTTTTTCAGTCCAAACAGCATGTACTGATACTGTGTAAATGTTCTGATGGGACCATGGGTGATCCTCTGTTTCTACTTCTAAATGGTGATAACAACTCTGCAGATCCATGGAAGGTAGAAAAATATCTGAATTGTCCCAAATTCTCCATTATATTCCAAATTGGACAAGCATCTGCAACCATACATTTGTTAAGGTACTGGCAGTCACAACAAAAGTGCTACATATTCATTCCACCTTCACGTTTTTTTTGGGATAATTACCACTAGTGCTCCCCAGGGACTGGTACTTTTCTCAAGAATACCATATTGTAGTGGTTGGTTAATGAATTCTTCCATAACAGGTTGCAGGTGATGTGATATAAAAGATACAGTTTACAATACACAGGCAGTTCATTCAGTTGGAGTTCTATGTAGTGTCATTGGGGTTGTTAGCAAAGACCCATCAGGATTAAATAGACCCTCATATTCTAACAGTAACTGCTCCATTGGTACGTTCTCTGCTACTTCCAGGTGTACTGCCTTCTGTAATGCTGCTCAACTGGTAACTTGCATTAGCTTACGGTCCAGATTTGTTCTGTCTAAATCATGTTCCTGCAAGATCTCTAAATTGGGGACAGTTCTATATATCTGGTGCCAAAGATACCTATCCTGAAAGGGACTATCTTCTCACCATCTAACTCCTGTACACATACAAAACTCCTGCATATTAAGCACCATTCCTCATTTTTCTGTAAAGGTTCTACTGCATGCAATACATTTATTGGCAGATTATTTCCTGCATGCACCTACAGTATTTTTTCAGCACCTTGTGGAACTTTGTTGTCCAAATTTATCCTTAGTGGCCATGCATGCAGTGTAAGTGGTTCCCCTTGCTTCAGGTATGAATCTTGTGGCAGTCTGGACTGTTGGCAGTTTCCACCTATATGGAACAATGTCACAGCGAATTGTACCATGCACCGATCTAGATCAGTTTAGCGTGATGTTCAAGGAAAATATCTAACCCTAAGATACCACAGTAACCGTTGCCTGTATGAGGCCAAACTTCCTTACAAAAACAGAAATTTTTTGACTTACCCTAAAAACTCATTACTGTCAAACCCTGTAAATGACGTCATTTCCACCCACTCTACGTAATCTGCATTATATTGGACTCAACCTCTTATTTCCCATGTTATGCGTATTTACCAGGAACACCTGTGAATGTATGTCCAACAAAAAATTACACTTCCTTCCATCCAGTAAGTTGTCATTGTAAGCAGAATTCCACCATCTCACACATTTTGGCTGTGCTTATATTTATTGGGAGCTCCATACGATGGCTCCAGAGCCACCATTGCCATTTGATGATGTGTTACTGTTCCCACCCCATGTCCACCTATCATGCCCCCTGTTAGGCTTGTCTGCAATCCTGTTCTGGATGACCAGTTTGCCTGCTTTTCTCACAGTATGGTTCACAGCATTCTTGCCGTATGTGAACTGTTGTCCCTGTCTGAACGTTTAAGTTCTGTGGTGAAAATTCCTTTCGATCCCAAACTTGGGCCATTGTGTCCCTCTCTTCTAATGCTGTTGCTGCATTGTCTGCCTGCATTTATATCTTCTGATTCAATAAGGTCTGAACCACCTCTGTTGTGGTAACATCCACCTCTGGTTCATTCATTGCTAAGGCTGTGTTCACAATAAAAAGAAAAATACAACATGAAGGGAATCAAGAGCACAGTCATATTTCCTGCCACTGAACACACCTAATTCTTACATTTGAGTGTTAAGCATGGAGATTGCCTATATTCCCTTGTATGATGTCCATGTTTCTCTTCAAGTTACCAAGACACAGAATACCCAACCCTGTCACTTGCAAAAGGTTCATTTTCACACATGTTGAGATGATGTCCCATATGTTGCTTTTAGGTACTTGCTCTTCTTACATCAATGTGACAGCCATCTGATGCCATTGTTGCAGGATTTCCAGAGTGGTGTGTGCATGACACTGTGAGACAGATTCTCCGGTACTGCAGCAAGTACAGTCACAAACGCTGACTCAACAGTAACGTTGTTCATTATTCTGTAACTCTCATACAGCATAGTAGCCCAGGAGCTAGTCACAGCTAGTTAGCAGCGAGTAATGTAGTATGCTAAGGCAGTGGAATACTGCTGCAGTCCAACAGTGGCTGTGAACGGTGGCACACTTATTGACAAATGTATGGTGTCAAAGGTGTCAGCTCCACAGCAAAGTGTGACTAGTTAGCTAGGCAGACCAGCATTGTCTGCAGCCTGAGGCATCTGGCAGGAATGTGTAGACACCCTAAGTTGAACCCAGAGCCCTCAGGGTCTGGCTGGAGTGTCAGGTGATGGTACCTGATTGCTGGCCTCACCTTTGCAGATCCAGTTGGAGGCCCAGAACGAACCATCTGAGCTAGCTTGTGGCTCATAGACTGGCAGCTTAACTTAATCGGTAACACTGCTTGGTGAGATGGTAGTAACTCAGACATACATTAACTGATGACTGGTGTAAAGATTGCTCCATTTGAATATGTGATGCCAAAGGAATGCTGCTTCTGGTCGAGCTGGGATCATTTATACTTGCCCTGGCCGGGTGTGGTATGACAGGAGTTTGCCGGCTGTGGAAATTCAGCATAGTGCTAGGATTTGCTGCAATCTAGTCTACCACTGATATTGGGACACTGCATAGCTGGATTCCTAAGCCAGTGTCCAGGTGCAGAATTTCATCAGTGGCATGCCCATGGCTGGCTACAAAGGACTGTCTGATGCTGATGCTGCAGGGCCAGGAATTACACAAAGTAAGCAGATTACCAACAACTTAGACACCTTATGGCTAAACTTGAAGAAACATGACTGAGAAATCTGCATGGAGTGTTGGTAGGACACAATAATTCTTGCCAAGGTGATACTAATGTGATAGTGGAAGCTAAACAGGAACATAGGTGGGAGGTGATCCCACATTTTTCGCATTTGCCCAGTCTTGCCTCCTCAGCCTTCCATCTTTTTCATTCTCTGTTCAAAAACCTATAAAGGAACTTCACTGACTTTGAAGATGTTTTTAACTTTTCTGTGCACCTTAAATTCCTAACAAGAATATTTTCCCAGGAATCAAACTGAAAAACTGTGCCATTGTTGAGAGAGAACCATCAGTAATAGAGGAGGCATCAGTAATAGAGGAGGCATCAGTAATAGAGGAGGATAGAGTACTTGTTTTCTTATGTTGCTTATTTCAAAAGCTTTTATTACAGCAGCAAAATTTAACAAACTTTTGTGTCACCTCATTATGAGTAAATGTGTGGTGCTGATTGTGAAATTGAATATCTGCTAATTACAGTAATGAATAACTGCTTATAGAGCATACAGAAATACCAAGAGGTAAGGAAACAAATTTCAATTACTAACAGCTGAAACTCAACTATTTAATAATATTTCGCAAGAAAGCTGACTGACTGACAAGAATGTGTGAACTTCTGTGAGAACATCACTGACAACCAAAAGCTGAGTTGCATTGATACCTTCATGTTTAATTGTCATTAGAATCAGTTGTCAGTTGTGTCATTTAGACTCACCAGTAGATATAAGTAAACATAAAATCAACAAAATGTTTGCGTATAGTAACTTGGTATCATGATTTTTCTATTTTTCGAATATTTTCAGGAGCCAACAGTGGAATAGGCAAATGTGTGACATTAGAAATAGCAAAAAGAGGTGGAACTGTGCACATGGTTTGCAGAAATTCGGAGAGTGCAGATGCAGTTAAGGATGAGATTGTGAAAACAACTCAAAATGAGGTATGAAAAAAAATTTCTTTCATGGGTACAAAACATGAACGTCATTCCCAAAGTTTTGATAAAGTAGTACAAATTGCTTAGTTTCCAAAAACGTACCTTCAGAGCTTCAAAACAACTACCCTTTGTCTTGTGCTTATGCAGAACCACTTTTAAAGCTCCATCCCCTGAGAATGTTGAACACTTATAGGCATGTATCATTTATAAAAAAAAGAGGAAATTGTGTGGGGAGCAGCTAGATATTTTTCATAAAGTGACTTCGGAGGTTTTTGTATTAAATATTCAGGTGGAATTTGCATTTGTGGATCAAGATTTGGTGTAGTCCAGATTTAGTCACTTCTGTATTATTTTAAGAAGCTTGACAAGTCATACTCTAGTACACCAATTTGTTTACTCTCCTATGTTCTTGAAGTGTGATCAGGGTGATGCGCCATCTTTCAGTGAGGAAAATGTTCACCACACGTTTGTCAATACACTTGCTCTGTTAGTAGAATAAAGGAAAGGCAACCATTGGCCTATAGCTGATGGATGTGTGGCTGGATTGAACTGTTATGGGCTCATTTTGATTCCAGTTGTGTTAAATATTGATTTTGACCTCGCAGAACTGAACATAATGACCATATGTTGATATATCTCCATAAGTTAAGCTTTATATTCTTAGGTTACTTCATATGTTACCAGTTGGCTCCAAACCTTTCTCACATAAAGATTATCATGTAAAATATTAGAGATGGATTCTAATCAAGCCTAAGAGTATACTGAATGAGCAAGTAGGTGGAGTTGGTATACACATCAGACAGGCACTGAACACATTATGCATTTCTTTCACTTATGCACACCTTACTGGATTGCTGTCCTTGTATGATGTATTAATTTCAGAAATCTCTCCAAGTATTGGCCCTGGCTCAGCTTTGTAATACTTCAAGTTGTACAACAAGTGAAATGCAGTATCTTTCTTTTATCTATATTCAGCAGTAAGAATGCTGAATAATATTACAGAACTACTTTAGGTGTGTAATCCATACTGTAGCTGAATTAATTAAAAACGGTTACTTATTTGTCAATGAAAATAATCAGTTTTTGAAAACAATATAATTGGATGGATAAAAAAATCTACTCACCAAGCGGCAGCAGGAAAACACACATACAAAAGGTATTGCTTATTTGCTTATGCAAGCTTTTGGAGCCAGTGGCTCTTTCTTCTGGCAAAGGATTGGAGGGGATGAAGAGAGGCGAAGGAAAAGGACTGGTGAAGTTTAGGAAAAGGGGTGGAGTTTTGACCCTGAGCCAGAGTTTTGGGTGACTTTTCGTAAACCTCGCCAGTCCTATTCCTTCGCCCTCTTCCTTCCCCTTCAACCCTTCTGCCAATGACACTGCCAGGAGGAGGACCCTCTGGCTCCGAAAGCTTGTATATGTAATAGCTTTTGTATGTGTGCTTTCCTACTGCCGCTTGGTGAGTATATTTTTTTTTTTTTTTTACCTATCTACTACTTATTCAGTTTGATCTGTCATCAATGGAGATGAAAAGAT
Organism: Schistocerca americana; assembly: GCF_021461395.2. Taxonomy (NCBI): domain Eukaryota; kingdom Metazoa; phylum Arthropoda; class Insecta; order Orthoptera; family Acrididae; genus Schistocerca; species Schistocerca americana. Next base: position 575,969,856 of record NC_060120.1, read on the forward strand.
TCGTATGAAAGTTATTGCAGTTGCTTTTTCCATGGATGTTGTCCTGTAGCTTTTTTCTTCAGTGAATCTCTGTAAACTAATGTAATGACCTTGGTATTTATATGTTAATTTACAGTGACTATTTTTTAATAGCTATTTACTCTTAATTAATGTTGACACGTCAGTATGCAATGACAATTCTTTTAACAGCTGTTTACTCTTAATTTACTCAAAATTGCTAATTTCATATTGCCCTGATGAAATCGGTGCATTAGTAAGAGAATGACGTGGATAAATATTTTAGTCAAAAAAGTTTTCTAAACTTACTGCATGTTACATGCTGGTGAACAATTTTAATTATCTATACTGACATGTTCTGCATGACAATAAAAAGTAGTAATTTCACAAAAAATCAATAGAACTCTCAAATTAAGTATATATGTTTTCATGAGATAAACGTATACTTCTATGGAATGGAAAAATGGAAATGATCTTATGGCATCAGTGACCGGGAGTTCCCAAGTGGAAAGTTTGGCCGCCAGGTGCAAGTCTTATTGAGTGCGACGCCACATTGAGCGACTCGCACGTTGACAGTGGAGATGAAATGATGATCAGGACAGCACAACACCCAGTCCCTGAGGGGAGAAAATCTCCCACCCCAGCCGGGAATCGAACCCGGGCTGCCATGCATGGCATTCCAACGCGCTGACCGTTCAGCTATTGAGGTGGGCTGTGGAATGGAGTTTAAACTGCAGTTGAAATAGCTGTATATTGTAATTTCAGCTACAACTGTACAGCATCTCAGCATGACAGTTTGTCACCAGGCAAACCAAACAGCAACTGATTATGAATATAAATCAAAAATAACATTAAATTTCCTTAACAGTTTAATAATAATAATAATAATAATGAGTGCATAGTCAGTCAAAGTCAGTCCTCATGTGATCGCAGTCTCGCCCCACATGATCCTATAGTGGCCATATCTGCATGGCATCTACAGTTTACACAGAATGGACGTCATTCAGTGGTAATTCTAATGGTTTCCCATCTTTACTGCTGCAAAAGTTCATTAGTTTGTAAAAATGAAGTTACAAGCCTCGTTTGAGTAATGAGTTGGATTGTCCTGTAGTTCTCTAGTATTGTAAATAAGTGGGGTATAAAAGGGGAAGTATTAGTGTTCAAATGTCAATGGGATGATAACTATAGAGAATATCAATTTAACTTTGCTGTCGTAATCCATTGTACTTGCTTCTTCATGGTGGCTCAATGATCTGAGATTATTCCGTGCTCTTGGGTACAGTAGGATAAAAGGTTTTATATCTTTGCTGCATATCAGTATTTGAACTAAAAGTTGCAGATGCTCCACAGATGTTTATTCCCAATTGTACTTCACAAGTAAGACCAGAAGATGCTACTTCTTACAACAGAACACAACTGAGTCCAGATTACTGACTGACATTAACACGCACCAGAAGTCAACTAAGGCTGATACAAAGTGACCAGCAATACTCAACGTCACATCGCATTTCAAAGGTGCTGCAGTTACATATTGATTTTTGACACCAAAAGATACAGTTTATAAGTCAGCAATATTTCATGACATTTACACTGCAGAAGTTCTTCAAATTGGACTCCGATAGATGTTTAAATAGTAATACTGATAAATTTGAATCATTTCAAAAGATTCTTTCAGAATTAAAATGAACGCAACTGTCCATGTTTTGAAATATTTTCTTTCTAAACATTTTAGTATATTTGTCCGTAAATGAAGTAATTGGCTGTAATTTATTTAATCATAATAAAGAAAACTGAAATGTATATGATTTCTGAAATATGTTTTGTGTATCTGGTTGTAAAAGTGTATTGAGCACTGAATATTTGTACATATTGAGTATTTGTCTGTGTGTCACATGTTATGGTTTGTGTTGAAGATAATGTCATTAACCAGTTCCATTACAACATGAAACATTAGAAAAAATGAGAAATCAGTTTTTCTATACATTAATTGATTTAACAAATCCATATTATTTGTTCTTTGCTGAAGGGGGAGAAATAAGAGTACCATTGACCACATTCTGTGGCAATACTGGCTGTAGCTTACCATTTGCTGTTATTTCCATCTTCATGTCATTTCTTTCCTGTCTTATGTAGTTCAGATGCTAAAGTCAGTCATTCAAGCCACTGATCAACACTCACTCCAGCTTTGAACCCTAAAAGAAGGTAATTTTCTCACATGGAAACATCTCAAATTCAACTTGTGACTGCCCTCCTTGTGGAACATTGCATCGACAAGGAAAATTCATATTAGAAAACTGTAAAATTACACGTAGACAGAACAGTTGGCCGGTACTTAACTTTAGGCAGTGAAATCGTAAGTATTGCCAGTAAAGCATGTAAAGGTATAAGAAACTATTCCTATCTTTCAGATTCAGAAGCAAGGAATAGTTTTTCTGTTTTAAGTGTTTGTCAGCAGTGCTTGGAATTTCATTTCCTGAAGGTACGGTAAGTCTGTGAAGATACGGTAAGTAATGGTCCGCAATTCTGTCTCCTCATAATTTTACACATTGTAAAACATTATCAGTGAAGCCATACCAAAGACAACTACCATTCCCATATTATTATCTGTTGTGAAGCCATTGGACAACTGTCTCTTGAATCAGTATTAAAAATGTTACACACCAATTGTGAAACGTGATATTTTTGCTTTTGACAGTGCCTAACGGCATAGGACTTTCAAGGTATGTTGTACTACAGGATGGTATACCATATTTTATATGATTGTCTGTATACATGGTATTGTGATATATTAATCTGTTACCTTGTTTTCTGGCACTTGATAATGGGATATCCTAGTACCAAAATGTGGTAAAAATATCACTCTCAGTAACAAATCTATATTGCTGAAACTTGGACCAAACAAGATGTCACAGTGTTAAGTTAGTAAACATGCATTCAAGAGGAATACTGTTGAAAAACTCATCTTACCTTTCAGATGTATTATTCAGGGTGTATACGACCCAGGAGATCTTGGAAAAACCCGAGAATTTTTTCATCCAGGAGAATACTGGGAAAACCTTGGAATTTTTTAGAATTCTGAATTTTTCATTGTTTTAGTTTTCAGTTAAATTTTTGTTACATTGACTGGTAAGAACCAATACTCTAAACAAAGGATGTTACCGTAATCTTGCTACTACAGAATAATAAGACAGCACTAAAACATGAAAGAGAGAAAAAACCGAAAATAAAACTTAAATTGCAATGGAAATGCGCCATATTCAACAACAAAGCAATGCTCTTAAAAGTGTCTGCCAACAGCAAAATGTGTCATTGGCTTTAGGAAGACTATGCAATGCTTCACAACAACAAATTGCCTCCAACGAGTATGACGTCACATCCGTTTACATTGGATTCATTTGAGCTATTGCGAGTAAGCTCATGTGCATGTGCAGTTGAGTCATGTAATATTAGAACCTTCTCCTGCTTCTGGCTACAGAAGGGTGGCAGTTAGCTGTATGAGCAATAGCAGCAAGCAGCCAGATGTTACCTGGAAAAATGTTAGTGGCATGCCTAAGCTGCCAGATTCACATATGCGCAAAAAGCCTGGATCTAGGGGGTGAGGGCAAACTGAGGTATCTGCCCCGGGGCAGCAATTTCAAGGGGGGAGGGGTGTGCAACTTCATATTCTTGAGGGGGAAAAGCTTTGTTTCACAAGGTGTCTAGCATCCAGCGCGCGTTGCTCTATCGATTATTCATATGACTTTGAAAAGCATCCCTCTTGGCTTTTGAACACATTCCAAGTTGATTTCTGAATGAATTTTAAGTTGACTATTGAATGTGTGCATAGTATACGTGATGTCTCTGCCTGCGGAATCTCCGTCGGATCTAGAAATAAATTTTCCTGCAGACAAAAAGGGGATGGGGCTATACGAGCTGAGCGAAATTAAGTCGAACAGTTGAATGCCAATCACTGTTCATGTGGTTGACTGTGTTTGCAAATAATCAGTGTTGTTATAATTGCTAGCGAAATCTGTAGATTCAGACAACCAGAGAGGAAATAAATGTCTAACAGGAATAACAGGCAAGAAATATTTCTTATTATCTTCTCATCCAAGAAAATGATATTTAGAAGAAAATTTTTGGACAGACCACTACATCAGTAAAGGACAGTTGCACAGTCCATGGCTAGCAACCGTTTAAGTTCTATTCGGGGAGTAGCATGGAAAATGCGATGTACAAACACGTTATAACACCTAACTGGAGAATAAACATGGGGTAACTAAACTGGTGATTGTGACAGGGTTAGTGAAGTTAACTAATGAATAATTTTTGACACTGGTAGGAATAGTTACAGAATTAGTGATGACAAGATTGTGCATTAGAATGAGGAAGGTGAATAAACAGGGACATTACATAAATTATGGAAGAATATGACGATTCCAAATTTGCATAAAAATTTCATACTACTACTTTTCGATCTCGTGTTTCAGAAGCTGGAGCATATGAATGAAATGTGAAACTGTTTCCTAACATAAAACTTTTAACTTGTAATAGGGCGTAATAGGCATTTGATACTGATACTTTGTGAATTGTATTCTGTTGTGTTATAAAAATGACCATTTGTGCCAAAACAGTCTCATTTATTTGGCGTGTCCTACAATTGCTGCAATATTAGGCAGGTCTATTTCATTTTATCTAGCAGACAGTAACAAAAATACACATAATCCGATCGAGAAATACACCAGTCTTGGGGTCCTGTTTGTGTTAACAGCTTTTTCAGTATTAGACAATGATATTTCGTTTTTTCCTGTTGCAAAACGTTTGACGAACTTTGAAGAGGTAATAGATTCTTTCCCAGAAAGGAAAGCATGCCATGTAAAGCTGTAGCAATATTAGAGATTGAAGGAATGTGCACTGTCTTGCTTGTCTCTTGTCTTTATTGGTTTTACTTATCCTATATTTAATGTTATGCCACTTGCAACAGCGAGTTATTAGCTAATAGGCAATAAAGAGTGCAAATTTTCTGAAGAGTTCTTGTTCTGTCGGTGACAAATAATCCCATCCAGTATTAATTTTTAGTTTTTTAAGAGGAGCATGTCTTATATTGCTTCGAACACGTGTACAGGGCTATTACAAATGATTGAAGCGATTTCATAAATTCACTGTAGCTCCATTCATTGATATATGGTTACGACACACTACAGATACGTAGAAAAACTCATAAAGTTTTGTTTGGCTGCAGCCGCACTTCAGGTTTCTGCCGCCAGAGCGCTCGAGAGCGCAGTGAGAAAATGGCGACGAGCTGAAAAAGCGTATGTCGTGCTTGAAATGCACTCACATCAGTCAGTCATAACAGTCCAACGACACTTCAGGGCGAAGTTCAACAAAGATCCACCATCTGCTAACTCCATTCGGCGATGGTATGCACAGTTTAAAGCTTCTGGATGCGTATGTAAGGGGAAATCAACAGGTCGGCCTGCAGTGAGCGAAGAAACGGTTGAACGCGTGCGGGCAAGTTTCACACGTAGCCCGCGGAAGTCGACGAATAAAGCAAGCAGGGAGCTAAACGTACCACAGCCGACGGTTTGGAAAATCTTACGAAAAAGGCTAAAGCAGAAGCATTACCGTTTACAATTGCTACAAGCCATGACACCCGATGACAAAGTCAAACGCTTTGAATTTTCGGCGCGGTGGAGATCATGATCAGCAATTCATGTCATGGCCTCCACGCTCTCCCGACTTAACCCCATGCAATTTCTTTCTGTGGGGTTATGTGAAAGATTCAGTGTTTAAACCTCCTCTACCGAGAAATGTGCCAGAACTGCAAGCTCGCATCAACAATGCTTTCGAACTCATCGATGGGGACATGCTGCACCGAGTGTGGGAGGAACTTGATTATCGGCTTGATGTCTGCCGAATCACTAAAGGGGCACATATCGAACATTTGTGAATGCCTAAAAAAACTTTTTGAGTTTTTGTATGTGTGTGCAAAGCATTGTGAAAATATCTCAAATAATAAAGTTATTGTAGAGCTGTGAAATCGCTTCAATCATTTGTAATAACCCTGTATTTTATGTATCAGTTTCTTCGGAAAGATGTGTGCTACAAAGTGAATATATTTTTGAAAAAACTATTTTTTTTTTTTTTTTTTTCGTTTTTGGCATCCTACTTCAAACACTCTAGGGAGGGGGGCGGGGGCGCCACTATCTAGTATTGCCCTAGTTTGGAAATACATACCATAGATCTGGGACTGATGCACAGAGCAGTCTTGAGTTGTAGTGGGGAGATGGGTAGTCTCCACGTCACCTGTATTTAAGTTTACTGATTTTGCTGTTTCCTCTTTGTTTATTACTCTCACATTAAATGAAAACAAAATGGATTTCTGTGGTCTGGAGCTATCAAGTGAATTAAAATACATTCACATAATTACGGAAGGCTAAAATATGTTATTAGTTTCAGATTTTATTTTATTTCTACCTTTCTGACAGTTAAGCATTAATCACCTTGCAGAACAATGAAGTTATTTTTGTTGGTTTGCTAAAGAAATTTGGCTTTTATTAATCTTTTCCACTGAGGCAGTCAATTTATTTGAAACGAAGTCTTTAATTCCATACTATTGGCTAGTTTCAACTGCTTGTTGCATTTCAAGTGCATGTTTTCGTCTTCTAGGATTATGCCATGATAAAGAACCAAACATGAGATAATACAGCACTGGTACTCCAAGAAAATTTAAATCCTAATCTGGACATATGAATGTGCATTTTATGCCGAATTATGCTTTTAGAATGGTTCACAAAATTGCGATGCCCTTGGAGTATTTTCTAATGTCTTGTTTCTTCTATTACATAATGTAAGATCTTTTAGTGTTTTGCATGTACAATCATGGGAGCTTCTTGCATCATTGTAGCTGCACAATCGCAATGACACCTGTTACCTGGCACTCTGGCAGCTGCTGAAATGAACCTATTTCTAACAGGTCATGAGAAAATATTGTGAATGGTTGTTTGAAAAGCTTTACTTTCAAAGTAGATTTCCTTTCATGTAAGATGAACTATGTGCGAGAATGTACAATGAATGTATTAAACCACAGAGCATTTGACTCCCACTTAAAAATCAACTCTTTGAGGATGACCATTTAGAAGAATTTAGAGCCCAGAAGATCAGACATTTATGTTGTCTTTAAAAATTTTACTGGCACTTCTCTTGCAGCTTATTAATCTGAGAGACCAATATTATATGTGAAAGCTTTTCTTTTCTTTTCTTTTAACAACACTACGTATATTAATTTAAACCATTGACTTTTCCTGTTTGTGTGTTCGTGCTAGTTCACAGTGATGTTTCTATTGGCTAACTTCACCACGTGTCCTATGCTCTTAATATCTGCAGTCATTGGCTGGCGATATCACGTGACACGTGCTATGACTGGCTTACAAAAGCGCATCGCATCTCGATTTCATTGCTTCGGAAAGTAACATGCAGCGTTTGGTGGAATTCGAATTTATACTTTTGTAATACGAAAAATGCAGTGTACACGTTGCTGCACATCAAACATCTTTCCAAAACATGTTTTTGTCTCTCCCCACCCCCCCACCCCCCGAGTTTCGTTTTCTAAAGTGCTGGGAAATTCAACACCATTGTACAAAACCCTAACCATTCACAGGATTGATAAGTTTTACAGTTCCAAGGAAAAGTATACTGTCACTTAACATGGAAAAAGTGTGTTTTCACCTGGGAGAAAGCGTATTTTTATCCGAGAAAAATACGGGAACTTTTTTCCTTGTTCGCACAGACACCCTGATTATTATTCAAATCCCATCAGGAACTTTGCTACTAAGTCCTTTTCCAATCTGAACTTGAAAGGTGGTGGTGGTGGTGGTGGTGGTGGTGGTGGTGATTATAAGTCAGAGTGCAACCATCTTTTTTCTTAAAGCTTCCAGTTTTAAGCTTGTAAGTTGGCACAGTGTCAAAATGTGGCTGGTATAGAAGGCCAGTATCGAACAGGTACTCATCATTATTTGTTGGTCTTTTTGTTGTAACATTCACATCAGAATCTGTATTTTACACGTGTAGTGCCATTTAAATTAATTATAAAATGCAGAAAAATGCTACACTATTGTGTTCTTAAGGTTCTTTTCTTCCATCTGTGCAAAGGTGCAATTTTTTTGCTTCAGTCCTCTTTTTCACATAGAAGTGGATAGTGTGTGTGTGTGTGTGTGTGTGTTTTTTTTTTTTTTTGTATTTTTATTTTAGTTAATTGTTAATAAAGCAATGTGTGTATATTCTTTTCTCCAGAACATCCACACTCATAAATTGGATTTATCTCAGCCAAGAAGTGTCTACAAATTTGCGACGAACTTTAAGGAAACTCAAGAGAGACTTGATGTTTTGGTATGTATTTTAAATTAGCAGGAGAGATTGAAACTTTGAAATAAATTGTTCAAACTCACTAAATTAAATTCCAAGCTTTTTCTCTGGGCATTAACAAAAATATAATGTGGGTAATAATGTTTGTTTTTACTAAAAACTATAGTAAAGATAACCAAAAACTGATGGTAGAGTCAACACCAACTGGATGCATAATGTGAAAAAAAGAAAGTGTGTGCATGGAGATGCCATTTTTTAAAAGACTGTGTGATACACATTACTGAATTGGAATGGACTTGATGCCCAGCACGAGCCAAAGGTGTTTTACCCGGTGTTAAGACACTTTCAAGCTACAGAAAAATGGCAGATTATAAAACCAAATTAAAGATTAAATGAAGCTATATAGCCCCAGAGACCTTTTCAGGTCTCAAACATCTATGATGTATATATGCATACTGAAGCAACAAATGAAAATTTGTATCAAGACTGGGATTTGAACCTGTGTTTGCTGTTCACTAGGCAGGTGTGCTAACCATACAACAACCATTGAACAGTGGCTTTCCACAAATGCAGAGACTATCCTAGCATACCTCATTCCTCAATCCAAATACCCATTCGCACCCAGGGCCCACTGTTTATTCCCCCTGAACTCAGATAGCATTGCAGAGACACTCCAACTGTATCGAAATAGCACCTCAGCACCGAGTGAAATGGCGGATCCTGCCCGAAACCCAGGCATTGGTGCATTAGCCGAATGAAACTATATGGTTCCAGAGCTTAAGCAAGTCTCAAAACACACATGATGTGTATTTGCAGACTGAAGTAATAAATGAAAAAATGACATGATGTGTATTTGCAGACTGAAGTAATAAATGAAAAATTGTATCAAGCCTGGGATTTGAACCTGAGTTACTTGCTCACTTGGCAGATGTGCTAACCATTATGCCACCTTTACACAGCGGCCTTGCACAACTGCGCGGATACCCTAGCATGCCTCCCTCCTCAATCCAAATTCCCATTCATGCCTGAGTTCACTTGGTATTCGCCCTAAAAACAGTGCTGTTTGAGTTTGGGGGATACCAAGTGGACTGGGATATTAATGGGAATTTGGAATGAGGAGGGAGGTGTGCTAGGGTACTAGGTTCAGTTACTGTGCAAAGCCACTATGCCAGGATGGCATTCACGGGAATAAGCATTGGCTTAAGCCTCTCCCTGCACCTTGGATGACCTTCACTCGGCCCTCCCGCCAGGAGGACATCATTTTAACTCAGCTATGTATTGGGCACTGCCTTTTTAGCCATCGTCATTTGCTCAGTGGCGCTGCCCCTCAATTTTAACTGTCCACTACTTCCTGCTGGAATGCCTTTCTTTCTTCTTCTCTTCTCTTCTCTCTCTCTGTCTCTATCTCTCTCTCTTTTTTACGTTCCAGCTTGGATTTACCATCTGATTTATCAGCCGTTTTAGTGAATGATGCGTGGGCTGTCGACTGCCATTTACTTTTTATCTGCCGAAGAAGCAATATGGCGAAGGCCATTTAATTTTTTTCCTCGTGCCTTGTTTAACTGTCTCCTATTCTGTTCATTGGGATTGACACACAATCGTTTTTGTGCCCTAAAACCAAACAAAACAAAACCATGGGCAATTTAATAGATGATTACGTAAACCAGTGCAAAAAAGAGAGAAATAAATCACAAAATGAACTTAGTTGCACAATATTCTTGCTTTCAAACAAATCTCTTTTGTTTGTTTATATAGACGTTATGTTTTGTCCTTTCATGTACATAATATGTTTATTTAACTGTACATCTGCTTGATCTCTCATGTTCTAATAGTCTGTTGGACAATTTAAGGTACTGTATTTACCCGACAATAAGATGATCCTGAATATAAAATGCCCCCCCCCCCCTTTTTTTTTAAAGAGGTTCCTTTATAAATTTTTATATTTAATGTCTGCTGACCAATCAAATTTACAAACTTCTTTATTGATACAATCTATCTTAAGATCTGTTTAAAAAGGTTAACACTATCTATTGTAAACGCTTGTAGGTTTTTCAAAGATAGATTATGACACTGATATGCAAGTAGGTTTTTGTCAGATATGCCGGCAGTTGCTGAGCTAATGTTGTTCTGCGTCATAACTTAAGCCCCAGCCTCAGCTCATACTTGCTTTGATTTCTGCAATGCAAGCAGTTGAAGGATTCTTCTTCGTCTCCAATGGATTCAATCTGATAATTTTATGAGTGACTGGGAAGCCTTAATTGTGTTCTGGTCACACATGTTGAACATTCTGCTGCTCCAGTTAATTAAACTTTCCCTGATTCGGTCCTTCTTAAAGAGTGGCATATAGAACTGGCAATATATGATTTATTCTTCATCTGATGCCACTTACGAACATTTTCTTCTGTGACATCAGATTTTTTTTCTGCTGCACAGTTGTTCATGGCCTCTGTGTCTTGAATAACTATTAACTTAAAATTAGTTTCATATTGTCTGTATTTGTAAATTGCAAACTCATACATCCATGTTTCTCAAAGGTCACGTCAGTGGTTAACATCTATTATCAATCACTCAACTTTATTGTTTTAACAACATTAAGCAAACTGGATAACAGCATTTTTTTGCTTTGTTGGCTCCTTAAGTGCTGAATCAGCAGAAATTAGATCATTTTGGGCTAACACTTCACTTCAAGATTTTTGCCAGTTTTGAAGATCGACTATGCTGTTGAGCAGCGGTTGCTTTAGTGCCATTGTAAAACCTTGTGTTTCGTTTATTGTGCCACATTTTGGGTGTTCTGTGTGAACATATTTATACTAAAATTCATTTGTCTCCTGTAGAAATGTGTACTATTGTTGAGTATTTCTACTTTCGTAAAATCACTTCAGTTCCAAATACATTTAGATTTAGACAATTTAAATGTAGTAGATGTTAATAAAAAGCCAGGTACATGGGATGCATTCCCATAGTTGGCAGCATGACAAAATTTGCTGCCTGCTCATCAATACCTTTCCCACATTTTGCTCTACTGGTGCCACTGCACCCCATCTCATCCTTCTGTGATCACCAAATTTGATCTGTGTGTGACCTCAACTCCTAAAGCTTTATCTGAAAATGCAAGACAACTCCTATCTTAAGCTATGACACAGTGTAAAAATTTTGATCTCAGCAACCAAAGCTTACTTGATCTACAGTTGTAAGGTGACCCTGCATTTTTCAAATGACAAATTTGAGGAGAAAACCTTATCTTACTGCCTAATGTAATTAGATTGATTAAAAAGTCTACTCACCAAGCAGCAACAGGAGAACACACACACAAAAAGTTTTGTGTATAGACAATTAAAAAAAAAAATACTTATTTTATTATTTTGGATGTGTTCCCCTGCCCCTGCTTTCTGAGTAGATTTTTTTATCCACCCAATTACATTATATTGTCAAAAATGATTATTTTTGTTGTTATCTTACAGTCTGGTAAATACAGTATATGAGTTGACTTGGTTTGTTAAGTTTTATGGGTAGAACTCCTTCACCTTTTCTCTCATACATGTTTTTTTTTATTGTAGATCAACAATGCAGGTTGTATGGTAAATAAAAGGGAAACTGATGAAGATGGCCTTGAAAAAAATTTCGCTACCAATACATTGGGCACACACATTCTTACAAGGGTGTTGCTACCATTGCTTAAAAAGTGAGTATGGTTCATGCTAATTTTCTTTTATGAAATTAAGAGAAATAACAAATATCTTTTAGTATTGGTAGTGAGTTATTCTTAGTTTAGAAAGACTGCTGGTAGTGTTAATAGGACTTTTATGTTTGTGTGAAGCATGTAGTCAGCATAATTCATCTGTTTTAGAATAAAAGCATCAATGATACAGCCTGGCCATGTACAATGTACCGTATACACTGTGCTGATTAAAGTCATGGGATAGTGATATGCACATATTTTGATGGTGGTAGTATTGTGTACACAAAGTATAATAGGGTAGTGCATTGGTAGAGCTGTCATTTGTACTCAGGGCATTCATTTGAAAGGTTTCTGGCGTGATTATGGCCACACAATGGGAATTGAGACTTTGACATGGAATGGTAGTTGGAGCTAGATGCATGGGACAGTCCTTTTCAGAAATCGTTAGGAAATTCGATATTCTGAGATCCACAGTGTCAAGAGTGTGCCAAGAATATCAAATATGAGGCATTACCTCTCACCACGGGCAACGTAGTGGCCAACAGCCTTCCCCTAACAACCGAGCTAAGCATTGTTTGCACAGAGTTGAGAGTCAAGTAACACTACATGAAATTATTCCAGAAATCAATATGGACTGTATGATGAATATATGCATAAGGAAGCCTAGTGGAGTTGGGTGTTAATGGGCATGGCATCCGGCAAGTATCCCATGACTTTTGTCACCTGAGTGTACTTACTTGATAGTTATGTTTTACTTGAAAATTGGAATAGATGATATGAAGTATGTGATACTGCATTTATCCGAGTAATTGACTGCCTCTGATTCCAGCAGGAGTATGAGATTGTTTGATACAAAATTAATTGATCGAAAAGAATTTAAATGTATTGACTGTAGATATCCAGTAATGAAGATGAAAGATGGTGAATAAACATCTCACTACGTGGTTAGTTGTGATTTACGTATGAAAAAGCCACACATTAAATATTCATCAGATAAATCTTTGAATGTTTTTCAGATCTGTGTGGCCTGTACTATATGCCTTCCAAGTAAGAAATTTGGCAGTTACAAAGAGGTGCAATGCTTTTATGACTCATTTTTACTATTATCACACGAATGTCGTTAAAAATCTGACAGAAGCCCAAACAGTTGGTCGTCATTGAGAGTCATGTAAGTTATTGCTAACCCACATTCCCTCTTAATAAGTACCTTGGTTGTGACAGTAACATGCTAAGAATTATTTGAGCTATATAATTTCCCATAGCTTGACAAAGGAAAAAAATAAGGCAGTTAGATGATTAAAGTAAATTTTATTGAAATTGATTTAGGATACTTTTAGTAATCAGAGCCACACAGTCAGTAACAAACTGCCGCCATGATATGTGACATCGGTACGATGAATTTATTTGCAGTATGTAGTAGAAGTATTTCTGTACCTAATTTGTTCCATATGGTTTCCCAGTTGACTTTTCTTGTCATCCAACTTTCAGAACTAAACATAATTTGTTATTTAGTGCTGCCTGTGTGTTTAGGGCAGGTTCACTCCCACACATTCAAACCACATTCAATTGATTCCTTTAAATTATAAATCATTGCTCTGACTTTGCAATTCACTTTTATATCTACCAGTAAGTGCAACAGAATTCCGTGATTTAATATTAATATTTTGCAGTTATTGGTTGGTGTTACTGAAGTAGGAGGCAGCATCGAAAATACCCATAAGAAATTGCATATCATACTGTGCTTAAATTATTTCATTAGGTTTGTCTTGCATAATGTGGAGGAAAACAAAGCTTTACACATTCCTACAAAATTAAAAAAAAAAAAAAAATGAATGTGATTGCGTATCATCTGGTGAGCCTTCTATTAATTGGCAGTGAGGACATAAATGAAAATGTAATGGACAAAAATGGAAAGTAGCAGCTATGCAGCTGGTTGCTTGGCAGCACATACATACAAATCAGAAAAACACTATCTTGAGGTTTCGATATTTTTTCAGTCTAGGTACATATACACCAACATGATAGTTGCTGCAATTGTTCGAGCAGTTGGCAGTTGGAAGAGGATTGAAGGAACTGCGAGGAAAAAAAGTGTGGGGAAATTCAGGTGGAGGGTATTGTTAAGAGTATATCTCTCACCAGCAGTAGAAGAATGGGGTTTAGTTGTGGTAATAAGCAGGCTGAGGGGCAGAAATGAGAGGGAGGGGATGATGAGGACAAAGAGTGGGAATGGGGCAGTTAGGGATCAGATCTAGTAAAGATTTAGGCAGGAACAGAGGATGTGCTGGAGGAATGGTTCCCACCTGCTTGTTTCAGAGGAGTTGGTACTGTGGGGAAAAGGGGGCAGCAGGAGCATCACATGTATATAAAATTATCTGTTGTTCGCAGCCAGTGGCTAGGGAGTAGAGCGTGCAGTAACCACAGTTTGGCAGTAGTTATTACAGTGTGAATAGGCAGCTAAATATCATACCCACAATAATTGTTGTGTAGTTTGTAAATATGATGTGGCTGCTTTCACGAGTGACCATACCCTTGAGTGGAAATAAATTACCTGTGACTGGACTGTTTTAGGAGGTGGTTAGTACATTTATGGGGCCGGTTTTGCATCTGGAGGAATTATCTGTGGAATGCAGGATAGGAAGCAAGAGTATAAAAGGGGTGAACTTAGAATACTGTGAAGTTCAGGTGGGTGACAGAATACTATTTTCGGAGCTGAAGGTTTCCTTTTGGGTAGGACAGTTTCATTTACCACTATTGATACCATGTCCAGTAGCATCAAGGCTGTAGAGGGTGGGAAATGGGCATACATTGTCCTTATAGGACAAGATCATGAAGATATCAGAGTGAATTGTAACCGAATAAGTTTCTACATGACTCTTTGGAAGGGTGAGGGAGTGTTTGTCACATTAGTCTGAAGAGTATTTCACCCTATGATATCCACATAACTAATGTCAAACAAGTTAATGCGCAGCTGAGAGAATGACTTAGGAGAAGAAAGCTGCTCACAAATGCATTTACCCTCATTTAATTGCATTGTACATTCCTGGGCTTCATTGCAATAGGTTTGGTAAGAATCTGCTAGCACTCCTAATTTCCAGAAAAAAAAATTATCTATGGTCAGAGCAGTATCTACCTACTCCCAGGTATTTCAAATGTCCTTTATTGCAGTAAAGAAATCGGAAAGATAGAATTGCGGAGTATGCACATATAATTGAAACAGAAAATCAAATCAAAAATGCTGCAATATTGACACAGCCGTGTACATAAAAACAACACTTATGTAGCATATTCCAGTAAAATATATGGATCCGTTAAATAAACTTCTAGTATCAGTACAAGAACATGAAAGGAGAAATAGTGAATTATCTGATTAGTTGTGCTAATCGGAACATCACTTCCCCTAAATCACTGCAGGCAAATGCTGGACTGGTTCCTCTGAATAGATGTGGCCATTTCACTATGCGATCTTTCTTCCAACATAATTACAGCTCCTCCTCTAATAAATACATTGTCTATAGGATGCAAAGCTCTTTCTAATATTCCTTCCTTCTTGTTGACACTGTCTCATAATAGTGAATCTGGAAATGTCCAAACTTAAAAATACTGACAATGTGAAAGTCGATACTGATAAAACTTTGTATCATCCAGCAATATGAGTGTTAATATTATTTTGTAGAATTAACCAATGCTGCACACAGTTTTGAAGTTGCAATACAGGTGACTGACTGTCTAGTTCTTTGAAAGCTCTCTCTCTTTATATACCTTATCTCATCACACAAGACACTTACAATCAATTGCAACTGTGTTCACTGTTTTGTTTGCATAGTCCATTCTCATTTGGGTTTATTGATAATTTTCTTTTCATTTGGTGATTTCTTCTTAATGCTGAAGTTTCCCTAAATACAAGTCACGAACTATTTGATTAATTAATTGGAAACTGTATGGTAGTTTTGGTGCACAGTAGATTGATTCTTATTTAACTGAGTTATGTTCATGTGTTTGATATACTTTTCTTATATTTTAATTAATTACTTCACTTGTACAAGGACTGAAAAATCAAGAGTTGTTACTGTGTCTTCTGGAGGCCTGTTGGTACAGAAACTGAACCCTGATGATCTTCAGTTTGAAAAGATGTCACCTTTTGATGGAACTATGGCATATGCACAGAACAAAAGACAACAGGTAATGTAATAAGTTCTGTTTCAAGATAGTCTGCATTCTTCTCCTACATATATAAAGTAGAGTACATTGTTCCTAAATGACTATGTATGCATGTGAATACATTAATGAAATGGAGAAAGACAACACTGTGTACCTTGTACTGTTTAACCCAGGTTTTCATATTTCCATGTTGATGTAGCTTCTCAGTTATAATACTGGGAACCTTAATCATAATTATTTGTACCTCACTGTCTTGCATTGTAGAAGTGATGGGTTTAAGCTGTTGTCCCATCAGCACATATCATAATAATGCCCCAATACGTACTACTAAACATTACAAATGTATTTCATCATCACAGAAGCTTGAAAGTGGGGCAGGCCCTCAAAAAAAATGTCATGTCACACTTCAGACATGGAGTCAGTCTGGCATGAACATTGGGGATGTTAATGTAGAGGGAGTTGGCATCCAGTAACTTGACCAGCTACAGGATGGTAAAGGAATAGGGACTGTGTTATTCCATTGTAGATTTTCCCTTATTTGAAAGCACAGTAATATAACTAAAGGGGTGAAAAAATAAAAACTGAGATTTAATTGTTTCTATTTAATGAGGAATGGCATGAAGATCCATAAACTGTATAAAAAAATATGTAAACAGAACAAAAATGGTCAGTCTAGTATAAGTTTTTTTACATATAGCTTTATCTCTTGTTTTTAGATATATTTTTCCCATGTGGAATGTTTCCCTCTACTATATTCATTTTATCTCTTGTTTGTTTGTTTGGTATTTTTCTCTCTCTTTCGTTCAGAGCTAGAGCAAGAAAGTAAAGGAATGGTGTAAGAACCTCTGATTTAGACGCTAAGGAAGTCAGATGGGTGTGTAGATAAAAAGTTCATCGAAAAGATTTATGTTTAATTAGAGTATAGCAGTACTGCTACACTTTTACTATGTTTGCTGGGCATTGGTAACCAGTTTTTAAGAATCTTACAAAAATGGGAAATTGTACTGCTGAGCAGAAACTAATCTGTAGATCTATAGATGCTGTGATCAAACATCACTGGAATGTGTAATGTGTCTTACTACATTACAAGAATTCTGAAATGGTTTGTTTGCCCTAATAAATGACTTATAAAAGACTTCATCAGATTCATTCAAATCAAAATTTCACACTAAATAAATACACAAAAAGGAAGATAAACTATTACTGTCATACTGTAATTTACTTATAATACGATAAGATTGTATCCGCTATTTACTTTAATTCATTTGAGCATTGATAATACTGCCGCTGCCTGTGCCCATTAAGATTGTGTCACCTTTTTCCATTTTATATTGTTCATCTGCAATGAGTAAATAGTTTTCACACAGATGTGTTGCTATATTATTTATTTGTACAGAATTGTAAAGATGTTTTGAGTAATGAGTAATAAGTATCCAATTAATGCAATTAGCCAGTTAATTCTTTTTCATTTCCCATGATATAATGAGATTTTATTGCACAAGCACTTCTGAAAAATAGCATTAATTTTTGAATAACTGTGATGGTTGTTATATGATTTTGTGCAGAAAGTGAAAGTTTAGGTGATATTAGGGAAAATGAGACTGCAGTGACAGAATATTGTTGTACCACAGTTCAAGTTACATAGTTTGAAACAAAACTGTAACCAAAAAATTTTTGGGCCATATTAGACATGGAAAAAGTGAATAGATAAGAGAGTTGAGGGACTATCTTAAACAGTTTTACATTTGTTAGTATTCATTGTAAGAGCCACAATAGAGTGTAAAAAAAGTCTCTTCAATATTGGGAACTCTGTGGCCTGAAAAGATGTCAGAATTGTCATGAAGAACTACAGAAACACTTAAGTTGATTGCTATATAGTTAATATTAATAAGATCAATACCAGTAGGACCTGTAGTAACTTCGGTTGACACATTTCAATCCAGCCACCTACTGCACAGCAGAGTGCCATAGGTTGCCACCTTCTCAAGGTGCCTGTTACTTAATTGCACCACATCATGCATGCAGCAGCTGTTTCGGTATCAGTTGGCACTTCATTACGCAGATACAATACTACTATCACCAGCACTAGCTTGCCTTCACAAGCCACATGACATTATCACATTTCCGTGCTATTCATTTGCCAGACAGCTTTAGAGGAAGCTGTCCAGCCACTCGTTAGTCAATCATCAGGAGTTCACAGCTGCAGTTCACTGGCCAAGAGCTGCCGACGCAAGTGGTCCCACAATCACAATTCCATTCATTGGAGCATAGTACACATTAGTCAAAACCTACACATACAGCATCCAAATCACTGAGTCTTAGAGTGTTTCAACCATGTACTTTACCTGTGTGTGGACATTTCTGGGGTATGTCAATGCTATCCGATTTAGGACAGACAGTGTCCGTACCTCAGTGGCTATGTCAGCATAACAGTGTGGCTTGTATTTTCAAGAAACTGTCATTGGGTTTTTATATCAACCCTTATCAGATCAAGACAATCTTTAGTGTATTACCTCAGAAGCTACTTTCTGTTGTTTAATGAAGTTGTGTTGTTGTTCTGGCTACCTGGCCACATCTATTCGTTGTAGCATGCATCTCGCATGATGAGATGCAGTAGGCTCTAAGGACTGTGTTCGTTGTTCAAATTAGTTTAAACCCCTGGGGAAAAAATATGTCCCTGAGGACTAGGATGAAAGTATCTGTATATAAAATGAAAAAGTGAAACTAGGGCTTTAAACTTTCTTTCATAGAGGAAGTGTTGAAAATCATTAATATAATGTTAATGGTTTATATTTTATGGAACATAGACAATGGTATGAATATAGTTAACCACTGACCACAGAAATGGTGTGTTGTACAAAGCGCGCATTGAGAGAGAGAGAGAGAGAGAGAGAGAGAGAGAGAGAGAGAGAGCGCCTCTCCTCCTTTACCACAACCAAACTAGGATAAGCAGTGACCTCTGCTGGAGTGTGTTGTTGGTAAATGAAAGAGGCATGGGACGGATGTGAGGGAGGAACAGCAGTGCTGTGAGCTAGGAAAAACTGTCACAATTGCAGAACACGAAGGAAAAACACTCACAATTGTGGAACATGAAGGTATATACAAGGGGAGCGACTGGCTCCTATCCAGGAGGCGGGGACCAAGATAGGGGTCCACTGAGAGAGATGTTAAGGAAATAGTACACTGGGTGGGGGGTTGGAGATGGAAGATATAGAGTGAGTGAAATAGGGTAGTGAGCAGTAAATATGATAGTATGAATATAGAAGGGTGAAAACATGACTGGTGCCAAAGGCAGATGACGACAGGAGACAGCAGAAACATGTATAAGAAGGTTGCAGGAATCACAATTCTCCTTTTATAGCACACAATAATCAGTACTCCACAGCTCCAACTTTTTTCAATGATAAAATTATCAGAAAACTATAAAAATAATTTCCAGTTAATTACGTCAGGCAGGTGAAGTTGTTCATGATATTAATGAGCATTCTTCTTTGTCTCCTTCGTCTTTTTCTTGTGCCTTTGCCCTGCATCAGCAGAAGATTGAAATGGTTATAAACAGATTTGGTATGATTAATTTAAGGGGTGGATGGGTGCCCTCCTGTTGCCACCCCATCACTTCCCTTGGGGCAGAACATGTGCTCCTCATCTGTGTGCATGTAGTGTTATTGTAGTGAAAGTGGATGAAAGTTGTCTTAATGTTTGTGAATGAGTTACTGAGATGGGACTTGGGTGCCAGCCCAGTATGCACATAGTGGGATGCAGCGAACTGCCTAAAAACCACGTCCAGGCTGGTGGACACACTGACTCTCATTGTTAATTCACTGGGTGGTTTCAGTTGCGGGCCAGCGTACTTCTCCGCCTTGGAGGCAGCACTTGAACATTCACAGCTGTATGGCCAGGTTTAAGTAAACAGGATTGTGTACATATAATATTGTGTCGTAACTGGCCACACTGACTTTACTTGGGTTTCATGATGCACTTTGTTTTATTTTTTATGAATTAAGTTCCACATCTTG
This sequence comes from Schistocerca americana, assembly GCF_021461395.2. Taxonomy (NCBI): domain Eukaryota; kingdom Metazoa; phylum Arthropoda; class Insecta; order Orthoptera; family Acrididae; genus Schistocerca; species Schistocerca americana. The sequence goes on from NC_060120.1 coordinate 575,990,049, forward strand.
CAATTTTCTATTATGCTCTTTATTACAAGGCCCTAGAATGCAAAATAAATTTGTATTAATTTTAGTGATTTCAGACGTAAACTACATCTTTTAGATGCTTATAATATTGTTGTACCTAGTTTACATGTCATTGTTTTCAGTGCACTGAAGATGTGTTAAAGGCTCTTGATTCTGACAATAATCTTTATTTATGTAAAGGTTGTGATGACTGAGTACTTTGCCCATGAAAATCCAGAAGTATTTTTTGCAACAATGCATCCAGGATGGGCTGATACACCTGCTGTTCGTTCTTCAATGCCAGATTTTTACAACAAGATGAAAGACCGTTTGCGTACTGCAGAGCAAGGTGCTGACACTGTAGTTTGGTTGGCAATTTCTGAAGCAGCCATTAAACATCCAAGTGGACTATTCTTCCAAGGTACTATGGAAAGGAGGCTATTACTCTATTTTATTCTCTCTTTTTATTGACATTAATGAATGTCAAATATCTTAAAGTTGTAGATACACTCCAATATTTTAAAAACTTTCATATATCTAGGCCACTCTTTCTACTATTTCCAGAATCTCATTATACATTTCAGTATTCCGTCATTTTTGAAGGCTGTAAAATACAACACAAAACTGGTATCCAAACATATGAAAATATATTATATTTCACCATAGCACTTCGTGTGGTGTTCTAGCGTATCAGTCTTGTATCTCGTCAACATTCTCAGTCACGAGACAAGTGTAAACTGCTACTAAGGGACAAATTGGAAACCAAGTGGACTAAACTGCTTGGCAGCACTGGATGCATAGTACATGGTTCATTTGTTTGTTTAGAACCACAGTTTCATTGTTACAGGTTATAAAACAATTTCATCAGTAAACAATTCATGGAAATCGCTTAAGAAAATTTTACAAAAAGATATTTCCTTAAAAAACAATGTGTACCACGTCTTTTTACATGGTCGAAAATAATACAGTGGAAGAGCTCGCTGAGTGATGCTAGCGTACATGAGGCCAACTGTCTGTCAAAGAATTTTTGAAAACTTGCAGCGTATAAATTATTCGTATCAGTAAAAGATCATAAACAACATTTTATAAGAATTCACAAAGTCTAGAAATACCTGTTGCGGCATGTAGCCCTCACTCATGAAGAACCTGTGGCGCCCATGTATTGTTGTTTCCACCAGTGGGAGCAAATGCATAAGGACTATACAGGAAATTAAAACAATGTGAGAAGGTGCAATCTTGGAACCCCATACATCAGTTCCATCAAAAGTATATGGCAACTATTCCAGTTTGCCTTATCTAATTAAAACTGCTTAACTGCCAAACATGAGTTGAACTAGAGCACAATCAAAAATACAATGATGTAAAAGCCACTGCATTATTATTGCTAATGGTACATTAGCAATTATGCTACATTATATAATTTGTTCCCTTTCAGTTACATTACATGTCACAGTTTTTGTCTAGAGATAGAAATAGGTGTAACTAACCATAAGCTGAGTCGGTACATATGACAGTTAATAAAAATTAATAAAATAAGACTATGGTGTTTAGTATGAGGTGGGAAGGGAATAGGTATAGCATTGACTCACTTAAAATAATGTACATAAGATCTTCTATGGTTCTATGACCATAAAATTGTTATCTGTGAATGACAAGCATTATAAAATGTCATGAAGCATTTGAAGAGGGGAGGGGGGGGGGGGCATGAAGGGGTAAACAAGACTAGTCTTGACATACTGAAAAATAACACGAATGTGTTTTACCTGTAAATAAAACAATGCGAAAGTGTTGTGGAACAGCTATAGCAGCACTTTTGTGGAAAGTTTTCAATGTATGCTATGCAGCATAAAGTAACAACTTACAAATACTCTATTGGCCTATGACCAATATGAGCAAATGATGCTAAATGTGTAGTGAATAACTAAACTTTTAGTTACCTTGTGTAAAAATCAAAACACAAGAGGGAGCCATACAAAGGTGCACAGCCTTGAATTTAAATACAGAATGGTAGAGCATTTATCACAAAACAAATACTGTGTAGCAGAGAACTGTAGTGTGTCACCATCTACCGAGGTCCTAGGATGGCAGCAGAACTATAAGTGCTCTTAAATAGACTGAAAAACCAGTTCTTGGTGAAATCTATTTGTTCATTTAGCATTTTTGATGAAAATTTTGCTTTACTCTGAAAAATCTCCAGTTCCTCAAGCACATTTTATAGCAGCACCTTAGTGGCTTTGTGCTGAATTTTAAGATTAGCCTGAATTTTGCCTAATGTGTGGTTGTTTTGTGAAAGATGCCTTTTTATACAGCCTTTATTGCTATCGTGTCTATGCTCTCTAAAATGTCTTTTGAAGGACCTACCAGTCTGTCATGCGTTAAATTTTTCACAATCACTGGACTTAATTCTGTAAACTCCTGTGCCCACATACTTGTCACACCTGTCCTCAATCACCACTAATACTATTCTTTTTGTGATAAATGCTGTACAATTCTGTATTTTACCCCAAGGCTGTATACCTTTGTGTGGCTTCATCATGTATTTTGCTTTTTACACAGTATAAGTAAAAGTTTAATTATTCACTACACATATAGCGTAATTTGCTCATATTTGTTATTGGCCGATAGAGGATACCTAAGTTGTTACTCGGTCCCGGGTTCGATCCCGGCTGGGTATGGACGTTTGTGTTATCATCATCATCATCATCATCATCAGCATCATTCGTGACAGTGGCTAGATTGGACAGTGCAAAAAAAATGAACTGTGTAAAAGAAATTAGGACTTTGTACTGCCGCTGATAACTGCGCAGTTGAGTGCACAAACCAAACAACATTGTCCGCAGTTCAAACCTATAGCGTACGATGGTACCCCTTAGGGAAATAGCAGCAAGGAAAAGGAAAGGACACCAGGTACACTCATTGTATATGCCTGGGGGCCTCATTCAACGTGTTGAAGAAGCTATTTCGGCAGCCATTGAGGGAACAGGGTGCAGCCAACTGCAGATTGTGGTGCACGTTGAAACGAACGGTGCTTGTCGTCTGGGCTCAGAGGTCATTCCAGCGCCTGGCACAGGAGGTTGAGAGGACCAGCCTTGCATGTGGGATTTCAACGGAGCTCACAATTTGCAACATTGTCCCCACAACAGATCGTGGCCTTTGGTTCTGAGTTGAGTGAAAGAACTGAACCAGAGACTTCGAAGGTTTTGTGGCAAGCTAGGCTGTGACTTCCTGGACGTGTGCCATAGGGTTGAGAACTATAGAGTTCACCTAAATAGGTCAAGTGTGCACTACACATCAGAGGCTACTACTCGGGTAGCTGACTGTGTGGGGTGCACACAAGGCTTTGTTTGATTAGGTGACCCTCCATCCAGTCCAGATAACAATAGTGTAATTTAGGAAACCCAGAATTATCAGTGAAAGATTGAAAGAAACGCCTCCCACAGGTGAGGGTATTAAAATCCTAATAGTAAACAGCTGAAGTGCCAGAGTTTGAAGCACTCATGAAAAGCAGTGAAGCTCACATAATACCAGGTACAGAAAGCTGGTTGAAAAGGCAAATGAGAAAAGGAGGTGGTGTATTTGTTGCACTAGACAAGAAACTCAGATCCACCAAAGTAAAAATTGAATCTGCATGTGAGATTGTTTGTCTGAGACTCAGTATCAGGGGTGGGCATAAAATGATACTTCGATCCTTCCATCGCTCACTAGACTCATATTCTGATTCAACCGGAAACATTACAGAAAACTCAGTTCACTTGTACGTAAGTTCCCCAGTCATAAAGTAATCATCAGTGGAGGCTTCACTCATCTAACAATTAATTGGGAAAATTACAGTTTTGTTAGTGGTGGGCATGATAAGATGTCCTGTAAAACTTTGCTAAATGCCTTCTATGAAAACTTCCTCGAACAGATAGTTAGGAACGCCACTCATGATGAAAATATATTGGATATAATGGCAACAGATAGACAGGATCTCTTTGAGGATGTCCACATCGAAACTGCTATCAGTGACCATGACACGATTGAGGCGAATGATTACCAAAATACAAAAAGACAATGAAAACAAGTAGAAAGATCCATATGTTCAGTAAACTAGGTAAAGAATCAGTAGTGTCATAACTCATTGAGAAACTTGAACTTTAAACAGGACATGAGCATTGAGACGAACTCTACCTCAATTTTAAAAGAATAGTTGATCACACACTGGATAGATACGTACACAGTAGAACAGTTGATAATGAGAGGGAATCTCCATAGTATACAGTCACTGTAAATCAACTTCTACAGAAACAGAGATTACTGCATAATAGGTGTAAACGAAGCGCAGTGATGTAGATAGAGAGATGCTGAATGAAACACATTTTGCTGTCAAAAGAGCAATGGGTGATGCCCTCAGTGACTACTGTAGTAGAATATTGTCAAGTGATCTTTTGCAGAGCCCACAGAAATTCTGGTCATATGTAAAGGCTGTTAGTGGCACGAAAGTTAGTGTCCAGCCCCTTGTGGATAAGAAAGGAACTGAAATTGAGGGTAGCAAAGCAAAAGCTGGAATGCTTAAGTCAGTTTTCAGGTGTTCCTTTACAAAGGAAAATGCAAGAGAGTTGCCCCAGTAGCAATTTGTAAGTGCTACAACAACAGTCATCCTATAAATGGAACAACAAAATGGGAGAGTAATTATCTTAACTTACTTACTTTGCCCTAGGATCGCTCACTACTTTTATACTTTCATGTTGCAAATACATATGATTTCTTCCAACAAAATGAATTAAAGCTAAATACAGTGATTTTTGTTAAGTACATTTGTTTAGTACAGTTGTTGGAAATTAAAACTAATAAATTTTTGTCTTCATTGATATTCATTTCAGTGCACTTTCCCAACAGTACTCACAAAGATTCTAGTTTGCATAGTGTGGCACTGTTATTGTTTCATGTAGAATCAGTAACTAGGTAGTTCACCTTGTTTGTTGCATCTTCATAAGCCCTTGGATTATCTCGTTGTTTCATGTTTTAATGAGTAATACATAAACCTCTGCTATAATGAGATAGCCACTGAGCTGAAAACTCTTCTTACATTAAAAATCTTCCAGTTCTACTAGTGCCAGTCTTATAACTGTATTTACTTTTTGTGGAGCAATACCAATAAATATTTATTTGAAATAGCAAAGATGACAACTGTACAATTAGAAGTACTATTCATGAAATAACATTTTTTGACTGGGCAAAGTTGCATATAACTTACATTTAAGCCATTCACAGAAGACCACTAAAATAAATTTGAGAAAGGAAACAATTCAGTTGATTCTCTTATTACTGCATTTTTGTTAGTTGAACCAGTTATTCCATGGTAAATTGCGATAATCTTGGACTCACTAAGCTTCATATCTGAATCTGTTAAAAATTTTTTGATTCCACCTCTCAGTATACATATGGTCCTCTGGTTCCTATGTTCTACATATAGATCGTGATTTGACTCATTTGCAAGACCCTGTCAACTCCAAATGATTAATATTTGTCCCTACTGATGGAAACCACATCTGCGCTGAGAAAGACCCTCTTTCAAAAAAAGCCATGAACACAAACCTGTACTATGATCATCTCAGTACTCTGTCTGAAGAGCTAGCTAGAAAATCCATTTTTGTAAAGTAATTTGACATCTGCCACTAACTTTTCCCATCTTATTACATATAGGTAAAACTGTAAAGCCATTAAAAAAGAATGTTCTATCCTATACATTATATAGACTATGCTCAGGTTATGAAGGGGAGAGACATTTCTAAATCCCAGCTCCTTCAGCATATAAGTTCATTAGCGACTGTTCAAATTTATTTGTTTGTTTTACATAGCCCTGTGTGTAAGAGAATGTAAAACATATTAACTGCAAGTCAGTAATATTATGCAAGGCTACTATAAATGACACAGTCATTTTCAAAGCTGTATATTTTCCAACGTATTACATGTACAGATGAGACTGATGTGTAAATAGAACCGTACTCACCAAGTTTGCATTTTGCACTCTACAAATGTTCTGCGACTGTCCTTCTGTCTCGCAGTACAAAGTGAACTGGTAATAAAGTTATTTAAATATTGTATGTAACAACTTCCTGTCATGGTCATCACAGATGCATTTGTGTATTCTCTGAGCTGTTAAAGTGTCCTCGGTGGGGGGATGTGGTTGGCGTGTAAATGCAGTCTGTAATGTTCCTCTGACGCAAAAAGTAACAAGGCATTGGGACAAGCAACCTAGGTGGTTGTGGCGACTCCTTCCATCGCCCCCACCTGTAGCGGTAGATAGAGGGCTGTGAAGACCAGAAACCAGCCCCCCAACACGCTCGTTGTTCACTTCTGCCAGAGGGAGAGTTTAGACGACCACGCTTTCCGGACATCATGCGCTCCAAATCGTCACTTGAGCTGTCTCTTGTTCCACTCTGATGAGGCACCACCTCCCAGCTGCTCTCTCTACATGACACCACGTGGCTTGCGTCATTGCCCGCCATATTGTGCCGGGTATGCACAAACAGCAGAATTCTTTCCCCACATTCAGTGTCAGTGTTCTGTCGCAGGATCTTACTGCTCTACTGCGTTTTTCTGTGCTGCCTTCTCGAGCTGCGCCCCATCGAGTTGCTTCTATTGAATATAGGCATACAAAGCCTGATGCCGGACTCCTTGTTTGTCCTCCTAGTATGTGCTCTTGGAATATTGTGTGAGGTGTAGTGTAATTATGCACTGAAGTGCAGTGCACATGCTGACCGTTTTGACACCCCCTTTGCACCAAGCACGCCTCTGGAGCAGGTTTCCCCATGCAGCCAGATGACACCGAACGAAGGCTAGACACTCATGGTGCGCCTAGTCAAGAGACTCCAACCCGAGTGAGGCCCCTCCTTGATTAAGAGGTATTAACCTGTTGAATTTTAGTGTAGTTGTTAGCTTTTAGGAATAGTGTTTGAGAACAAGCACGCATGGCTCTTCCTGTGCACCCTGTTGTTTATTGTCATTGTCCTTAATTAGCACACCGCTTAGATATGTATACCCCTTAGGAGTATAGAAGGGAGCTTAAGTCGTCCCTTAACTAGTGACCCCCTCTAAGCCAAAGGGTCGAGTCCTATTGCCGAAACCTGCCCTCTCTAAGTAGCACAAGCCATGTGGTCATGAAATCAGTTCTCACTAGGTTGCAGGATGCATCCCACTCGCTCTCCCTCCTGCCTTCTACACCACTACATGCATGTGTTCCCCCCCCCCCCCCCCCCACCCCCCCACTTCCTCATGGCTGGATGGCACCTGTGAGGAGAGCCCCTGATTGGAGTGGGTGGCATCAGGGAGAATAACTCGCTAGCTACACCATGGGAGGAACATAGGACTTTGCAAAAAGAGAAGAGCCTTATACACCAAGGTATTTAGTATGCAGCAGAACAGATGCTACTCCTTTCTGGTTACAGCACCTCTATTTTTTGTTGAAAGCTTGGAGGACAAGTTTGGGGAAGTGGCTGTACTGTCCAAGATGAGAAATCGGTCAGTTTTGATTCAGACAGCATCCCCAGCCCAGTCCCAGACATTGCCCATCTGTGACAATCTGGGTGATATTCCAATTTCCGTCACCCCCCATTAGAACCTCAACATGGTCCAGGGGATTTCTTTCCATTGCAACCTTCTCTTGCAGTCCAATGATGAGCTATGTACCAATTTAGAACGGCAGGCTTTTCGCTTCATCCGACAAAGCTGTAGGGGACCAAAAGACAATAACATTGCCACTGGTGCCTTCATCTCGGCCTATAAGGGTGATACTTTACCTGAAAAGGTCAAGGTGGTGGTGTACAGATACGACAAAATCATATGTCCCTCCCCCTATGCACTCTGCTTTAAATGCTGGAAATTCTGGCATGTTTTGTCAATGCAATTCCAGCTGGATCCGAATACTCCATGTGCACCTCCTTCCACCTGTGTCAGCTGTGGGGAGTGCTACTCCCCTGCTTGCCGGACTGCATGGTACTTCAAAAGGAGCAGAAAGTTACAGAGTAGAAGACCCTGGAGTGGCTGACTTATCTAGAGGATAAACAGAAGTATGAACAGCTGCACCCCATTTGCTTGACATCCTCATATGCTACAGATGTGATGGTAGTCTCTACGTCTGTGCCTCACAGAGTGGGCCCTCAGGGCCGCCTGAATATATCTGCCCTCTTGATGGTTGGAGCACCTTCTGTTGCTCCCAAGAGCACCTACTTTTGGAGTAAAAACTCTCAAAACAATGGGGACATCGGTCCCATCATCCCAGCCGGAGACGCAACAGCCTCCTCAGCTTCCCCCATGTGGAAGAGCTTTGTTGGAAACCTACCTTCCAAGGCCTCTCCCTGTGCAAAAGTGGACACTAGCCAGTGGCTGAAAGAGCTACAAGTTGCTTGTCGAAGAGCTTCGCAGTCTTCCTCAGTGACTGAAGCTACTTGGGAGAGGTCCTCCCAGCAAGCCCCTGAAGAGAAGCAAGAGGGCAAGCAGATGAAGAAAAAGTCTGCTAAGAAACAGGAAACTCCGGTGGCCACAACCCACTACTCCTCACCAGTTCTGCGTCTGAGAACGAGGTGGTGATTTTAGCGTCCCCAACTGACGCCTCAGCCACAGTGGAAATAGATACAAATGCTCAACCAGTGGCAGCAGGTGATCCTGAGGTGTCAACTGCCTCCTTGGTCATTTCATGTCTTCCCAGACTTCGGAAAGAGTCGTCCTGCAGTTTGTCCCCCAACCTGGCTGAGTTATGACAACTTTTAATTTTTATACCTTCCTTTTGTGTTGCTCTTCTGGAAACTTGACTTCCAGCAGTATGGACTCCTGGCCTTCGTGGCTATCATGGGTATTACAAAAATCGTACTGACTGTAACAGAGTGTCAGGTGGAGTCTGTATCTATATCCTTACCTCTGCATATAGTGCACCTGTGTCCCCTTCAAACACATTTAGAAGCTGTGGCTGTGAGGGTGAGGACAACGCAGGAAATTACCATCTGCAACATCTACCTTCCTCCAGATGGTGAAGTACCACACCATGTATTGGCTACACTAATTTCCCAACTCTTTCTGGCCGATTTTAATGCCCTTAATGTTTCGTGGGGTGGAACCAAGATTACTAGCCGTGGTAGAGATATCGAGAATCTAGAAATAGTGACCACTTTCCACTCTTCTCCCCCAGCATCATTCACCTGGACACTTGCCCAAAAGGGGTCTTACCGGGACTGACTGGGACACTTTCATCTTCGCTACCACTGTTGAATTTCTGTTGCATGGCAACATCAATGAGGTGAACCAGACCATCACTATTACCATTGTTGCCGCAGCGGGATCAGCAATCCCTTGTTCCTTAGGTTGCCCCCGGCGGAAGACAGTGCTTTGGTGGTCACTGGAAATTGCTGCGGCCATTGGAGACCGTATTCAGGCCCTCCAACGTCGTAAGTAGCACCTGCCCCTGGAGCACCTCATTGCGTTCAAATCACTTTATGCACAGGTCTGTCAACTCATCAAATGATGGAAGGAGGATTGTTGGGAACAATACGCCTCCACCATAGGAACACGAGCCTCTCTTTCCCAAGTTTGCGCCAAGCTCAGATGCATTTACAGGTATCAAACCCCTGCAGGTATACTTCGAATTTGCACAAATGGAGCTGTATATGCCAACCCAGATGTAATTGCATAGCATCTTGTCGAGAATTGTGCTCGCACGTCTGCATCTGAGAATTACTACTCCGCATTTTCTCTCTTAAAATACTGGATGGAATGACAGCAGCTATCTTTTCTCCATGCCACCCTGAGCTGTATAATGTTCCCTTCAGTGAATGAGAATTTCTCAGTGCCCTCACCGATTGTCCTGAGACACAACTCTGGTCCCAGATCGCATCCATTACCAAATGATTAATCTACATCTACATCCATACTCCGCAAGCCACCTGACGGTGTGTGGCGGAGGGTACCTTGAGTACCTCTATCGGTTCTCCCTTCTATTCCAGTCTTGTATTGTTCGTGGAAAGGAGGATTGTCGGTATGCTTCTGTGTGCGCTGTAACCTCTCTGATTTTATCCTCATGGTCTCTTCGTGAGATATAAGTAGGAGGGAGCAATATACTGCTTGACTCCTCGGTGAAGGTATGTTCTCGAAACTTCAACAAAAGCCAGTACCGAGCTACTGAGCATCTCTCCTGCAGAACCTTCCACTGGAGTCTATCATTTCCGTAACGCTTTCACGATTACTAAATGATCCTGTAACGAAGTGCGCTGCTCTCCGTTGGATCTTCTCTATCTCTTCTACCAACCCTATCTGGTACAGAGCCCACACTGTTGAGCACTATTCAAGCAGTGGGCGAACAAGTGTACTATAACTTACTTCCTTTGTTTTCGGATTTCATTTCCTTAGGATTCTTCCAATGAATCTGTCTGGCACCTGCTTTATATGATCATTCCATTTTAAATCACTCCTAATGCGTACCACCAGATAATTTATGGAATTAACTGCTTCCAGTTACTGACCTGCTATATTGTAGCTAAATGATGTGGGATCTTTCTTTCTATGTATTCGCAGCGCATTACACTTGTCTACATTGAGATTCAATTGCCATTCCCTGCGCCATGCATCAATTCGCTGCAGATCCTCCTGCATTTCAGTACAATTTTCCATTGTTATAACCTCTCAATATACCACAGCATCATCCGCAAAAAGCCTCAGTGAACTTCCGATGTTATCCAGAAGGTCATGTATGTATATTGTGAATAACAACGGTCCTGCAACATTCCCCTGTGGCTCACCTGAAATCACTCTTACTTCGGAAGACTTCTCTCCATTGAGAATGACGTGCTGCGTTCTGTTACCCAGGAATTCTTCAATCCAATCACACAATTGGTCTGATAGTCCATATGCTCTTACTTTGTTCATTAAATGACTGTGGGGAACTGTATCGAATGCCTTGCGGAAGTCAAGAAACATGGCATCAACCTGGGAACCCGTGTCTATGGCCCTCTGAGTCTCATAGACGAATAGCGCAAGCTGGGTTTCACACGATTGTCTTTTTCGAAACCCATGCTGATTCCTACAGAGTAGATTTCTAGTCTCCAGAAAAGTCATTATACTCAAACATAATAAATGTTCCAAAATTCTACAACTGATCGACATTAGAAATATAGGTCTATAGTTCTGCACATCTGTTCGGCGTCTCTTCTTGAAAATGGGGATAACCTGTGCCCTTTTCCAATCCTTTGGAATGCTACGCTCTTCTAGAGACCTACGGTACACTGCTGCAAGAAGGGGAGCAAGTTCCTTCACGTACTCTGGGTAAAATCGAACTGGTATCCCGTCAGGTCCAGCAGCCTTCCCTCTTTTGAGTGATTTTAATTGTTTCACTATCCCTCTGTCGTCTATTTGGATATCTACCATTTTGTCATCCGTCCGACAATCTGGAGAAGGAACTACAGTGCAGTCTTCTTTTGTGAAACAGCTTTGGAAAAAGACATTTAGTATTTCGGACTTTAGTCTGTCATCCTCTTTTTCAGTACCATTTTGGTCACAGAGTGTCTGGACATTTTGTTTTGATCCACCTACCCCTTTGACATAAGACCAAAATTTCTTAGGATTTTCTGCCAAGTCAGTACATAGAACTTTACTTTCGAATTCATCTGTCAGTGGATTATCAGTGCCACCTCCTTATTTTCGACTACATGTGGACCGAAGGCAAATTCCCATCAATTGGCAAGAAAGTATTGGTGTTCCAGTGCTAAAACCTGGTAAGGACATGCTAAATGTGGATAGTTAGCGTCTAACATCCTCACCAACATTCTGTGCAAGCTGCTTGAATGTATAGTGAGCCGGCAGTTATGTTGTCTCCTTGTGTCTCGGGGCCTTCTGGCTCCATCTAAGGGTGGTTTTTGCCAAGGTCACTCGACCACTGACAACTTAGTATAGCTGGAGTCTGCCATCCGAAAGACCTTCTCTCGCCGTCAACACCTTATTGCAGTCCATTTTGACCTGACGGAAGCCTATGATACCACTTGGTAACAAAAGGTCCTAGCTACTCCGGATGAGTGCAGTCTCCATGGCCTGCTCCCAAATTTTACGCAGAACTTTTTGTTGCTCTGCACTTTAAAGAATCCACGTTTTTGCTTCACACAGTTCACACCAGATCCAAGAAAGTGGGGTCCCAAAGGGCACTGTCTGAGTGTCCCACTCTTTTTAATTGCCATTAATGGTCTTGTAACAGCAGTGGAGTCCTATGTATCCCTCTTCTTATACACTGATGATTTTTGTATTTATTTTCTTCTGGCCTCTTCTTTTGGTGTGGCTCAAAGACAACTGCAGGAAGCCATACAAAAGGCGCAGTCATGGGCCCTCACTCATGGCTTTGTTTTCAGTCACCAAGATCTGAGTTATGCACCTTTATTATCATTGTACAGTCCATGCACACGCGGAACTTTACGTCGACAACCGACTGCTTAATGTAGTGGAGACTTGCCGCTTCTTAGGCCTGGTCTTCGATGCCCATTTAACTTGGCTGCCCCATCTTTGTCAGCTAAAGGAAAAATGCTGGCAGCATCTTAATATTCTTCAATGCCAGGGCCTCACCGACTGGAGTGCAGATCGCCCTACAATGCTGTATCTGTACAAAGCCCTTGTGCAATCCCATCTTCGTTATGGGAGTCTGGTGTATGGTTCAGCATTGTCCTCAGCCGAGTGGCTGTTGGATCATCCTATACACCATTGTGGAGTTAGACTTGCAACAGGAGCTTTCTGAATAGACCCAGTGAACAGTGTCCTCGAGGAAGCTGACATTCCTCTATTGCAGATCATGCGACAACAGTTGCTTGCGAATTATACCACTCACATTCGTAGTTCGCCTCAACATCCAAATTACTGTGTCCTTTTCTCTAACACGACAGTCCATCCCCTGCAACAGCGGCCCTGGTCAGGGACACCAATTGCAGTCTGTGCCCAGTCCCTTCTCACTGAACTTGAGTCTTCCCCTATTTCCTCTGGGTCCACTCAAGTTCACCTTCATGGTTCATGCCTCGGCCACAGCTTCATCTGGACATATCGCGTGCCCCAAAAGACTCATTTTTTCCTGAGGCTCTCCACTGGCAATTTTTCTGTTCTCAGCAAGTTCCAGGGCTCAGAAATAGTCTACACCAATGGCTTGATGGTCACACTGGCTTCGCTGGGCATGCTGAACAGTGCTCCTTGCCAGATGGGTGCAGCATTTTCACTGCAGAGCATATAGCCATCTGTCGTGCTCTTGAGCATATCCTCTCCTGCACAACTGAGTCCTTTGTCATCTGCAGTGGATCTTTAAGCAGGCTACAAGTTCTTGACCATTGCTTCCCTCGCCATCCTTTGGTGCTGACTATCCGGGGGTCTCTTTATGCTCTCGAAGACAGTGGATGTTGAATGTCATTCCTTAGGACTCCAGGACATGTCAGGATCCTGGGTAATAAACTTGTTGAATCAATGGCCAAAGACGCTATTGGTAACGCGACCCTAGAGATCGGCACACTGGAGACTGATCTCCAGTCGGTCTTGTGCCGTAAAGGTTTTGGGATATGAGTTACTGAATGGCACACTCACAGTATGCTGAATAAAATACGTACACATTTTGTTGGACTGCACAATTTTAGCCACCCTGAGGTAGACTTTTAACTTTCTCACCACACTGCCTGTGCTGTTAGGCGGCAGTGCCTCAACAGCTGATCTAGTTTTACGTTTTCTTCGAGAGGGAGGTTTTTATCACTAAATTTAAGGATGGGCATCTGGCCTTATCTCCCAGGTCTTCACCTCCCTCTCTTTAACTCCTCCTTGCTCTTTCTTTGCTGTTTATTTGCCTTAATGTCCGTCTTTTCCAATTTGTGTTACTCAAGCCTTGTGTTTTTCGGCTGGAGATTTCAGTGTGTTGCTGAGTGGCCAGCTCATCCTTTTTTATTTTTGTGATCAGCCAGCCCAGGCCGCCACCTGTATTATTTTAATACCTTCTACCACTTTTTCCTTTTAGTGTACATTTTCCATGTTTGGTTAGCTTCTTTTGTTTTCTCTTTCAGTGTGATTTCCACTTAGTTTTATGCTTTTTTACTTTCCCTGACTCATTTTGCAAATGATTTTAACTCAAGACCTGTTTGCATCAGGAAAAAGGGATTGATAACCCTGTAGTTTGGTCCCTTCACTCCCCAAACCAACGAACCAACCAACCACATGCATCGTGGCTTACTGAACACTCCTTTCTGCATGATCCACACCATTCGTTTCCTGCCTTCCATCTTCTCCACAGTATTGCTCGCCAGCACCACCCTGCATACCGCAATACGCTGCCTGCACCATTAGGTCAAAATGTTGTTCTCACATGTTTCCACACCTACAGTGGTCGCACCCAGTGGTCTCTCTAGCCAGCAGCCTCACATTACCCCTCTTGCTCCAGCACCTACAAGCACTTTGGAGATGTTGCAACTCTGCATGCAACTGTCTGCATTACAGAACCGCTTGACTCAGATGACCAATGGGGTACGGCTCCCAGCACAAACCGACTCTGCAGATCCTCCCCCCCCCCCAATCGCGCTGCTGCTCTCTTGCCTCCTTCAACCCATGAGACCCACGCTTATGGTTCGCTTCATCAAGGCAGTTTTCACAAGTTGCTCTAATAAGAGAGATGCAATGAAAAGCAGGATGGTTGTTTCGGCCACTTCAGCCCAATCACTGCAGCCTTAGTGCAGGATAAGGAACAGGAGTGGCCCCAACACTGATCCCTGTGGCACTCCCCACTTGACTGTACCCCTCTCAGACACCACATCACAGCCATTCTCAACATTGTGAATAATGTCCTTTTGCTGTTTGTTGCTAAAGTAAGAGATGAACCAATTGTGAACCACTCCCCGTATCCCATAATGGTCCAACTTCTGGAGCAATATTTTGTGATCAGCACAATCAAACGCCTTAGTTACATCAAAAAAATATGCCTAGCATTTGAAACCTTTTGTTTTACCTATCCAGTACCTCACAGAGAAAAGGAAATATAGCATTTTCAGTTGTTAAGCAACTTCTAAAGCCGAACTGTACGTTTGATAGATCATCGTGTGATATAAAATGATTAATTATCCTTACATACACAGCCTTTTCAAAACTTTAGCAAACACTGATGGCATAGAAATAGGTAAAAAATTGTCTACATTATCTCTTTCTCACTTTTTATAAAGTGGCTTTACTACTGAGTACTTTTAATCTTTCAGGAAACTGACCATTCCTACAGGAAAAATTTCAAATATGGCTAAATACAGAGCTGACATGTGCAGCACAGTACTTCAGTAGTCTGCTAGGCACTCCATCATAACCATGAAAGTCCTGATCTTCAGTGATTTAATTATTGACTCAATCTCCCCCTTGTCTGTATCACAGAGAAGTATTTCAGACATCAGTCTCGGAAAGGCATTTACCAAGACAATTGTATGAGTCCCTGCAGAAACTAAATGTTATTTAATTCACCAGCAATGCTCAGGAAAAGATTGTTAAATATTGTGCATATATCTGATTTAACATTAACAGAAATATTTTTACTGTGAACTGACTTCATATCGTCGACCTTGTGCTGCTGACCAAACACTTCCTTGACAACTGACTATATGGTTTTAATTTTATCCTGTGAATTAGCTATTCTATTTGCAGACCACATACTCTTTGCCTTCCTAATAACATTTTTAAGCACCCTACAGTACTCTTTGTAATGGGCTACTGTAGCTTTATTGTGGCTACTTCTAACATTTCTATATATTTCCCACTTTGTTTTACATGATATCCTTATCCCACTAGTCAGCCACCCAGGCTGCCTGTTACTGATAGTGCCCTGTTTAGAACATTCTAATAGAAACCAACTCTCAAAGTGCATGAGAAATGTGTAAAGGAAAGCATTATATTTGTCATCTATGTTGTCGGCACTATAAACATCCTGCCAATCTTGTTCCTTAACGACGTTTAAAAAACTCAATATTGCTGTTGGATTAGCTTAGCTTTCCTACATTGTTTGTAATTATATGTGACATTTGATTCAGTGCAAAAGCCATTTAGTGTTAAAATTTGTGCATCACAGTCTGAAAGGCCATTCACCCTTTTACTAACAGAATACCCATCTGGTAATGAAGAATGAATAAAAATATTGTCTGTGCCTATGCTACTACTCCCCTGCACCCTAGTTGGAAAAAAAAACAAGAGTCAGCATGAGAGCATATGAATTTAGGGGATCTAGCAACATCCTTTTTCTTCCACCATCATACACAAAATTTATATTGAAGTCATCACATACAACTAATTTCTGGTACTTCCTAAATCAAGAGCCCTCTCTAGCTTGAGCAGCAATGCTCTGAAGTCAGATTTAGGGGACCTATAAGGAACAACAATTAGAAGTTTAGTTTCACTAAATTCAACTGCCCCTGCACAACATTCAAATACCTGTTCAGTGCAGTTTTGTGATAGGTCTATGGACTCAAGTGGAATATTGTTTTTTATGGACACAGCCACTCCCCCACCCTGCAAGGAGGAACTCCTCGAAAAACAGCCATCTAATCTGTATCATGGTAAAAGAAGCCTCTGAATTGTTAAATTAAGTGGTACTCCAACATACCAATAATTTCAAAGTCAACATCTATAATCAGCTCACTAACTTTATCTCTAATACCTCTTATATTTTTATGAAATATGCTAATTCCTTCTGTTCTTGGAAACATGACATCCTCTGAAGGTTAGCCCTCGGTTAGAGGGACTTCCTTTTAGTAGGTATACCTATCAGCTGACTTAATCCTAAAAAAAAGGTGCACCTCTTAACACCAACTACTAAAGGAATTTTTCCGTGAGTGATCCCACCACCACCCAATACACTGTCACCTATAAGCTTTGCCAATCTCCCCTTCCCATACCTATTGAGGTGCAGGCCATGCCTAATGAAACCTGATATACTGATAGACCCAACTGGTGCCACTGAAATGTGACCCTCTGCCATAAGTGCCCTCTCCAGCCCCATGTTAACACCCCTGATAGCTGCATTAAGATGAGGCTGATTATGACACTGAAACAGTTGCACGAAATGCACATTAGTGCCACCAATTTGAATAGCTATCTTTACCAGGTCACTACCTACATCATATTTCCCATCCCTATCAAGACTGTTCCCTGCTCCACCCACTATCGCTACCAGATCCTCCTTTGTAAAATTCCTAGATAACTCCCCTATGCTGTCAGTCGCCTTAGCCAACCCTACAATAGGCTTCACAATACTGGTGACTTGGTACTCACTCCCCCAACACTTTCTGCAACTGCTGGCCCACACCTTTACTGTGTGAACTACCTAGTAGCAGAACCTTCATGCCCTTGGAGCTGCAACGGGCACGTAATTTGTTATCATCTCAGCAGTGCAACGACATGTGCCCATCCCTGTTGCTGGATCACATTCGAACACTCGCTGAACCTCATCCTCCCTGAAGACCTGCTCCTAAACTGCTTGCTCATGCACCCACCCGCCCCCATACAGGCTGCCATGGCCTCGTATGCCCATTTATTGTTAGGCGATGCAACAGTGTTGGACAATAAACTGTTTGAAATCCTGAACTCCTTGTCTTGTTGCAACTACCGTGGGGAATAATGGCTACAGCCTCATGGCACTGGTCAGCTATTCACTCACTCCACCCGCCCCACCCCAAACACCATGTGCGTGATATCAGTCATGTCAACTGCCACTAATGACCATCTGCCCAGCATGAAGGCTCCAGACCTGTGCTAGATTATGACGTGTCTGACCTCCAAGATGGCAGAACCTACTGTCACTGTCACCTACCTACACATCATGTGCCTGTCAACATGTGCTGAGCACTCTCACACGTGCCCCAGGTGAAAACAGCTACCTCCGCCGGCATAGCTCTAGCCACCACCCTGACAATCACAACCTGTGAACTAGGCACAGCTTGCTGATACCACCAGAGGTTTGATGAGAACGCGACTTAAGTGCAGACCTCCATACTCCTAATCCCCAAACCCGACAGCCACCGTCAGTAGGCGCGCCCTGGTTGCTGTGCCATTTCACAGTGCCTGTTCATACGGGATTTGAATGACGCTAGTCCCCCTGTCACTACCTCATTGACACCTGCTCCAACTTATGCATATTCTCCCACAAACTTCTCCTAAATCCCTCCCCTTCCCTCCCCCTCATCAATGCTAACAATTCGGCCATCATACGTATGGTGTGCATAATCACTCGCTCGATCTAGGCTTCCAGTGCAAACGCCAGTAGACCTTCACAGTCCTGGACATTACCGACCCCCATTGTGGACGCTGAGTTACTCAGTCATTACAGCCTACTGGCTGATGAAGTGAAGTGTAGTGAAGTGCTGTTTAGTTGATGGCACCTTTGGTAAGACTGTCAGCTGCAGCTCTCATCTTGCCACGAGCTTCACTGTGAAACACCTGGCAGTTTCAGGCCCAAATGCTCAACTCCTTGCAGAAGGTCCCCTCCTCATGCAGCCACATAGCATCCCCGGAATGTTCAGCAGAACACTGTGCATTGTATTGCCACTACCTCTGCCCCCCTCCCCCTCCCCCTGGTTTTCTGCCATGCCCACTCCCTCCTCAACCACAAGTGCAAAATGAATTCACCGGCGCACTTGTCTCTTACAGAGGCCCCCAGGCTTCAGCTCTTCATCTTGCCCTCAAGGACAGCGGTTCCTGGCGCCCCTGGGGTAATTACCGAAACCCAACCCTGCACCTGCAATGACACCATCTCAGGAGCTACTATCTTCAGTAAGATAGATTGCGCTAAAAACTACACACACATCCCAATCACCCCAGAGGACATCGAGAAAACAACCATAATCACTTCTTTTGGCCTGTTTGAGAGTGCATACGTGGCTTTCGGCCCCGCAGTGCCGCATAAACATGGCAGCGATTTTGGACATCATCCTCTGGGCTGCACCGGGGTGTTTCGTCTGCCTAGGTGGTATACTTATCTACTCCAGAGACCCTACTGAGCATCACCAACACTCGTGACATTTTTTCCCTCCTACAGAAAGTTGAAGTGATCCTCAACGTGGCGTGGCAAAATGCATTTTTAAGGTTAGGAGGTAGAATTTCTCGGACACTTAGTCTCTGGTGTCGGCTCCCACCCCATCCACAGACAGTACAGGCAGTAGCGGACTTTCCACAACCTACCACCTTCAAGGGCCTCTGGCATTTCATTGGCATGGCAAATTTATCTGTCGCCATCTTAACCCTTGGATGCACGAGTGTTCAGACTGACATTAACGCATGATGGGGGCCTCAGAAGTCCCCATTGAGATTTCCATAAGTATGATTATTTCTCAGCTTTGTTACATTATTTATTATGAAATCTTACTGTTATAAAACATGTCTGTAGCTAGTTTAACTAGAAAAATATTAAAGAAAAGGTGTGGACAGTAATTTCAATGGAATAAATTTTAATTTAATGAATACTAATTTTATTATTATTGTAAACAATAACTTTTCTTTATATTCAAATAAACTATAAATTGTACATTGGAGAGGTACAATGCAAATCAGTGTGCATAAAGCATTCAATTACAAAACAGAAAAAAAGAAAATGACTAAATTGCATATAACATGGGTGCACCAAAATTGAGATACGCAGCACATTATACAAATAAAGATAAGGCTGCCTGTTACTGAGTTTTACACATTACTGGACACAATCGTCACAAACAAGCACACTGTGTTCATTGCATACATTGTTAGAACATTTTGAACAACACTGAGCAGTTTTCCTTTCCAGTTCATATGGGCAGAAAAAGCATCTTCTTCTGGGCCTTTTTCTTTGGTGGTTGATATGTTTCCTGGCACTTTTTGATGCCACATCTAGCCAGTGCTTGTATGACATTTCTTTGCAAATTTTGAGTTTTGGCTGTGGACTCCATATGTGGACGAATAAGTTGTAGGGCCAAGTCTTTCAAGAAAAGACTCCTTTTATGTGATTTTCCATTGTGATATTCAGGATGTTGTTTTGTGAATAAATAGAAAGCATTTATAGTTGCTACATCCATTACATTAGCCCATAATACAAACGGCCATCCCCTTGTCTGTCTTGTGCAAGTGTATGTATGTTCCTTTTGATCAAGAGAATCTACACCTGATTTTGTTTTATTCCAAAATAGAATCATTTCTGGTCTCTTCTTTTTATGAGTCTCATCTACTGTGGCGTCGTGATTCATGGAACTTACTAGCACCACACTCTTATTCTTCTGTGGTATGTAGCTCACAATAGACAAATCATCTCTGAATCCAAATGTTGAAGATAAAACCTCTCGTGTCTTACATGGAATTTGTGGTTTGTTGTGGGGAAGAGTGCCAACTGCTGTAATTTTACCTTTCAATAAATCATGAAACAGGGAAACACTGGTAAAGTGGTTGTCCATCGTGTTATTGGTTGAGCTGCAACATTATCTTCACCAGGACGATCTGGAGTTATTCCTGAGTACATTAGCCCATTTATAGCATGTGATGTCATAGAGTTGCAGAGCCAGAATATCTTTATTCCATATTTTCCTGATTTGCTTGGAATAAACTGAATAAATTTAAAATGCCCTCTGAAAGACACTAGCTGTTCATCTGTTGTGCAGCTCTCTCCTGAATGAAACCTTTGCCTGTACTTGCTTATGAATAGTTACACACATTGTGAATAGCTGCCATATTATCATTTTGGCTCCAAGCTTGTTGAGTGTGTGTATCATTGAACCTTACAGCTCTCCTTAAGTCTTCAAACCTGTTTATAGAGGAAGTTGCCATATAAACAGGGTTGCCAGAAGAGTCGCTTATAGGAACGTACCAGCTTCTGTAACTGCCAGCTAGTAGGAGAATTCCAAAAAATGCATCCATTTCCTCGTCTATGACATTATGCCATGTTTGACCTTTAAAGCTGCTGTGTGTCATCCTTCCAGATTTGTGCAATGAACTATTTTATCCACAATATTATTTGTGGTGAAGTAACTCCAGCTATCTTTTGATATTTGTGTGTGACTTTCCCTAACAGGACCTGGAGAAATTTTCATTATATTATGCATAAGCGTTCTGCTTAGGAGGTGGTGTTTTGCTCCACTGAGTCCCATCGCGCACAATAAAAAAGTTTACAGGCCGTTGTGTACTTCCTACATTATTTGAATTTGCTGGCAGCTGTCTCTTATCACACCAGACTTTCGTTGGTAAGCTTACTCTATTTACATTGGAATATTGGTTACTACTTTCTTCAGATTCTGAACTGTTCCACGAAGGTGTATATGCAGGATCAGTTTCATCTTTGGAAGCAATACTGGATTCACATTCATCCAACCATTCAGAAATAATCATTGAAGCATTTGTATCCTCTGCATTTACAGCAGAATTATGTTCTCTCTTTTGAGATGTACTGGATGATTCCATACTGTAAGACACAAATGTTCCTTGGTTAGAAAGAGTGTCTAAATAATTACTTTGTCAGAGAAAGAGAGAAGAAAGGAAAACAGAGAGAATAACAAACACAATTACTTAAACAAACTATGAGAGCGACTTCTTTCACATCTGAGGTCAACTTCTACAATGAGTAGTAAGTCATTTATTGTTGTTGCTGGATTCTGACCTGTGCAACAATTGCCAGTATAAAAATATGCCAGATACAAACATTCATAAACTGGGAGAAAAGTGCTCGCTAAAGCATTAGATTACATAAGGCCTGAAAGGCCCCCTTCATGCATTATGCGCATAGCATTAAGAAGACGCTGATTTCTTTGCAACATTAAATACAACTTTATTGTGTTTCTTAATCATGAACATATGTTTAAGGATTACGTAACATAAGGTCCAATTATGAGATTTTAATATAATTAAATGGGTGATTAATTCACTCCCGGGCCCGAAAGGCCCCCATCATGCATCCAAGGGTTAAGGATGCTGCTGCCACCCAAGATCCCCTCACTGTAGCACTGCATGGGGATAAAATCAAAGTCAACAAGCTGGTTCCTTGGTCACAGGCCATGATTGAGAGCTTTCAAAAAACAAAATGGGACCTCACCAATGCGGCCCATCCCCACCCTAATGCCCCCCTCACAAGAGTGGCACCCGAGCCAGACAGCTATTGGGGCTGTCCTGCAACAATACGTGGACAACATCTGGCAACTGCTTGCCTTTTTTTCAGCTGAGCTCTCTGCAGCACAACACAGCTGGGGTGCATATGACTGCAAGCTGCTCGCAGTCCAGCCATCTGCTATTTCCAATCTTCAGTCGAGGGATGTGTCTTTACGATCTCCTGAGACCACTGCCCCCTTAGATAGACAGATAGATAGATAGATTCAGTTTTTGTTCCATAGACCCAAAAAAATGAGATGATTCTCATGGGTGTGGAACATGTCATAAAGTATGTTAAGAAAAAATGAAATATTTGAATATATATTTGCTACCCTGATCATTTGTCAGGAAATTGTCGAAATAGGTGAATACAGTGCAGTAAACTGGAACAGCTAATGTTTACACCATTAACATGCTGTCAGAAGGAAACATTGTTATGCACTATTAATAAATTTATCAAATACAAAATATCTACCGTATTTACTCGAATTTAAGCCGCACTCAAATCTAAGCCGCACCTGAAAAGTGAGACTCTAAATCGAGGAAAAAAAATTTTCCCGAATCTAAGCCGCACCTGAAATCTGAGACTCGAAATTCAAGGGGAGAGAAAAGTTTTAGGCCGCACTTCCAAATCGAAACAAAGTTGGTCCATTGTAATATGAGACACAATTTAGGTTGAATGAATGACAATACAGCTGTAGTAGTTTGGTTCGAGTCGTAAGCTTAGAAGTTAAGCTTTACCAGGTAGCCGCTGTTATGCGTCAGGCGCTCAGTCCGTATTTATACGGGTACCCTTCCTTTTTCACGTGCTTTGTCTGGTTTGAATTGATTGCTTATTTTTCTTTGATCTGACAAGTGCAGTTCTCTTTGTTATAGGTGTTTCCGTCACTCAGAGCTGAAAATGTATTACTGTACTGTGTCACGCATTGTTTGTCGCATTCTGAAAATGAGGGTTTACGACCTGTCGCCGCTCGCGGCATGGCTTGCTTTTGTGCACGCTACCGCTGCTTACAATTAAAAAAAACAAAGAGAGGAATCGTCTCATTAGCGAAACAATGGCAAGAGACTGCTATTCGTTGCTACGTACACTGCTGCTTTCTTGGATAATGATCAACAAGAACCAAATAATAGACTGCGTATGATAGAAGATGTTCTGAACGAGAATTTAGCGAAAATTTTTTCAGTTTGAAAATCTTTGCAGACGCCTCTTTAGTACATTACATTATGCACAGAAATTAGTCATCTTAGATTTAAAAATCTAATCAATTGCCGTGCTTCATTTCTGACTGTATCACTATTAGGCATAAGAATAATACGAATATAAACATGACATGGTATGTATATTCTTCCGCGTCTGCTGTTGTCTCACTCTAGTTTCGTAGTTTATTAGGCGGACAGGATTTAAATGAGATAGCAGCAAACATGAAAGAATACATGGCAAAATGTTTATATTCGTATTATTCTTATGGTGAAGAGAATACTGCATGTGATTCACAATTCATAAAAGTTCTTATTAGCAACCATTTCTTCTCACAGTTAGGAAAAAATTCAGAAAGCAGAGCTGGCCATATTGACAAATATCCCAAACAGTCTTGCCAGTCGGATTTTCGTAGTACATTGAAATGCTGCTACGTTCGAAGAGGAACAATACGGAATTTGTATTTACTTCGTGGAGAATGTATGAAAATGCAGTGGTCGAAACTCGGGGCGGAGAAAAGAAAGCTCGTCTTCCACTTTTTTTTTTTTTTTTTATTTACTGACGCAGAGGTTTTGGTGCTAGTATTTGTCTTCGTGCCTGCGAAGCATGCCTGCGTAGCGCTACATATATTCGACGACAGAAGTTAGTTGTGGCGGTACCTACCAACATTTTTCAGAACTTCCGCTTACTTTGCACTCGATTCTAAGCCGCAGGCGGTTTTTTGGATTACAAAAACCGGAAAAAAAGTGCGGCTTAGATTCGAGTAAATACAGTAATCTTGACTGCTGTGACAAAGTGCTGTAAAAACTGAAATCAGACATTTTTACTTAAGCTGGCTTAACAGTCTCTGTGAAGATATCATCTATAGAGGAGAAGGAGTTGTCTATCAAAAATCCTTTCAAACTCTGTTTAAACCGTGCTTTATCTAAAACCAAGTTTTTAATGGTTGCTGGCAGTTTATTGAGAATGTGTGTTCCTGAATATTGGACCCCTTTTTGGACCAAGGTAATAGATTTTCAGTCTTTATGTGGATTGTTTTTATTCCTAGTATTGATACTATGTATTGAGCTATTGGTTGGAAATAGAGATGTATTACTTGCAACAAATTTCATTAAGGAATAAATATACTGAGAAGCTGTGGTTAGAATACAAAGTTCCTTGAACAGGTTTCTACTTGATGATCATGAATTTACACTACTAATGATTCTTATCACATGATTTTGTACCCTAAAAACTTTTGCTCAGTTTGATGAGTTGCCCCAGAATATGATCCCATATGGCATAACAGAATGAAAGTAAGCAAGGTATGCCAGTTTTTTTATATTTATATCTCCTACATCTGACATCATTCTCACTGCAAATACAGACTTGTTTAGGCGCATAAGCAATTCTGTGGTATGTCCTTCCCAACTGAATGTGTTATCGAGTTGTAATCCCAGAAATTTAACACTGCCAACCTCTTTGATCTGCAAGTCTTCATATGTTATACACATGCTGGAAGGAAATCTCTTGCAGGTTCTGAACTGCATATATTGGGTCATCTCAAAGTTTAATGGCAGCGAATTAGCTTTAAACCACTTATTTATCTCGGTGAAAATTTGATTAGCAGCTATTTCAAAATCTGCACTTGACTTGCTACTTATTGCAATGTTTGTATCACCTGCAAACAAAACAAACTTAGCATCTGGTTTTTGCAGGAAAGACATAGACCAGATATTACATTGACAGTTTAGGCTACAGGACTACATCACACAATTCACTATCAATGTCCAGCATGTTGCTAGCACTGATTGTTGCAGATTGCCTCCTGGGCCATCACCCAACCCTTAGACTAAAATTCCGTTGCCATGCTCAAGAGGGGGACCAGATCTACCTCACGCGTTGCGGAATGTGGACTCTGCCTTCAACCTCTAGCTAAGATCCATACCTGGTGCCAACCATAAGATGGGGTGTGACGTCCTCATGGATCCTTCACAACATGACAGTTCCAATGATAGCCCTGCCCTGTCCTCTCACCTCCCGTCTGCAAACTGGCATTTGACCTTGTCCATGGCCTTGCACATCCAGGCAACCGCACTTCCACCAACCTCATGAAACAACACTGCGTCTGGCCAGGCATCCAATGTGACTGCAGGAACTGGGCCAGGTCCTACTCTACCGTATCTTCCTTCGTCGTCGGCGTTGTCGTTGTTGCCATGAGGCACCGTTATACCAATTGGAAAGGCGCGTCGATCTTAGAGCATGAGATATGGTAACCTTAAGTCATTGACAACACACCTGATTCCAGAATAGCTGCAGTAGTTAGTATCTACGAATTACCCCCTCTTGACCAGGTCCCCAAAACTTAACTCGTAACGAGATCCCTTCGAAGCAAATTATCATAAAGATCGTCTATAAAGGCTTCGTACAACGATAAGAAATGTTACAGTTTATGGAATAATAACAGATACAACCAAACTGTCTTGTTTCTTATGTTTTATTTAACGGAACTTTGTTCACAGTTCTATTTCGCTTTCATCACTCATTCACACTCTGATGTGGAGTATATGCGAGTGCCTGAACCCTAACTCCCAAGTTCCATCGAAACCCTTTGATGAAGAGTTTTGGTTGCTCGACACCACCAGTCAATGATAATGATACAGTATTTTGTAATTGACTCTTCTAGTTTAGCCACCGCCCTCCATGAATGTTTGTTAGGCGTAAGACAATTACACACTTTTCTCTCTGGTCCGCTATTATTAAGGGTCCGCGTAAAAGTTAACGTTTTTCTCCTTTTCATAAATTGGAGCCAACTCTCCGCGATATAACTATAAAAAAGAGAGAGAGAGAGAGAGAGAGAGAGAGAGAAAAAAAAAAACACGGTCTTAATACCACGTCCCTTGTGAGATGCGTATAGTTTTATCCCGGAATTGACCGCCTTGTAGGTGTACTCAATTTAATGACCACACTTCGTTATCCTCGATTTCATGCTACTAAATGTCCTTTTTTTTACTCTGATCGTATGCCGTAGTTATTTAAAACTCGCCCCCTATATTTTCTCACAATGCACAATTGGCACTTCTTTACTTGTTTATTTCTAAGAGTAAACGAAAAATGATGCCGTATCATCGGCTTCGTCGATATAAAGCAAAACACCTCAGTGTGCCCAATTTTACCTCTTCTTATAGGACCTGCTACCTTACTCATTAATTTACTACATATCATTTCCAATAACACTAAACAGGTATATTTCAATTGTATTCAAAAGCATGTTGTTATTATTATTATTATTATTATTATGACCAACCAAATCGTAACAAATCGCGTGGCGTGAGTTTTTAACGATAGCTTTACACTCGCCCAGCCTTTATTCATGCAATATTATATATAAATATACAGACAGGACCGAAAGATCGATCTCTCTAGCGTAACCAATAGAGGCAAATACGCTATTCAAGTTCCGTTACATTTATCTTGACTCATATTGTTACACTACATTCTGTGCCAGGGCACCGAGATCGGATAGCATATTCACTCCCCTGCTGTGCCCCCCCCCCCCCCCTCCCTACACACACACACACACACACACACACACACACACACACACACACACACACACACAAAGCACAAAGCACTGGTTCGTGGATGTTCTCCTCGACATAGTTGGCCCATTACTTTTCTCCATCCGTGGCCCCAATATCCACTATGGCACCAGATACCAACTTGCAGCTAACAGAATGATGGAGCAGTTCCACCATACACTTAAAGCCGCCATAACATGTTATTCTTCTGAATGATCTTCTGCCCTACTACAGGTACTTCTAGGCCTGCGGATCGAACACAGTATTGACCTGAGAACTTTTGCTGCCAAGCGGATATAGGGACGGACACTCATCATTCCTGGCGGTATTTTTGGAAGCAACCCAGCTTCCTCCTTAAGACCACCCAAAGCTTTGTGCAGCAGCTCCAGGGCTTATGGCCCAACTGCAACCAACACCTCTGCAATGTAATAGTGAGCCCCATACCTACATTCACCATCGCCTCACAGCTTGCTCACATGTCATGCTTTGGGTGGATATATACCAGCTGCCACTCCACCTTCAGTATTTGGGCCTGCACTTAGTGTTGTAATGTGAGGATAAGACATTCTCTGTTAGTCTAAATGGGTTCACAACAACAGTCTCCATACACAGGTTCAAGCTGCCAGTGTTGTAGAGCCCCCTCCAGCCAACAGGAGCAGCACCATCGAGGTGGAGTTGCCCCTGCCTACAACCACCACCTCCAGTTGCAACACCGACACTACACCCGATAAGGCGCTGGCCAAACATCATCCTGAGCTGGGGACTGGTAAGTGCCACCAGTCCCCCGTCACCGTAAGTTCTGGGCATGCTTCAGTGATCACCGCATGGCATGGTGGTGGAGCATTGTGTATCTCAGGGAAAGGGATCTTGGCTTGATCGCCCGGATTGCGGGGACGGGATAAACCTCTATTTTTTTAAAAAAAAAGAAAAAAAAGAAATAAACCTCAATCTCAAGGTGTGCTGTGCACTTATGGGATGCTTGGCTGTTGAGGTGGAACAGTCATTAATGGGCAATCTCAGGGGAACCTGCTGCACTTCAATTGTATAAGGCTTACTCAGGCATGCAGGGCTCTGTCTGAGTGGACCCTTATTTCCTTAGCTGCATGTGGGACCGAAATGGAACCCTCGAAATCATCATCTTCTCCTCCTAGCGGGAAGGGCGTACCACCTGGGAGTATTCACACCCATTCATCCAAAAGAATGAGAGAGCGTAGTCTTCCTGATAGCAATAATACTTTGGACTGCAGTAACAGGGCTCATGGAGTCATGAATAAAAATGTGTTTCTGGTGATAAAGAGGAAGGAGGGGACATTTGAAAAAGTGTCCCCCTTTTGTATCTATAAAGATTTGGAGGGCCGGAATATTAAAATCTATAAAATTGTTACGTAATGGCTCCTTGTTGGTCGAAACTAACTGATCAAAGCAGAAACTGGGTAACTATGATATCATTGTTGAGATGCACACATTTCTCAACTCCAGTAAATGCGTTGTCACATGCTGAGGTATCGTGGATATGGACATAACAGAACTGAAACAAAAATGGGCATCCCAGGCAATAGTTGATGTGGAGCAACGAACGCGGAGGAATAATGGAGCATCTGAAAAGACTGCCACTTTCATTATCACATTAAATTCTCCGACACTGCCTGAACATATTATGGCAGGGTTCCTTTGACTTAATGTTCGGCCTTACATTCCAAACCCTATGCAGTGCTTTAAATGCCACATTTGGCCATACAACTATGAGTTGTGGAGGTGAAGCGATCTGTGGGAACTGCAGAAAAGCCTGTCATGACACTGGCACTGACTGCCCCTCTTCGGCGATCTGCATCAACTGCTCTGTGAACTACCCAGTCTGGAGCCGAGATTGCCCTGTTTTTGTTAAAGAACGCAAAATACAGGAGATAAAAGTGACCAAGCAGATCGCTATGCTGAATCCAAAAAAGAACATAAGGCAACGAAACCCCGTCTTTGCCACCTCATATTCTACCGTGATTCAGAAACCTATTCCCAAGGCAGACGCTTCGACACAGACGACACGTAGCATGCCTGTATCCATCACAAGCACCTCTACTTGCACGTTTACATGTCAAGGGAAAAAGAGTAAGGACAAAGCAAGCCAGGCAACTGCACCAGGAAAGACAAACAACAGTTCCGCAGCGAGCATCCAGAAGGTACAAGACAGGCAGAGTGCCTCTCAACGCTCCCTTTACCCCTCATCCTTGAAAGGACAGGGTGCGGGGTAAGGCTCACAACGTTTGGGCCAAAAGCTGTCCCAAGCACTGTTAAACGTCATTCTTTCCCGTCTGACTGATAAGGAGGATATCATGGAGTTTGATGCCTCGGGTCCAGGCAGCCCCTCCACTCCCCCTCACTCTTAAAGTTCTTCACGTCCCTGGTACAAAGGTAGGGGTAAATTAAAACCGCATTGGTGACATGGCTTCCATACTACAGTGGAACATGATTGGGTTCAGCACTCATGTGGAGGGACTGAAACTCCTAGCACAGGCATGTCCCTTGTGCTTCTGTTTACAAGAAATACATTTTAAAGATACAGATGTCCCTGTGCTATAGGGATACAAGCTGTACCACAAGGATGTCCTATCAGGGAAAAGGGCCAAGGGAGGTGTCGCAGTGTTAATCACTGACACGCACCACTCCTCTGTTCTCCCCTTGGCTACTGACCTGCAGGCAGTTGCAGTTCAAATGAACATGTGTTGAAGGATCACTGTTTGCTCACTATATTTATCTCTGAAAGATGCACTAGACTATGAGGCTCTCACGAGTCTTATCACACAACTCCTGCGACCATTCCTCCTCCTGGGAGACTTCAGTGCCCATCATGTCCTGTGGGGCTCATCCAATACTTGCCCTGGGGTCAGGTTTTAGAGGGCCTCATGAGCCGTGCATCCTCAACACAGGTACTCACAAGCATTTCTCTACTGTTACTAGGTTATTCTCAGCTATTGACCTCTCTGTTCTTCCGCCCTCACAGACTCTGTTCAGTAGGAGGTCACTGACTACCTTCATTCCAGTGACCACTACCCAATCTGCCGTCATCTACTAAATGGCTCACCACCTGAAGTTAAGCCCCCAAAATGGATGGTCAACAGGGCTAACTGGACGTGTTTCAGCCAGCTAGCTGTGTTTGAACACTGCGACAGTGTCCAAGGATGGATAGACTACATCACACGAGTGACCCATTGTGCCGCTGACTTCTTCATCCCACAATCCTCAGATCATCTTAGGAGGTGACCAGTACCATGGTGGACAGATTAGTGCCATTCTGCAATCTGGGAAAGGCGTGCTGCTCTTCGGCATTTTAAATGCTGACCGACAGTGGACAACCTTAGGGCCTTTAGAGTCGTGAGGGCCAAGGCTCGATGCATCATTAGGGAGAGTAAGAAAAGGTCATTGCAAGTGTTCCTGGACTCCATCAATCATTCCACTTCTTCTATAAAAGTATGGGAAGCCATCTGGAGGATTTGTGGTAAACGCAGCCATTTATCGATAGCAGCATTGCTGAAACGGGTGCCTCCAAACACCACCCAGAGACATTGCAAGACACTGGCTGAACATTTTGCACAAACTACTGCCATTGCAAGCCAGGATCCGGCGTTTCGTCACTATCAAATGACTGTAAAGAGGGAAAAGTTGGACTTACGGTCCAACAGGTCTGAGACCTACAACTCCCCTTTCTCCATGTGGGAGCTCAAATCGGCACCGACTGAGATTCGTTGACACTACACCTGTCATGACCAAATGCAGTTTGTCTGCTTCGACATTTGCCAGCGACATCAAAGGATATTCTCCTCAAATGTTTTTATCTAATATGGCAGACAGATAGCTTCCCCATCTCCTGGAGGGAGGCAATTCTGATCCCTGTTGTCAAACTGGGAAAGGACTACGTATGTACCAGTAGTTATCGGAGTATTGCCTTAACGAGCTGTGTAGGAAAGACCCTGGAGCGAATGGTGAACCATCGTCTGGTCTGGTTGTTAGAGACCAGGCAACTCCTTAGCTGCTCTCGGTGCGGATTCCAGATTTCAGTCCACTGTTGACAATCTGACCCTCCTAGAGGCAGCTATTCATCAGGCTTTCCTCCGTAAACATCACTGTATCAGCATATTCTTCATATGACACTACTTGTAGACACTGTATTCTCACACAACTGCATCAATGGGGCTTTCGTGGCCACCTTCACATCTTCATACGGTCTTTCCTGTCGCAGCAGTTTTTTAGGACCCAAGTTGGTAACACGCTGTCTGATCGATTTGAGCAGTAGAATGGTGTTCCTCCCTGTACAGTGCTTCTTATTTGTAGACAATTTTGCTGTTTTCTGTTCCTCCTCCAGTGTTGCAACTGTGAGCCGTCAGTTGCAACTTACAGTGCGACAGTTACAGGAGTGGGCTGCAAAGACAGATTTTCAGTTTTCTGCAGATAAGTTTGTGTGTGTGTTCATTTTAATTGTTCTTGTCTTTTTAATTTGCCTGCCTTGAATATGGGGGACACCATCCTACATTTTAGAGATACAGTGCAGTTTATGGGCCTCATGTTTTACTCCAGATTGTCATGGTTACCACACCTACGAGATCCGAAATCCAGAACCCTGAATGCAGTGAACATCATAAAGTGTCTTAGCGACAGGTCTTGGGGAGCAGACAGGGCGCGTCTCCTTGAGTTTTATCGGGTATTGTGTGTTCGCAACTGGACTATTGTTGCATGGTTTATGGGCCAGCGAGGGCCTCTTACTTATGTATCATTGACACTGTCCATCGTGAGAGAATCCGGCTGGCCACGGGTGCTTATCGGACCAGTTCCTTATCTAGCATCTGTGCTGAGGCGGGGGGAAATGCCAGTTACCATCTGACGCTAGCTCCTCATGGTGCATCATGCGTGTAAGTTCCTTGCAGCTCCAACTTCGCCCGCACACCATACAGTTACTCACCTCTGGAACACCTTTTTTCCAACCGTCCACAAGCCACGATGTCATTTGGGATCCACCTGCAGTTTTTGCTGGAGTCACTCAGTGTGGGGCCAGTACGACTGCAAATCCAGTGTTTTGAGCGCCTTCTGCCCTGATTACTGGAGAGGCCCAGAGTGATTTTAGATTTGGTGCAGTACAGGAGAGATAGCACTCCTGCTTCTGTTTTTAATGTGATATTCTCTGATATTTTATGTGAGTGCCCCAACCATTTAGCTGTTTCCACAGATGGCTTTAAGCACGGGGACACTGTTGGTGTATCAGATCATGTCCTTAAGGTCAGACTCTCTTCCCTCCTAATTGGTTTTAGTGCATGTGAGAGTGCACATGATACAGAGTGACTGTGTGGTCATTCGAATGCATGCGTGTAAAACACTTTTAGTTCATCTCCATATTTGTTTGTTTTTATAAGTGTAAGGGTGCTAATGACTCGCTGTTGGCTGCCCATCAGATCCAAAAAACACACACACACACACACACACACACACACACACACACACACACACACACACACAAACACGCCCGCCTGCGCACGCGCCAACACCATTCCCTCCGTTGTTCCCATGCCCGACACACCACTAGCCAATGCCGCCTCTGGTCCACTGCCAACCAACTACATGACTGACACTCCGACCCAGTGCCTGGGACCCTGATGTAGCCACTGCACTACCCTTTTTGCAGCTACCAGCATACGCAGACAGTGCCCCACCCCCCACAGGCACCTGCTACCCCCAACAGAGTGCCACTGCCACCACCTGGACCATTGGAGCAGTGACGCTACTTCACATACTCCCAATGCCGCACACAAGCCATGCCCCTCCTCTCACAGGAAACCACAGCACAATCACAGCAGCAGCAATTTGTGCATGCTCCCCAGCAAGCATCCTCAGTTTCAGACACCCCTCTGTGCTGTCGGCACGATATTTTCCTATCGAGAGGGGGGGGGGAGTTGTATGGTGACTCTTTCCATTACCTCCATCTGTAGCAGCAGACGACGAGGTGTGCAGACAGGAAACAAGCCCTTCAGCACCCTTGCTGGTCACTTCTGGTGGAGGAAGAGTTTAGATAGCCACGCTTTCCGGACACCACGCACTCTGAAAGATTGCTCAAGCGGTCTCTTGTTCTTCTGTGATGAGGCAACACCTCCCGGTCGTGCTCTTGGCAACTCGCTCCGCAGTGCCACGTGGTTCACATCATCATCTGTCGCATTTCACCGAAGTACGTGTGAACAGCAGAATTCTTACCTCGCATTCAGTGTCAGTGTTGTGTTGTTGTTCATTCAACATGTGGGGTGCCACTACATTTTTCTGACCACCTTCGCAAGCTGCATCCCCTCGAGGTGCTTATATTGATTGCAGGCCTACAAAGCCTGATGCCTGGTTCATCTTTCTGGTATCAGCACATGGAATACTGCATGAAGTGTAGCGTAACTAGAGCAGTGCGCACGAGGAGTACCAGGTGGGTTTATTGCTATTCCATCCTGGCCATTTTGCCACTCCCGTTGGCACCAAGCTTGCTTCTTGATCGGGTTTGCACGCACCCCCAGATGACACCGAACAAAGGCTGTTAGCGATTCGTGGTCCACCTTGTCCAGGGACTCCATCCTGAGCAAGGGCCCTCCTTGGTTTAAAAGTACTAACTCATTGAATTTTGTTGTAGTTGTTAGCTTTTAGGAATAGTATAATTAGCGCACTGCTTAGTTGTGTATGTCCCTTAGAAGTATAGAAGGTAACATAAATCATCCCTTCAGGACCAAGGGAACAGAGCCACATTATCTTCACCACTATGCCCAATCCAATGATACAGTTTTAATTGTTGCACAAGCTGCAGATGGCGCAATTAGAAATTTAACCAATGTCAGTAAATCCTCCACACATTTTGCTGTGGCATTTCATGTTCATGCCTTGCATGGTCAGTTGATATTTGGACTTCATATGAACCTTTCCCTCACTCCATCCACTGTTGCATCTTGCACACTTGGTCAACCGACACTTTCCTGTTTAGAAAAACGAGTGTCCTTAAATTGTTGATAACAGTGCACAGTGCACCATATACATGGTGGTTCTTATCCGTCTTTCCCATCATTTTGTCGAGGCGACTCACCTGGAACTCCAAACTGGTGGGCACAATGCAAACTCGGTGAGTTTACACTTCTATTAACGGACGAACCATATTTGAACATATAATACTTTGAGAAATACAGAATTTTGAAAATGGATGAATCATTTATTATTACTATTACTTGGTGATTCTGTATTGCTTCTTTCATGTAGGTACATTTAAAAATGTGTGTTTTATCATATGGACAGGAAAGCCATTGATTTCCATATAGATATGGCTGTATGTGAAGGAAACATCAGGCATATTAATAAAATTGTGGACAATTTACATGCATTATAGTACAGATGATTATGAAAGACATTTAAAACTCCATATTCCAGAAAATCTTGGAACATGGAGAAGTGTTTAATAATAAATTACTTTTAATCTGTTTTTAAAAGTGCAGTTTCACAATTCCTGTGTTATGTCTACTGATTGCTTGTTAAAGAGGTGTCGAGGGGGAAATAAACCTTTGGCAAAGCTTTGAAAGAGAGTTGCTCAAATCATACAATTGGTAGAGCACTGCCAACAGTAGG
Source organism: Schistocerca americana (assembly GCF_021461395.2). Lineage (NCBI taxonomy): Eukaryota > Metazoa > Arthropoda > Insecta > Orthoptera > Acrididae > Schistocerca > Schistocerca americana. The sequence goes on from NC_060120.1 coordinate 576,024,519, forward strand.
CAGGTATTGTGTTCCCAGTGCCAGTTTAGCAACCAGTTTTAAGATGCGGCAGACTCTCAGATTGGCTATCCCAGAATAATAGCTGTTTTCTCAACTTCGAGCAAGGATTGCAAAAATAAATAATTATGTTGTTGGTTTGTTAGAAATTAGAAACAAAATGTTGTTGTTGTGTTCAGTCCTGAGAATGGTTTGATGCAGCTCTCCATACTGCTCTGTCCTGTACAAGCTTCTTCATCTCCCAGTACCTACTGCAACCTACATCCTTCTGAATCTGCTTAGTGTATTCATCTCTTGGTCTCCCTCTATGATTTTTACCCTCCACGCTGCCCTCCAATACTAAATTGGTGATCCCTTGGATGCCTCAGAACATGTCCTACCAACCGATCCCTTCTTCTAGCCAAGTTGTGCCACAAGCTCCTCTTCTCCCCAATTCTATTCAATACCTCCTCATTAGTTATGTGATCTACCCATTTAATATTCATCAGCATTCTTCTGTAGCACCACATTTCAAAAGCGTCTATTCTCTTCTTGTCTAAACTATTTATCGTCCATGTTTCACTTCCATACATGGCTACACTCCATACAAATACTTTCAGAAACGACTTCCTGACACTTAAATCAATACTCGATGTTAACAAATTTCTTTTCTTCAGAAATGCTTTCCTTGCCATTGCCAGTCTACATTTTACATCCTCTCTACTTTGACCATCATCAGTTATTTTGCTCCCCAAATAGCAAGACTCCTTTACTACTTTAAGTGTCTCATTTCCTAATCAAATTCCCTCAGCATCACCTGACTTAATTCGACTACATTCCATTATCCTCGTTTTGCTTTTGTTGATGTTCATCCTATATCCTCCTTTCAAGACACTGTCCATTCCTTTCAGCTGCTCTTCCAAGTCCTTTGCTGTCTCTGACAGAATTACAATGTCATCGGCGAACCTCAAAGTTTTTATTTCTTCTCCATGGATTTTAATACCTACTCCAAACTTTTCTTTTGTTTCTTATACAGATTGAATAACATCGGGGAGAGCCTACAACCCTGTCTCACTCCCTTCCCAACCACTGCTTCCCTTTCATGTCCTTCGACTCTTACAACTGCCATCTGGTCTCTGTACAAATTGTAAATAGCCTTTCGCTCCCTGTATTTTACCCCTGCCACCTTTAGAATTTGAAAGAGAGTATTCCATTCTACATTGTCAAAGGCTTTCTTTAAGTCTACAAATGCTAGAAACGTAGGTTTGCCTATACTTAATCTTTCTTCCAAGATAAGTAGTAGGGTCAGCATTGCCGCACGTATTCCAATATTTCTACGGGATCCGAACTGATCTTCCCCGAGGTCGGCTTCTACCAGTTTTTCTATTCGTCTGTAAAGAATTCGCGTTAGTATTGTGCAGCTGTGACTTATTAAACTGATAGTTCGGTAATTTTCACATCTGTCAACACCTGCTTTCTTTGGGATTGGAATTATTATATTCTTCTTGAAGTCTGAGGGTATTTCGCCTGTCTCATACATCTTGCTCACCAGATGGTAGAGTTTTGTCAGGACTGGCTCTCCCAAGGCCGTCAGCAGTTCTAATGGAATGTTGTCTTCTCCTGGGGCCTTGTTTCGACTTGGGTCTTTCAGTGCTATGTCAAACTCTTCAAGCAGTATCATATCTCCCATTTCATCTTCATCTACATCCTGTTCCATTTCCATAATATTGTCCATAAGTGCATCGCCCTTATATAGACCCTCTATATACTCCTTCCACCTTTCTGCTTTCCCTTCTTTGCTTAGAACTGGGTTTCCATCTGAGCTCTTGATATTCATACAAGTGGTTCTCTCTTTTCCAAAGGTCTCTTTAATTTTCCTGTAGGCAGTATCTATCTTACCCCTAGTGAGATAAGCCTCTACATCCTTAAATTTGTCCTCTAGCCATCCCTGCTTAGCCATTTTTCTCTTCTTGTCAATCTCATTTTTTAGACGTTTGTATTCCTTTTTGCTTGTTTCATTTACTGCATTTTTATATTTTCTCCTTTCATCAATTAAATTTAATGTTTCGTCTGTTACCCAAGGATTTCTACTAGCCCTCATCTTTTTACTTACTTGATCCTCTGCTGCCTTCAGTACTTCATCCCTCAAAGCTAACCATTGTTCTTCTACTGTGTTTCTGTCCCCCATTCCTGTCAATTGTTCCCTAATGATCTTCCTGAAACTCTGTACAACCTCTGGTTTAGTCAGTTTATTCAGGTCTCATCTCCTTAAATTCCCTCCTTTTTGCAGTTTCTCCAGTTTTAATCTACAGTTTATAACCAATAGATTGTGGTCAGAGTCCACATCTGCCCCTGGAAATGTCTTACAATTTAAAACCTGGTTCCTAAATCTCCGTCTTACCATTATATAATCTATCTGATACCTTCTAGTATCTCCAGGGTTCTTCCACGTATACAACCTTCTTTCATGATTCTTGAACCAAGTGTTAGCTATGATAAAGTTATGCTCTGTGCAAAATTCTACCAGGCGACTTCCTCTTTCATTTCCTAACCCCAATCCATATTCACCTGCTATGTTTCCTTCTCCCCTTTTCCTTCTCTCGAATTCCAGTCAACCATGACTTAAATTTTCGTCTCCCTTCACTACCTGAATAATTTATTTTATCTCATCATATATTTCATCAATTTCTTCGTCATCTGCAGAGCTAGTTGGCATATGAACTTGTACTACTGTAGTAGGCGTGGGCTTCTTGTCTATCTTGGCCACAATAATGCGTTCACTATGCTGTTTGTAGTAGCTTACCTGCACTCCTATTTTTTTATTCGCTATTAAACCTCCTACTGCATTACCCCTATTTGATGATGTACATTTAACCATACAGTAAAGTAAAGCTGCATGGCCTGGGGAATAATTACGGCTGTAGTTTCCCCTTGCTTTCAGCCGTTCGCAGTACCAGCACAGCAAGGCCGTTTTGGTTAGTGTTACAAGGCCAGATCAGTCAATCATCCAGACTGTTGCCCCTGGAACTACTGAAAAGGCTGCTGCCCCTCTTCAGGAACCACGTTTGTCTGGTCTCTCAACAGATACTCCTCCGTTGTGGTTGCACCTACGGTACGGCTGTGTGTGTCGCTGAGGCAGGCAAGCCTCCCCACCAACAGCAAGATCCATGGTTCTAATTCTGAATTGTTGATAGATTTGCCCTTACATGAGACATTTATGGCTATAATAAGTCTACTTGGGATTAAGTTTTATGCACAGTCAAAAGATGAGACAAAAAGTGAATTTCACATAGACTTAGGTGTGTCCTCTGGAATTCAAAGTGGTGTTCTCTATCTAAAATGAGTCTTGAAGAAGTCATTAGGCAGGAATTCAAAATAAATTAAAAGCTTACATCAATAGCCGTGATGTACACAATTTTTATTTTAGTACATATTTTTGTAAATGTGATGCATATTATAGAATATAATGTAACTGTCACAGTAATAAGTCTTTGAAAGTAGTGGTTACTACGAGGGTGGTTTGAGAAGATCTCAGAATGGAATAGAAAAAAGTACTTACATCACTAAAACTTTTTTATTTTCCAATGTAGTCTCCTTGTAGATTAATGCACTTGGTTCAATGCCATTCCAGTGCTTTGAGCCCATCTCGAAAATGAGTTTCCTCCAGGCCTGCAAAATAGTTGTCAACTCCGGCTATCAGTTCTTTTTTGAAGTGAATCTTCGTCCACTGAGAAAATTTTCAGTTTTGGGAAGAGATGGAAGTCTGATGGAGCCATATCAGTGAATAAGGCGGATGTGGTAACAGTTCGTGTAATTTTGTCATGGTGACGGCACATGTGTGCGGGCACGAATTGTCTTGTCTTAGCACCCGTCTTGCAGATAGTTTTTTCATTTCCAATTCTTCAGTTAAAATGTGATACACCCTTTCAGATGACACCTGGTAAGCACAAGCAATTTCTTGCACTTTCAATTGGCAATCCTCCATGACCATTTCGTGCACTTTTGCAATGATTTCTGGAGTAATGACACATCTTGGCCGACCCCTGCGCGGATCATGTAAGCTCTCCTGACCAAATTTAAATTCGTTTGTCCACTTGGCAACATTTGAATGTGAAGGAGCAGAGTCCCCCGATGTATTCTGGAAATCGGCATGAATGTTCTTTGCTTTCATATCTTTCTTTATGAAGTACTTAATCACTGCCCGAATCTCGATTATTCCCCCCCCCCCCCCCCCCCCCCAAATCTTCAATCTTCACAAATCACTACGCAAGAACAACAGAGCCATGTCACTGCCACAACTCTCTTCCAAGAGCACTGACTTAGCATGTGTCTACAGGCAACAGTCCAATGAATATCATGTGAACAACTCGTGCTAGTGCTGACCTCTTGTGGTGATTCCGAGAACTTTTCAGACCCCCTCGTATGTAAGCCAAGTAAGATGTTCACTAACAGCTAATTCCTTGCCAGATAGAGTAATTCAAATGCAAAAATGCAGTCCATCTCTCTCTCTCTCTCTCTCTCTCTCTCTCCTTCCACCCCTCCCCCCACTACCTGTGCGCGTGTGTGTGCATGCACGTTTTTTTCTGTATATGAAAAGACACTTCAATGATTTCAGATCGAACACCTGTACCAACTCATTTGCCCTTGGCCTGGACAAAGACATCAAAAGAAGAAGAAGAAAAGTTCATGAAGCAGCTTGAGGAATTGCTTGAGAAATTTAGAAGTTAATCAGTATTTGAAAATATGAGATGCTGATTAGCACACATGTGAGTGATACGATGCACTCTTACATGTTTCCTGTGAGAATATCTTAACTTTAAAGAAAGTGTTTAACTGGTTGAGTAACTAAAAGACCTGAATGTTTGTATACACAAAATGTATAAGATTTTGTAAGACAACTAACGGCATTGTTAATAATTTCAACAAGATTTGTGTGTAGGCACAAAATTTTGTATATTCTACTTTTTAAGCGTAACAGTAACACCAGTCCGTTGCCTTGTCACCATGTATTGTGACTTCTAGTTATAGGAAATATTGATCCATGTTTTATTGTGACATGGAACCTGTGAAGAGTATAGCAGTGTTTGTTATTTTATTTTTTATGAAAGAGAGAGCCTAATTTAAGCATTTATTCGCTTGTAAATGTGTCATTTGTTGTTGGAAAAAATCATGTTTTATGTATGCAATATAGTTAACAAATTGAGAACACAGGGCTTTTATTTCATGGCATGCCCTAACTTTGGACTAGTTGTCATAATGCTACCACAAATATAACAACAGTCTCAAAAGTGAAGCATCTGTCTCGAATAATGTCTGCACCTGTCATCTGTTCTATTCCAAAAAAATAATCAATTTTTAAAAATGTTATGTGTTTGGATAGATAAAAAATCTACTCATCAAGCCATGGCAGGAGAACACACATATAAAAGGCATTTAAGTTTGCAAGCTTTTGGAGCCAGTGGCTACTTCTTCCGGCAGAAGGGTTGAAGGGGAAGGAAGAGGGGTGAAGTAAAATGATTGGTTGAGGTTTACGAAAAGGGGCAGAGTTTGGAAAAGTCACCCAGAACCCTGTGTCATGGGAGATTTACCAGATGGGACGAGAGGGAAAGACTGATTGTTGGGGACTGCACCGGACGAGATTTGAAAATGTGAAAGCTTAAAGGTGGAAGATAAGGTAATACACAAAACAGAGAGTACTGCCAAGACATCATGCATGAGTTAAGAAGAGCAAAAACTAAGTTGTACATGTTAGAGGTGGGACAGAGACATCGAAAACTAGACAGGTCAGAAAATGAAACGTAGAAAAGTGAAAGGGAGTCAATAAAGGAATAGTTATTGTGAAGAAATCCTGATACCAAAGAAACTAATATATATTAAGGCCAGGTGGGTGGCAAGAACCAAGGAAATGTTGCAACACCAGTTCTTACCCATGCACAGTTCTCAGAAACTGGTGTCTGGGGGAAGAATTCATATTTCACCTATGGTTAAACAGGTACCTAAGTCACACCTGTTAAACTGTTGCGCATGCACTGCAATGGGATATTGTGTGTTGCCACTATACACCCTCTGCTTATTCCCATTCATCCCTACTGATAACTTGGTGGTAGTCATGCCGATGTAAAAGGCTGAACAGTCTTTACATGACAGTAGGTATATGGTCTGTGTCATTTCTAAGTGGCTCTTCCTTTGATAGTACATGTTTTGCCAGTTACACCGCTGGGTATAGTTGGTGGTAGGAGGGTCCATAGAGCAAGTCATACAGTGGGAACAGTCACAGGACAGTGGGGACAGTCACAGGGGTAGGAGCCATAGAGTAGGGAGATGGGTGCTGTAGGAGCATAGGGTTCGACAAGAATATTACGGCGATCAAGAGGGCAATGGTGGGCAAAATGTCGGACTGAATGGACCTCATTTCAGGCCATGACGTTACGAAGTTATAACCTTGACGAAGTAGCTGATTAATACATTCAAGACCAGGATAATACTTAGTGACAACTGGTGTGCTCCTCAGTTGTCTTTTGGAGGGATCAACAATACCAGGATTGGATGTGATAGCTCCAGAAATCTGCTTTTGCACTATTCTGATAGAGTAATTACATCCAGAGAAGGGTGGTGTATAGCCGTATAGTGTCAGAATCTGCCAAATAAGTTTGCCTTGAATGCCAAGACTGTATGGGAGGGAACGTTTGACATGGAAATGATGGCAGCTGTCAAAAGGTAAGTACTGTTGTTTGTTAGCAGATTTAATGTGAACAAAACTGTGTAACTGACCTTCGGCAGGGATGAGATCAGCGTCAAGGAAAGTAGCGTGGTAGTAGGAAGAGGACCATATGAAATTTAATTGAGAGACTGCAGGAATTTTAACAGGTCAGCCTCACCCTGAGTCCATACAGCAAAAATATCCTCAGTGTATCTAAAGCAAACCAGGGGCTGAAGGCTTATGGATCCCTGGAATGCCACCTTCAAGTGATCCATGGAAGGGGTGATGCAGGAAGGAGCCATCCCGGTTCCCATGACTGTGCCCCTGATCTGTTTGTATGTCTGCCACCTCGAAGGTAAAGTTGTTGTTGGTAAGTATAAAGTTGATTAAGGTGAGCAAGAAGGATGTCATAGGTTTGGAATCAGATGGGTGCTGACGGAGGAAATGTTCAGCAACAGACAGACCATGTACAATGGGGATGTTGATTATAGAGGGAAGTGGCATAAGTAGTGACAAGCAAGGTGTGTGTTGGGAGTGAGCCGGGCACAGTTTCAGACAATCTAGGAAGTGGTTGGTGTCTTTAATATAGCAGGAAAATCTTTGTGATATGGGTTGCGGGTGTTGATCAACTAAGCCCAATATATGTTCAATGGGGGTCATTCCCAAGTGTCTGACAGATGTTGAATGCATCCGCCATAGTTTCTCAAGGAGTCCACAGAAATCCACTTGCCATGCAGCTCAACAGCTCAGCATGTCCCCAGTGTCCATCTGGCATGTGTTGCATTGACGTTTAGACATGGCACCATACAAAATTCAGCTACTGCAAGCTCTTCATGAAGATGACAAACAACGATGTGTGGAGTTCTGCAATTTCATTCTCGGCAAGATGGAGGATGACAGTTTTCTTACAGGCTTAGTGCTTAGTGACGAGGCTACATTCCATTTAAATTGAAAGGTGAACTATCAATGTGAGAACATGGGGTACGGAACAATTACATGACGTTGTGCAACATGGGAGGGACTCTCCAAAATTTAATGTGTTTTGTGCAGTTTCACGGGAGAACGTGTATGGTCCATTTTTCTTTGCCAAGAACTCTTTTATAGGCAGCACATATCTCAATATGCTGGAGAACTTTCTTTTCCCACAGCTGGAGACTGATTCTAATGACTTCATTTACCAATGGGATGGGGCACCGCCACACTGCCATCTGGAAGTGTGGGAATTTTTAAATCAAAGGATTACTGAATGATGGATTGCTCAAACTGGACCAAAAGATTCAGTCTTACATTACTGGACTCCAAGGTCGCCGAACATGACTGTATGTGATTATTTCTTGTATAAGAGACTTTTGTTTATGTGCCTCCATTACCAGTAACAGTGAATGAACTGAGACATTATGTAACAGCAGCTGTGGAAGCTGTAACTCAGAATATGCTCACTGCAGAGTGGGAACAGTTAGAATACCACATTGACACATGCCGTGTATTTCAGGGAAGGGTATGAAAAAAACTTTCCGAGGTTCCCGTTCACCGAAAAACAAAATTCATTGTATCTGTGTATTAGTTTCAGAGATAGAGACACCAAATTGGATGATTCTTCTTGATATGCCCTGTATTACATCCAGATACAGGGACACCCAGTATTAGATGTTTGGGAGTATATCCAAGAGACAAGCAGGTTTCCAGAAAGAGATAGTAGGACATTAGTTCTGATTGCGCAAACGTATGTTTTTGAAAGGAATGAATATAATATGTGAAGGGACTCATCATGGAAAGAGAAGAGGGGTTTGGAGTGTTATGGATAGTGAGCGTGGGAAAAAAAAGAAGCAGAGGGTGGAGAAAGACAAAAAACAGAAGAAAAGTTTGGAAAATTTCATACGAAAATTGTGAGAACAGACAAGAGGTAATGAGTGGGCGACAATTTCTCACCAGAAAAGTGCCCAATATGATAAGAAATAGTTATTGCTGGAAAATAAAAAAAAAATTATTGGGAAAGTCATGGAAAACAAACAAATTTTAAAAACTGGGCAAACAGAAAGAGGAAGTCATTGGGGATAATGTAATCTAGTTGGCAGATAAAGTAATGTAGGAGTTGGCAGTAAAGGTCAATCAGAGCCGCTTGGCAAGAAACAAATGCACAAAAAAGTGAAAGAATTACATAGAAGCCAAGTAAGTGGACGGTGGGAATGAAAACAGCTGTCAAATTTGCAAATAAATCTGTGAAAGATGATTGGGAGATGGCCCTACAGTGAAGTGAACTGTAAAAAAATTGTTATATGCAAATTAGTAAATAACAATGGACCTGTCTGTGCACGGAAATCAGTACTAGAAAAGATCTGGGGCAAGATGTTTGTTAACATAGGTGGTACAGAAAAATAAATGAGGGGCTAGCACATAGGGTAGAAAAGAGACAACAGTTTGAAGAAGATAATGACAACAAAGACTGACGACAAGAGTGTTACGTAAGAAGGAATGATGGCCATATGGGCTTACACATCAATGAAAATAATCAATTTTTGAAAATATTATGTAACTGGATAGATAAAGAATTTTACTCACCAAGCAGCAGTTGGAGAACAAACATATAAAAGGTATTAGTTTTCAAGCTTTTGTAGCCAGTAGCTCCTCCTCCTGGCAGAAGGGTAGAAGCAGAAGAAAGAGGACTGGTTAAGTTTAGGAAAAGGTGTAGAGTTCAGAAAAGTCACCCGTATGCTGGGTCAGGGGAGAATTGCTGGACGGGATGAGAAGGAAAGACTTGATTGTTGAAGACTGCACCAGATGAAATTTAAAAGCTTGAAAGTGTAAAGGCAGAAGGCAGGTAAAATCTTTATGACTTTTCAAACCTCTACCTCTATTCCTAAACGTCACCAGTCCTTTTCCTTCACCTCTCTTCCTCCCCGGAACTTCAACCTTTCTTCCAGAAGTAGACATTGGCTCTGGAAGCTTGCAAACTTTTAATACCTTTGATGTGTGTTCTCCCGCCGCCACTTGGTGAGTAGATTTTTTATCTATCCGATTACATTATATTTTCAAAAATTGGTTATTTTCATTGATATGTTAGCCCGTGTGGCCATAATTCATTCTTATGTAACCCTCTTGCCAGTTGTTGTTGCCAACTATCTTCTACCTTATCTGCTAGTCCACTCTATTTTACAGTACCACCTATGTTAACCAGCTTCTTGCCCTTACATATTTTCTAGTACTGATGTCCATGCACATAGACGGATCCACATATAACAATTTGTTTGCAGTTCACTACACTGCAGGGCCTTCTCCCTATTATCTTTCTCAGATTTATTTACATATTTGACAGCTGTTTCCATTCCTACCCTCCACTTACTTGGCGTATATGTAATTCTTTCACATTTTTGTGCGTTTGTTTTACGCCAAACCGCTCTGATTGACCTTTGCTGCCATCTCCTACATTACTTTATTTGCCAACTAGATTACATTTTCTCCGATGACTTCCCCTTTCTATTTGCACAGTTTGTAAAAAAAATTCTGTTTACATGACTTTCCCAATGAATTTTTTTTTCTTTTCCTTCCATAATTATTTCGTATCATATCAGCCACTTTTCTGGTGAGAAATTCTCACCCACTCATTACCTCTTGTCAACCCTCGTCTGGTCTCACAATTTTCATATGAATTTTTCCAATCTTTTTCCTTGCTTTTCTTCTGTTTTTCTTTCTCCACCCTCTGCTTCTCTTCTTTGCCACTCCTGCCATCTCTAACACTCCAAACCCTCTTCTCTTTCCATGATGAATCTCTTCACATATTATATCCATTCCTTTCAAAAACATGCCTTTGCACTATCAGAAGTAAGATTGGACTTTCTGTTTCTTGATACCTGCGTGTCCACTGGAGTTACTCCTAAATGTCTGACACTGAAAGTACCTGTTTCTGAATGTAATCCTATTCTACACCAGCCTCTTGTACAGTTTCGAATACAGTAATCTCCATTTACTCAGTTAATCTGTGACCTATATGCCTAATCTGCCAATTTCACTCCACTAGACTTCTCTCCTTCTACACATCCTGCAGTTATCTGCCTCTCATGTTTCCTTGGATGGCATCATCTGCCAAGCTGACTTCAAACTGCAACAACATGCCACACATCTCAGAAAGCTGTCCCACCTTCTCCTAACTACCCCAACAGTGGTATTTCCCTTCTTGTCTCTTTGCCTTTCCCTAAACAGCCACACCACTACTTCTTTCCTACCAACCAACTGAGCTTGACCAACCTTCTTAACATCCCCCAGCCTTCACTTCTGTTTCCCAGGCCAATTATAACTCATGTTCACAAGAACCAGTCACAACAGTACAGTGTTCTCAACCTTTTGTCTAATGCACATTTGCCTCCTGAATTATCTATATTATCAAAGGGTCTAACTTTCAGCCCTAAACTTGCATTTAATTGTGCTGCTTACCTTGTGCACTCTCCCTCCACCACATATACAAGGCTTGCAACTAGCAAAACATATACTATCAAAGGCAGAGCCACCTGTGAAATAACACAACATATACCAACTGTTATGTAAACATTGCTCGGCCTTTAACATCGTCATGACTACCATCAAGTTATCATTTAGGATGAATAAGGATAGGGAGAGGGTGTACATTGGCAACACACAATATCCTGTTGCAGAGCATGCCCTACAACATAAGTTATGATCTGTCACTGACTCTGTTTCACTACACACGCCATCTGGATTTTTTCCCCAAACTCTAGTTTCTCAGAATTATGCAGGTGGGAATTGGTGCTACAACATGTCCTTAGTTGTCACCATACTCCTGGCCTTAATTCATGTTAATTTCGTTGGTCTCAGCATTTCTTCACAGTAGCTATTCCTTTCTTCATTCCCTTTTAGTTTTTTATGTATTTCATTTTCTGACCTTTTTATTTTTTGCAATCCCCCTCCCACCGCTAAAGTGCACTTAGTTTTCACTATTATTAACTGGTGCACAGTGTTTTGGCAGTAATCTCTGTCTTGGGTACTGCAATATCTTCCGCCTTTAAGCTCTCTGGTTCTCAAATCTTGTCTGGTGCAAACCCCAACAATGGCTTTCCTTCTCATCCCGTCCGGTAAATCTCCCCTGACCCGGGGTTTTAGGTGACTTTTCCAAAGTCTACCTCTTTTCTTCCACCCCGCTATCTTTCCCTTCAACCGTTCTGCTGGGAGGAGGATGTGTTGGCTCCAAAAGCTTGCAAACTTTAATACCTTTTATATGTGTTCTCCTGCCACTGTGGGGTAAGTAGAATTTTTATCTATCCAGTTACATTAGGTGTTCTGTTCTGTTCCATAAACAGAATTCATGATGGTGCAAACACCTTGCAGTGAGTAAGTTGAAGTGTTTTAGATTGGCGTGGGCTGCATGGTGGTTTGTTGTACTTCATCTCATGCACCAAACAGCTAAATAAGTTGTCACCTGAACATTCCTATTATATACGATGAATGTTGCTTACTTAATATTTAGTCACTGTTATGTTTTATTAATCAGCGTCCAGCTAGTCTGTGCCCTGAATCTTTGTGACTCCTACCTGGCTCAGACTTTGCCTCCTTACAAGCTGCAGATAAAGTTGCTGAAAATTTGCTTCTCGTTCTCATTCACTCCACCACACAAATAAGAAGTGAGATGCAATTCACCTTCTTATATTATCTTCAAACTTACAACTCAATACATAATAAATGAGGACAGTTATCAACTTGAATACTGCCTGTCTGTCCACATAAATAACAGATCTGACATTCAACTTCATAATTAACAATTATAATTCATTTATTATCTTTGACATTTTGCTTTCTTAGATTTCATACATCTCCGTCTTCTGTACCACCCACTCCAAGGAACTCATATCTCCTCACAGCTGGTAGGATTGTTTGACTGCTCCCCGCTACCATACAGTCACTGGATCGTTAGTTCTGGTATCAGCACCTGAGATTTAAAATACCTCCTAACAGTGGGGTGCCCACCACTTAACTATTTTGGCACGAACATCTTTCCTCTGCCATATGTATTTAAGGATGTGATATAAGGATGTGATATCTCTCATTCAAGGAATGGGATGTATCACTACATATCCCTCCACATTTAACTTTAATTATTATACAAGTGTTACATACAGAGACACAAAACTTTCGGGTCTTCTTTAAGTTAATAATTAACACATACTTCATAATACCTTTTCACGAAAATCTTTCTTCCTTGGAGAAGGTATATATTATCTATAATTATAAGATCAAATGTCAGAGCACTCCGAGATAACATTGTAGTCCTCGGAAACAGGTAAATTACTGAACTTCAATAATTTTATTTAATCAGTCTGGAGGAAATGCTCCCTTATCCATGGTCTCTACCCTTGTGCAAAATAATAATAATACTCGTAAACATTTTTCAACACTGCCCTTCCAGGCATTAAGTACTCTTTCCTGTAACTTAGTATGCTTGTTAACATGACGTATCTCTCCCCCCATAAAGTAGGTGGAGTCCTCCCTTCCTTGGGTCCATCCAAACGTGGTATAAGTTCCCTTATCTGTGGTGACTTACCCATAAACTCCCATAAAGTACATCACGTAGTTTCTTTACTATTATTTTGAATGCTCCTGTACGTCTACCTTCTCTTTTAGCTATCGTTACATCTGCTACCAGACTCCTGATTTTCTCCAGACAGTTCTCCTGCCTGACTGTTCTTCTTATCGCTACTCTCCTCCAAAACCCTTTTCCTTCTACATGTTGGCTTGTCAAAAAAAAAAACTATTTTTGTTCCTAGTATGTTTCCCACATCTGCTTGATATCATGTGATATTGCACACTGTTTGCCTGTGTGTGTGTGTGTGTGTGTGTGTGTGTGTGTGATCCTATTAGTAAGTGTTTTATACATTTGCGCACTCTAAAATGGCCGTACCCTCTGTGAATAAAATTAATTAAATCGAATTCCACTGTTTGTGGTACACTCAATCTCCATTTTAGCCTAACATTCTTGACTCTCCAAAATAACACATTCCTTAAGTCACATCTTTGTTGTTTTGACTTTTGTCCCGGTTATTCGGTCACTTGGTAATAATTTACTGCTTGTTCCTTTTCAAACTTTAGGTTAAATTTATTATTCTCATGACCCGTACCTTCCTGATTTGGACTTGTACATAAGAGGGTAGCCATCTCACTAATACTTTAGCTAAATAAACTTCATTCAGTGTGTTGTCTGAATATTTAGATGGTTTTAAATGCCACTCAGTATATTTTTTAAAACTTCCTGGCAAATTAAAACTGTGTGCTAGATAAAGACTCTGCCATGAAGTTTCATATCAGCACATACTCAACTGCAGAGTAAAAATTTTATTCTGGGAACATCCCTAGGCTGTGGCTAAGCCATGTCTCCACAATATCGTTTCTGCCAGGAGTGCTAGTTCTGCAAGATCCACAAGAGAGCTGCTGTGAAGTTTGAAAGTTGAAAGGCAGGAGATGAGGTACTGGTGAGATTTGAACTGTGAGGATTGGTTGTAAGTCCTGCTTAGTAGCTGAGATGGTAGAGCACTTGCCCGCAAAAGCCGAGGTCCAGCACACAATTTTAATCGGCTAGAAAGTTTCACGTTAGTGCACACTCCACTGCAGAGTGAAAATTTCATTCTGGAATTCTAAAGTTAATTTTTCTTGCATCACTTGTGACCAGTATTTACATATAAATTTCTCTTGAAAATCATTCCATGAAGAAAATTCTTCTGAGTGATCATTCCTCCACTCAGCAACATCGCTTACTAGATAACTTATTTTCCAAGTATCTTCCCATTTTTGAAGTAAAGATCTTGAAAAAAACTCATAAAAAATATTTTGGATGTATGTCTCCAACAGGTTTAAACTTTGGGAAATGCTTTTATAGGTTAATGCTACTGCTTAATTGTAGTTATTCTAATAAATTATTTCTATCTAAAGATTTCCCTCTACACTGACTTTCTATGATTTCTTGTCTCGATTTAGCTAACTCATCCCACAATCATTTAAATTCATTATTTGGATGATTTACTTCACTCCTGGAAAGCTGTACACTTTTAAAGTTTGGCCTGTACATTTTTCCTCCAAACCAATAAACATATCTTGTGAAGAAATGGAATCTCCATTCTCACTCCTTTGCTCTAAAAGTTGTACGACTTTGCACATGTAAGATCTGATCCTTGACAGGTCTACATGTATTTACTGCAAATTCTCACAAACTATCTACATCACTGTGAATGTCCCTTATATGTTCTTGAATTTCGTTACATACAAGGTCGCATTGTTGGAGCGTTTCAGTACAAATTTCATTTATAAAAACATTTAATTCATGATCTAATGTATTCACTAAACACTCCTGCAAATATTCAAGTTTGTCATCAAATCGAGCATATCTGTCATTATAACTGTTAAGTAACTCCTCCTTGGATGTGACTGTATTTCATTATTAATCTCTTTCAATTTTTACAAAATTATTCCTAAATTCATTTCTCCTTAAGTGGTCATCTTTCTTGTGATGACAAGCACAAACAAATATTTTATTTATCATCTCAGCACACTTATTGTCTATATTGATGTTTTTAATTTTAAACTTAATTGTATTCTAGACTTGTCTCATTGTAGCACTCACATCACATACAACATTTTAACCCTTTTGTGGGCAAAATTATTGATCAGCTTTTTTTAATGAATGGAGAGCAGATAGTAGTAAACAGATAGGTATATTTATCATACAGAATATCAAATTTGCTCCAACTGTGAAAGTGAGGTCACACAAGAAGGTGGGAAGTATTCTTCCCACTGCCCTTCCTTGGAGTTAAATGACAAAAACAACTTTTTCAATATATGTCATATTTATTTTATAAATTTACTTCTCTTGTTGCAATGATTGTTCACAATTACGTGCCATGAAATTTTCTGAAACATGGGTCTATGCAAAGTGGTATTTGACAATATGTACAAACACAGTAAGTGCTCTTTTCCGCAGCTTTGATACTACAATGACAGCATGTCCAGTAGGTTTCTCCTAAAATGGGTTAATGCTCCCCTACAGCCACATGACAAAAATCTTCAGGTTCTTTACCCCTTTTTGCCAAAAAGACAGGTTTTTGTCCACGCCTTTTTTGGGATGAGAAGCCAGCGATCAATTGTCTGGCTAGATGGATCCTATATGTGATCTGATCATGCTGTCCACTTTCTCTTTTACTTATTTTCCACAGGATAAAACTGTTCACTGCAGCAATGTCCACCAGGAAATAAAATATTCTGTGCCACCATTTTACAGAATGTCTGCCAATTGCATACCTTTCTTGTAATTGATCAAACTTATCGACACCATCCATTATTATGTTGTATTCTTCCACAACTTCAGGACAAGAAATCTCTGTACTAGTACCATCCTTGTTTTTCCTTTTCACTGTGACTGTTTCTCATGGGTCATGAATTGAGAACAGGAAAGTGACTGGACGGCTATCCATCCATTTTACTGTAGAAATGGCTCCTTTTGTTTCAAACTGGAATTCTCCTCATTCCAATTTTACGTTTTCCTTCATGAATTTGGGTAAATCAAAAGTATTTACCTTATACTATAGCTTTGAGGAAAAAATCACAAAATGTCACGCAAACAGCCCTGAAAGGCTCCTCTACAGAGAAACACTCAGCTATACAATGCCTCTGAAACATGGGTCTATGCAAAGTGGTGTTGATCAAACTTATCGACACCACCCATTATTATGTTGTATTCTGCCACAACGTCAGGACAAGAAATCTCTGTACTAGTACCATCCTTGTTTTTCCTTTTCACTGTGACTGTTTCTCAAAGGACAGGAAAGTGACTGGACAGTTATCCATCCATTTTACTGTACAGGTACAGCAAAAACGGCGGGAACTTCCGATTAGTAGTAGTACCCAATACTGTTCACTAGGTGGTAGCACCGTACAGAGGTGGAACTGTGAATCCCACGGGACTAGGAGCAAGTTCATTGTAGTGGGAAGCATGTTTCTCACAGCTCACGAAAGGGTTAAACTGGTCGCAAGCACAGCAGACCATTAACTTTATGCTGTGTGCTACCTATGGACTGCACGTCGACTGCTATTTGCTCTTGGCATCGACTGCTATTTGCTTATGCCTGTTGCTGCCAATGTGCTGTGTGTAGACACACAGACAACTGTGTGCTGCCAACAAACTATGTGTAGGCTGCAGTATGCCAATGACTGCACATGCACTGCTATCTTTTGACGACTGCTTGTAGAGTGCGTACTATTGTTGGGTGAATACTGGTTCGTTTCTCCCCAACAAAGTTGTACTTTCTGTTTCACTTAATTTTATTTTTTGTTTCTGATTCAGTTTGACATCTGTATTGTATAGAATGTCTTGTTGTTTTATTCCCACACCCTTGGCAACACGTTTTCTCCTTGGTGCTTTTTTATGAAATTTTCTTGAGAGTTGCCTTTTTCGGTACACTTTGTCTTTTAGCTGCTAAGGTCACGAAGTGAAGGGTTTTAGGGTGGCTTGGGCTGTGTCGTGTTTTGTTATGCTTCGCGTTATGCACCAAACACTTGTCACCTGAACATTCCTTTTATATACAATGAATGTTGTTTGCAGAATATTTGGTTGCCGCTAAGTATTATTAATCAGGGTCCAGCTAGTCTCTGCCCTGAATCCGTGTGCCTTCTTACAGGCTGCAGGTAAAGCTGCTGAAAATTTACTTCTTGTTCTCATTCATACTCCACCACATAAATAAGTGAGATGCATTTCACCTTCTTCTAACTTGCAACCCGATACATAATAACTGAGGACAGTTATCAACTCGTATACTGCCTGTCTGTCTATGTACATAACAGATCTGAGATTTAACTTGATAATTAACAATTTGAAATGAAGTCCCATGCTTGTTGACAGAGCATAGGGGAACGATGCGGGAGACCTGCATCACCATACTGGACAAGATCCTAATGGAGGTGGTTTGCCGTTGCCTTCCTCCGACTGTAATGGGGATGAATGACGATGACGATGATGATGATGATGTCACAACACCACCCAGTCATCTCGGGGCAGGTGAAAATCCCTGACCCCTCTGGGAATCAAACCCAGGACCCCATGCTCAAGAAGTGAGAATTCTACCACGAGTGGCACACAATTACCATACATTTATTATCTTTGGCATTTCACAGAGCTCCTTCTTCTGCTTCTGTGCCACCAACAACAGGTAAGACTGTCTGATTGCTACCCACTTCCATACAGTCACTGGATCGTTAGTTCTGGTATCAGAACCTCCCAACAGTAGGATGCCCCGCCACTTATCGACTGCTCTGGCACAAACATCTTTTCTCTGCCATATGTATTAAGGACTGATACCTCTCATTCAAGGAATGGGATGTGTCACTACCAGGTGTGGAGTCAGTAAAGGGGTTCTGTTGACCACAGTTTATTTATGTCAGTGATACCTCTTTCCTATTTTCTTATGTAAATAACGTACACATTAGGCAAATTGCAAGAGCTTGTATCATGCAGTATATATTACTGTCTGAAAATGAAGCATAACAATGGAAATGGAAATTAAAAAGGTGAACTATCACTGTGAATGACTGCCAGATTTTTCCCACTTACTGGACTTTTGCTGTGTTGATGGGAAAGGAGTACTCATCCATTGTGAGTAGCCTGACATCTCTTGATTAACTTAGTAATATGATGTTACAAAGATCGTATTTGGAACCTGTTTTCTTGGGTAAAATCCTTAAATGTATTGAACTACATCAGTTACAGATGAGTATCAGGAATATTGCCACAAAGTGTCATTTCAAGGCTCAGGAAATGTTCTCTCAAAGCCAGTAAAAGTTTGACCAATCCACAACAGCACTGATATCTGACAACATCCAATGGTGTCTATTATGTGATTGTCAGCAGAAGAAGTATTTGCTGTTATATGACAAACTGTGCGTCAGAGACTTAACAGGGTATGCCAGACATCTGGCAGCACATGCCCCACTTTGGAAATACACAGAGGGTCCTATGTACTGTGGAGCAGAATGTTAATATCTGAACATGAATCAAATGAGTAATTTGCTCCTCTGTTTACAGAATAGTTTAATTTGCTCCTCTGTTTACAGAATAGTTTTTGTCACTTAACCGTCTGGAGAAAATTGTATTTGGTACAATTATAGAAACGTTTGTGGAAGAGACCAGTCTAGTTAGTGGTTGTTGGGAGCCCAGTGGAAGAGGCATCATGTTGGATGTGCGTATGGAAATTAATATCTTTGTTGATAGTTGGAGAAATGTTATAATACCCAAAGGTACATAAGTACATGTGTGATTTTTCAGAACTGCAACTGGATAAGACTTTATCTTGACATGTGATAAAATCGAGCTCCTCTGGTCGATAAATTTCTCGACAAAATATAACATCATCTGGAGCTAGGACACCCAATAGGGCATGTGTGGAATAGACTGAGGGAAAGGGGGAGGAAGGTGAATTACAGAGTGTTAGGTGCCACCAAGGACACTTTCAGACCTCAGCACAACTCGTCCTTAGGAAATGGGATAAATTACCACTAGGACTATTAAACCTTCTCATAGACTCCCGTGTCACTACCAACCTGTGTGTCAGATAGAGGAGATGTTTTCCCTTATTAGCTGTTTTGTTATAGGGTATTTTTTTAATGATTAACTTTCATTTTAGAACTTCTGTGAATGTTGTGGACACTTCTTTTTCAAAATGTTTCATAATAAATATAGACATTGTTCTGCAACCCTTTTCACATCTTGCGTGGAAAATATGTTCTTAGTTCTTAATTATACTTCACATTTTGGCACTGATATACTTGTAAATAATACAGGGCTACTACAAATGATTCACTTGTTTTGAAAGTTCTATATTTTCCAATGTATTACGTGAACATATATGACTGATGCATGACTATAACCATAAACTCGCAGTTTGCATTGTACCCATCAGTTGTCATTACAAGTGCAGTGCCTTGACAAAATGATGACACTGCAAGTAAAGAGTTTCTGCACGTTGGAATGTGCGAGATACAACCTTCCATTTATCTGGAAAAGTTATTCACCACAATACTGATGAAATTTTGATGCATGGCGAGATTTGCCAAACGTTGATGTTTTTTGTGTAATGTCACAGACGAAGCTACATGGGCCATTGAAATGCTTAACTCCATTTTCAAAAGTTCCTGTACAAAAGCCTAGGAGTACTGCCTCAGTTTAATTCTTGTATCACTGAACAGATGAGCAAAATAGATATTAGTGTCACTGGCACTGAGAAACAGCTCAAATCATTAAAATTCAACAAAGCTCCAGGCCCAAATGGAATCCCTATCAGATTCTCTACTGAATTTGTGGCCGAGTTAGCCCCTGTTTAAACTATAATCTACTGTAGATCATCAAACAAAAAACCATGCCCATTAGTTGGAAGGAAGCACAGCTTACAGCCTTCTACAAAAAGGGTAGCAGAAGTGATCCACAAAGCTAGTGTCAAATATCCTTGACAGTGTTTTCTTGTACAATCCAAGAACATATTCTGAGCTCAAGTGTAATTAAATATCTTGCACAATATTATCTACTCATGCTAACCAGCAAGGATTGATTGAATTGAAGATTAATCATGTTATCTTGGATGGAGATTCATCAACAGACGTAGAAGCAACTTCGGGTATGCCACAGGAAAGTGTGTTGGGATCCTTGCTGTTGTAAGTTGTATATTAATAAGTTTGCTGACTTTCTGCAGATGATTGAGTTACCTATAATTTAGTGCTATTTAAAAGATGCACAAATCTTCACTTCATAAAGCAAAAAATTGTAGTATCTTTAGTCACAGTTGGAATCAGTCAACTCATACAAATACCTGTATGTAACAGCTTATATGAAAATGGAATAGAATGATCGCAGAGTCTCAGTTGGTAAAGATGATGGCAGACTGCGATTCATTGGTAGCATACTACAAAGGAGACTGCATACAAACCACTTGTGTGACCAATCATAATCTATTGCTCCAATATGTGAGATTAATACCAAATAGCGCTAACAGGGGTACTGAACAGATACAAGTAAGGGCTGCACAAATGCTCAAAGGTTGTTCAAACAATGGACGTGTGTCACGAAGATGTTGAAAATTGATCTGGTAGATGCTTGAAGACACACACAAAACTAAGCCATGAAAACATACTAGAAAGAGTCTAGAATCAACTTGAAGTGATGACTCTGCGAGTATATTACAACCCCTACATATTAGTACATAGGGATTGCAAAGACAAGATTAGACTAATTACAGCAGTCACAGAGGCATTTAAGTAATCATTCTTCCTGTGATCCACATGTGAATGGAACAGGAGAAAGCCCTAATAATTGGTGCAATGGGATGTGCCCTCTGCTATGCACTTCACAGGGGTTTGGAGTGTATGGATGTAGATGAATATATCCCTTTGGGAGTGTGTGGCAGTGGAAATTTACCATAAGATGCCTTCATGTCACAACAAGCATGTCATGGAGATCCCAACTCCGCATGTCGCTGAAGGGTCCCACTCAGAACATACAACTGGAATTACTACGGAAGATTGTATGTACATGAAAATCTCACAGTTGTAGCATTTAGTTTGTTTCAGTTGTGCTCAGATAACCACATGGCAAACACAACTGTAAATAATTGCATAATTTAACAGTCATGGTTATTTAATCTTGTAGATAATTATTCCCAGTATAAGGAAGAATATAATAACAATGTGTATATTACAATGGAAAATATTTAAAGACCTTTTTTTCAGTTTTGCCACCCAGAACCGCCACAAATAGGCGTGTTTGGATTTGGAAATAATATTTACCTGAGTGAGAAGTATAACACAAATATGAATACAAACCACTCATGTAACTGGACATCAAGCAGTCAGATATTCACTGTGTGTGTGTCTGAGGAAATTTATTATTTTTGTATGTGTTCCATATAAATGGCAAGTTGTTATTCTATTCTTGAATGAAGAGGATCCTTTCTTTCTTCCATCCTTCCCTTCTTTCTGGTGTCCTTTGTCCAGCCAATGGGTCAGGACTGATACAGTTCATCTCTGATTTCAGAGAGAACCAACCATACCCTCATATTGGCTATTGTTACAATGGGTTTGTCACTCCCAAAGGCGTTTTAAAGCTACTGTCAGCTTCTCCATGGGGAGGAACCATCTACCCCTTCCCTGTCTGCCTCTAGTGTAATCATCTAGTCAAGTGGGACATCGTTTTTCATAGTGTTTGTGCATTGTGTACCTGGGATAGAATGTGAGAACCAACCCGCAAAATGTTATGCAGTGGTAGTTGTTAACTCTGACGGACAACAATACTGTTTCCCTGTCAACCTGAATTTGTGACAAAGTCCTTCAGAGGGCCTCATGGTGGTACAGGGCTACTATAAATGATTCTTTCATTTCCTAAGAATTGTTGCATTCTCTGAACTGTTCCAGAGTTCTTATCAGTGTGGACACGTAAATAGTCATTAACACACCACCAAAGGAAAAAATCACTTGGTGCTATATCAAACAACGTGGGGGCCAAAGGGAACAGTCACATCATCTTCATGAATTCCACCAATCTATTGACACAGAAGTTCGTCGTTTAGGTAGGACAACATTGATGCTCCAGCAAGCAGGTGCCCTGTCTTGTTGGAAAATTAAATTGTCAGAACCATCAGTCAGTTTTGGAAATAACAACAACTGAAACAATCAAGGTAAGAGGTACCTGTCGATGAAAAATACGAAGTACCAATGTGTCTGCTGAACACCTTGTTGATTTGATATGTGCGATAAACAATCACATCTCCACTATAAAAACTCTCCAGGCCCAAATTATCTTTAAATCACCACAGCGTACAACAGCTGCCATAATCCAACCATTACCATGTATGCCACATCATTCGTAGTAACTGTAAAATTCGTGACACTTCCCATAAATACAGATGAGCCTTGCAAAACAACAATTAATGAGGTAGAAAGGAGATGTGGGCTGGAAGTTCACCTCCAGATAAGTGGTGCAGCTGCAGGAACTGGTTAGAGGTAAATGAGACTATATGAGTAATGTATTTGTGAAGACTGAATCAGCTGTTGTGCAGCTGCGCGAGCAGCAGCATTGGGCAACACAGAGAGCATGCCCTGTTATAGAGGAAGCAGGCACTCATGCCTAACAATTTACAAAGGTGTTGATAATATAGTAGTTGTAGGTTCCCAATCTGTTTTTCAAGGCCTGTGTCCTGAATCTTAAAGTTACCAAGAATTATGTGGCTCAACGTGGTATAGCGTTGCTGCCTCTGGATCACGGGGTCCCGGGTTTGATTCCCGGGCAGGATGGGGATTTTCTCTGCCCAGGGATGGGATGTTTGTGTTGTCCTCATCATTTCATCATCATCATCATCATCATCATCATCATCATCATCATCATCATCATTCATGACAGTGGCTGGATTGGACTGTGTAAAAAAAATTGTACTGAGTAAAAATTGGGACTTTGCACGGGTGCTGATGACTGTGCAGTTAGTGCCCCACAAACAAATCAAATCATCAACAACAACATGGTAATGGTTGGAATCTGGTGGCTGTAGTACGCTGTGGTGATATTAAAGACAAGTTGGGCCTGGACAGTTTTAATTGTAGAGATGTGATTGCTTATCACACACATCAAATCGACAAAGTGTGCAACAGAGACGTTGCCACTCCCCCCCTCCCCTCCCCCCTCCCCCCCCCCCCCCCCCCCCGACAATGCCTTGGTACTTAGGGTCAGGAATCATCGTAAAATAAATGAGACACTCTGCTGGAGTATGGTTTAAAGGTGATCTTGTATGTAAAAATATTAAAGTTATTGGTGATTTGACTACTATGTATTATTGCAAAATTGAAAAGGAACTTTTGAAAATGGAGTTAAACATTTCTGCATTTGCTTTGCTACTCTCAATTTCAGATCCTGCCTCATCCATGAGTGTCTGAACACTAACTTTGGTGCTACTAACAGCCTTTACATATGGCCAGAATTTCTTTGGTTTTTGTGAAAGGTCTTTCGACAATATCCTGCTACAGTAGTCACGGAAAGCTTCATGCACTGCTCTCTTGACAGCCAAATGCATTTCATTGAACATCTCTTATTGTGAAATACATGAAATGTATTTGCAGTTGTGAATGTGAACAACCATCATTTTCTGGAATAACAACAACAAAAGTTTGTGCCAGACTGGGACTGGAACCTGGATATCCCACTTTACATGGGCGGTCACCTTAAAGACCGTGGCTATCCATGCGTGACTCAAGGCCAGACCCATCTTCCATTTGTCGTCGTATTTGCTGTAGTCGCTGTGTTTCTTTAGTGGTTTCTTTATAGTGACTGTATACCCTGGAGGGTTCCTCCCATCATGAACTATGCTACTGAGTACCTTTCCATGCAGTGCATGGGCACTATTCTTTTAAACTTGGGCCATAGTGCCTCTACAACCTTCTGACCTGAGCCAAAAGTTTTAAGTTTCTCATTGGGGTGTTACACTACTGCTTATCTTTAAGTGACCGTAGAATTCTTTATGTTTGCTGTAGTTGCCATTTTTACTTTGGTAACCACTACAACTGTCACATGGTGACTGATACCAGCTTCGATGTGGATATCGTTTGTTTGTTTCCATTGGAACTCATACATTTCCACTGTGAGTGGGATTCCAAACAAACTATTCAAGGGAGTTTTCAGAGAAGGCATTTATAGTGCTTCACAGGATGCCTTTCGATGCCCACCACTTACAAAACTATATTTATCCCATGCTCCCCAATCATATTTTAATCTTCAGAAGAGACTTTAATCATCCAACACTTATATTCTAGAGCAGGCTGATCCAGCTTGTCGTTTCCGTTGTGAGCCGCGGAGCGCTCCCTGCTCCAGGGCTCCGTGTTGCTCGCTGTGACCATTCAAGCGGGCCGGCACGTGGCATGGCTGGCTGAGGCAGGCGGCAAGGCAAGCATTTTGATGTGCCAGCTGTGTCTTACAAGATCGACAACCTCATACTCTTAGCTGCTAAGACATGGTGACAAGCTACACCAGGAAATACAATGTTCAGGAAATAAATAAGAAACAACTGTTTTACAAGAAATTGTATACTAAATTTATTGGGCCTCTGTAGCTTGATATTTTCTTTTCATTACAAGATCGGAAATATCGGGCGTCAAAGTGTTCGCAGCGTTAATGCGGAGGATGGCCTTCATTGTTGCATCCTGAAGAAATGATCGTTCCTCACTTTTTACTCTTTTCATTGCTGAGAAAAGCTGCTCACAACAATATGTAGATCCAAACATGCACACGATCTGAGCGGCATTGTTTTGAAGCTTGGGAAATGTTTTTTGCTGTAATGAATGTTACAATTGTGACAAATCCAACGTGTTATAGTACGTCTCTTTCAACAAAGTTGAATTTTGCAAATCAATAATCTCCAATTGAAGTGACGATGACAAGTCATCAGGGGAAACTGAAAAAGGGGTGCTGAACACCTTAAGTTCCATTTTCAAACTAGTGAGGTCTCGGAATCATGTTTCAAACGATGTGATGAGCTGCTTTAACTTTGCTTTGTAATCGCCGAAAGTAGTACCTTCAGGTAGTTTTAAAGAAGCAAGATGATTGAAGAACGTTAAATGTCCATTACTCATCTGCCTCTCAAATAAACATAAATTTTCCATGAACGCTTTGATCTGGTCGTGCATGTCAACGATTAGCTGCCCTTTGCCCTGCAATGATAGATTTAAAGTATTCAGATGCATAGTTATGTCAGCTAGGAACACCAGGTCTGATATCCATTTTATATCTTTCAGACAACGCATTTCTTCCCCTTTCATTTCAAGAGAAAGGGATATTTCCTCACGAATGGCAAAGAAAACATCAAGAACTTTTCCCCGACTCAGCCAATGAACTGTACTGTGGTAAGGTATATCCCCATACTCTGCTTCCATCTCTTTCAGGAATCCTTTGAATTGGCGATGATTCATACTGTGATGCTGCACAAAATTCACACACTTCACGACATCTTTCATTACGCCACCTAGCTCTACTGTTTCAGCACACAGTGCCTCTTGGTGAATAAAACAATGAAGAGTCAAAATGTCTTTCCTGAATTCATCCCTGAGTTTATTTTTTCGAACGAGAAGCAAAACCGTGGTGATGCCCGATCACTTGTGGTGCACCGTCTGTCGCTAAAGAATGGAGCTTATCCCTCAGAAAATTCATATTGTCCACTGATTCACAAACAGCTTCAAAAATGTCACGTCATGTTGTGGTGTGATCGAGTGGTACCACATCCAAGAGTTCTTCAGTTACTTGCAGCTCCATGTTGACACCACGCACAAAGACTGCAAGCTGAGCACAGTCCGATATGTCGGTGCTTTTGTCAAGTGCTAGCGAAAATGCAACAAAGCTCTCCACCTTTTTTCTGAGCTGCGTCTCTAAATCTGCTGCCACATCCAGGATTCGACGAGACATTGTTTGCTTAGACAGGCAAACCCGTTCAATTGCCTGCACCTCCCTTGGAAACAAACATTCTGCAACTGCTACCATGCACGATTTTACGAATGGTCCCACCGAAAACGGCTTGCCACTCGTCACAATGATATGAGCGACCCTGTAGCTTGCTCGAATTGCAGATTCAGTAGTGTTTTCTCTGCTCTCATTCACCTGAAAATTATAAAAGCATTACAGAACACAAACTATGTTGCATGTTTTGATACCCTCCGTATTACGAAACCATTTTTAAACTTACGTCTCCTGGTATGTCGTTCTTAAGCCTGGCTTCCAGTTCTCTGCGTGCAACGCCTTCTACCTGATCGTAGTGCGCTGCGTGAAACCGTGTATAATGTCGTTATATATTGAACTTCTTCGCAGAATTAAATACTTTGACATACAAGACACTGCAGATGACCATCCCTCTCAATGAATAGAAAGTTATCCTCCAAAAAAGGTACAGGGTTCCTGCGGCTGGTCATAGCTGTCATTGAACACGGATTATTGCTGCATGCGGCCAGGGGGCAGTGAGTTCGCTTTCCCCCTCCACGCAGGCTCCGAGCTGCCGCAGTGAGTGCTCCAGCTCCCTGGAGCTAGGTTGGAACAGCCTGTCCTAGAGAATTGAGGTTTTCTGTAAAGTTTTTGGTTGCATTAGTAGGGGACTCTGGTGGTCAGTGAAAGCCTCCAGTTACCGTTTTCTTGTGAAAACCATTCTGACACAGTTCAGGAGCAGAGGTGTTGCAATTTCTTGCTGAAAAACAGGTCACCTTCTGGCTACTGTTGATGAACAAACAAATGCTTGTGTTTGGATAGTATGTTACTCTGCTATTCATCAGTGAAAGACAATGGCAGAAGTATGTATCTCTCTCACACACACACACACACACACACACACACACAGAGAGAGAGAGAGAGAGAGAGAGAGAGAGAGAGAGAGCATCCGCCTGTCTGAACATTGCCCTGGTGGCAAGAAAGATACATTGTCTCATGTACGATGGACTTGTATCCTGCCATTGGTCTGTCTCGTGAGCCCATGTGAGGATTTACCTCACTTTGAAATCTAATGCTAGTTCCTTGAGTCCTGTGTTGTATGGTGAAGAGATGTGTGTCTTTGTTGGTGACTTATGTACATTTTTTTTCTTGTGCCACAAAGTGGATGACAGAGTGAAGTGACACAGTGGCAAAACACATCCGGCCATTCGATCTTAGGTTGTTTGTCATTACCCAAAATTTCTGGGATGGTACCCTTGAGAAGGACACAGTCAATATCCTTCCTCATCTTCCTTTCCATAATGAGTTTGTTTTGGCTGCTCAAGAGTTGTTTTTGTCCAGCATTTGATTGAGGAGTGATTTGATTCACAGCAGCCGGTCATTGTTACAAACCATGAGAATTGGCAGCAGCCAGACTGTTGGCTCTAGCACTGTTTTTCCCTTAAACAAGGTACTAATGATAAACCTTTAACGTGCTGGCTTAAGAAAAGCCCATTGCCTGAACAACCTCTATAATGGAATGTCTCATATCTGATGAACTGTTACTTGTTTGCTGTACTTACTGCAAATCATGACCATGATTTAGTATTTTGCAGTTTGTTATGTGGTTTTGTTTTAAGTAGTAATTGCATGTGGTCAGATAGTGTAGCATAGCATACCTGTACTTATTTGATATACATCAGAGTAGCATTAGATGTCTTGCATTGTATAATTTCTGTTAATCCTTGCTCTATTGTATATAATCCAGTATAATTGATTTCCTCTTCTCTCAGTTATGCAAGGGTAATCCCAATAGGACTTTCCAGTTTTTTTATAAATACAATATTTTCTATAATATTTATGGCATTTTAAAGATTAAACATTTATCTATTTTCTAAATAAACATCACTTGGTTAGATGAATTTTTGTAGACAGTGTGATAGTTTTCATATACCCATATCATATCAGCTCACCACTATTCCTTGAGGAAGCACTGAACCTCATCTTTAATCTCATATTCATAGCTCATTTGCTTTCCAGCCAACAGTTCCTTTAACGTAGTGAATAGGTGCTAGTCACAGGGAGCCAAGTCTAGACTATAGGGTGGTTTTCTGGTCCAAAAACACAGTTGCCATGACTTTACAGGCAAATTTTGTTTGAATTTTTGTGCCTGGAGCAAAGAGGAATGCTGCTACTTGCATGATTGTTTGGTGTCAGGTGTGAAGTGGAATGCACAATTTTTGTTGCTCTTGACAGTTGAGTCCAGAAAGTTGTCCTTTTTGTCTACATAGCAGCAGATAAATTCATGGTAAGAATCAACGCGTTGCCTTTTGTGGTCTTCTTTCAGCATTCGTGCTATCCACTTTGTGTGTACCTTCCGATATTGCAACTTTTCCATTAAAATCCTTTGACTGTTGCTTCAGGAACCTTACGAACCAAAATGCAGAAGTCATCCAGAGTGATCCACTGGTGTGCATGCAGGGTTTCCTCAACCTTCACAACTGTCTTGTCAGAAATTGATGGTCTTCCATTCCTTTGTTCATTGTGAATTTCAGCATGACTGGCTTAAGGTCTGCACGCTATTTGTGAATGTTCCATGTACAGCTTTCCATGCACTTCTGTCAAGTAGCAATGAGTTTCAATTGCTTCATCACCTTTTGAACAACTGCGTGAACCTTGCATTTTGTGGTAGCATCCAGTGGGAGGTCCATTCTCGACGGCTGCCAAACCAAGATTGGACATCTCAGTGAGATGCACACATTGTTTTAGAGGGGAGGAGGGCACAAATCACAGCTGTGGCAAACGGCTGAAAGAAAAGTTTCTGTGTGCTCCATACACTTCAGAGAACTTTCATTTGTAAGTATCTTTATACATAACCAGGAAATTATGAATTTTAAAACAACTAGGAAATTAATATTGTTTACATTAAACCCAGTGATTCAAATAGCCAAATCCTTTACTGACTTCAGAGGTATCATAGTTACTGGTAAATTTATATAATATTTGATCTATTTTTTGTTGGCATGTTTTTAAGAATTGTAGCACTGTTGTAATAACTTTTCTTCTTATTCTTATTCGAGACCCAGTGCTAAACTGCCTGTCTTCATTTGTACAAGTTTTTTTTTCCAAAAATCATTCAACTCTTATCTCCAGTATAAGTAAATGCCTAAGATCAAGATGATTTTTTTTTTTTTTTTTTTTTTTTTTTTTTTAAAAAAAAATAGACTGTAGTTTCAGAAATGCATATACATGCGCATATAGGCAAAATGTGAATACTGAGCACTACTCATAGTCAAAGGCATCACAATTGCCCATTGTGTTTTCAGCTGTGGATGCAGACTAAAGATTATCCGGTAAAAATACTGTGTGGGGAAGGGAACAACTTCGATGAGGGCAGGATGTATGACAGGTGCTGACTGGCAGCAGAAATGTGTGCACGGTCGAGCCATTTTGCATGATCCACCTCACCTTGGCAGGGTATTAATAGTTAAACCAGAGCTGGAAATGGCACTGATGACTTCTGAAGAGGTGTGCGTAGGGGTTGGTGTGTGATGCTGTCTGGATTGTGGGCCAATGTGTGGTGAATTATGACTTGCCACTCTTCTGAGGGAATGAGCATGCACTGCCACGTTAGATTCCTGAAATTCTGTTAGTGGTGGTGTTCTGCAATTCAAACTGCTGAATCATATAGTGCTGTTGGTCCATATTTTTAAATGATGGTTGTTGATTGAGGCATGTTGACTTTAAACCAATGTTTTGTAGTTTTAAACACAAGCACAGTTTACTATTTATATCCATACATTCACTGTAAGGAGGAGAGGCCACAACAATAAGTGCCAAAGGAGCAAGAATTCACATAAGTTAATTGAAACTCTGTAGTCTTTTATTATAGTCTTTATGTACGAAGATAGTTCAAGACCCCACGTAATAAGAAGTAATCGCATTCAGTAGCTTGTTAAAGAAAGTTTAAAGTTCGAAATATGTGCATGTGCAGAATATTTCCAAGTCAATGTTACAGAATACGGTGAAAAATTAGTCCCATCCACTCAAAAATTCACATTTGCATTGTCTTTGTGGTGCCCAGAAACATATTCTGAAAACGATTGGACAGACATACTCCACAAACTGTCACAGATTCCACACCGTACGACATCCAAACTGGTATCCTATTGACCCGCTCATACACTAAGCCTTATATACCACCAGCCCCATCCGCACACACGCGCATACGCACACACAAACCAGAGATGACCAGTGTCAGAAATTAGCGATAGTGAAATTAATAATCAACGAGTAAGGTAGGATAAACTCTGACCCTCTACTTTTTGAAAAGTGAGAGGGCAGGATTCCATGTAGAACTTAAACAAAACTGCTGTCTCTATTCATAATGTAACTTGCTAATTTAATTTCAACCGCTTGTGAGGATCTGCATATTATTATATTCTAGAGGATGACCAGTGCCAAAAAAATGTTCTGCAACAGCAGATTTGCTTGGCTGTGGTAAATGTGTGTGCCACTGATGCTCAGTACACCGGTCCTCCACAGTCCTGATATTATGCAAGGAATGTGGTAAACACTGACTTTACACAAACCCAGATCATCCTCCATGGAACCTAAAAGGATCCTGATATTAGATGGTAGTCGAAAAACACAGTTCACATTGTATTTCAGCAAAATATGACCAATCCTGTTTGAAATGCTCCCTGCTGGTAAACACTGACTTTACACAAACCCAGATCATCCTCCATGGAACCTAAAAGGATCCTGATATTAGATGGTAGTCGAAAAACACAGTTCACATTGTATTTCAGCAAAATATGACCAATCCTGTTTGAAATGCTCCCTGCTTAATGTAAGAAGGCCATAGATTTATGTGCCAGCTTGTATTATCATCACTCACCTGGTGCACAGTTAGTCGATAGTGCAATGCACATCTGTCTTTCACTGTAACCATTCTGATGAAAGATGGCTGCAAGATGAGCTAACGCAGCTGACAAACTCTCAGTATCTGAGATGACATGGGCCCTGTGAACCGAGAAACAAAGTATCCCTTCAACTTGAGCCTGATGGTGACAACTGTCAGCCTGCAGATGCAATTCGGTATGGGTAGGCTTTCTATAAACGGCATGCTCCAACATACCATCCACTTTCCTCTGACCAATACATCAAAGAAGGGAAAATAGTCATCCTTTTTGCCAGCTGCTGTGGCCGAGCGGTTCTAGGCACTTCAGTCTGGACCCGCGCTGCTGCTATGGTCGCAGGTTCGAATCCTGCCTCGGGTGTGGATGTGTGTGGTGTCCTCAGGTTAGTTAGGTTTTAGTAGTTCTAAGTCTAGGGGACTGATGACCTCAGATGTTAAGTCCCATAGTGCTTAGAGCCATTCATTTTCACCTCCACCATGAAACGAATATGCAGGTGGATTGCACTCATGTGTTTTAAAAAGTTGCTCAAATTGTCACTGCTTTGAGGCCAAACAACAAAAGTATGATCTACATATCTGAAAAATCACACAGGTTTTAAAGCCACCAACTCCAAGACATATTCCTCAAAATCTTCCATACGCAAGTTGGCAATATTAGGTAACAGTGGGCTTCCCATCGCAACTCCATCTGCCTGCTCATGGTACTGGTCATTGAATACAAAGTAAGTGGGAGTCAACACGTGTCGAAATAGGCTCTTTAATTCAGCACCAAATTTAACGTCAATCAACCATAGTGAATCACACACAGGAACACGAGTGAAGAGAGAGACCACATCAGAACCTACTACACTATTGGAGACATTCAAATGCATTCCTTCTATTCAACGTATGAAATATGTTCAGTTGTTTACATGGTGCTCACAACAACAAATTATAGGGATCAACAGAGTAGCAGGGTGCTTTGCTGCATGATACATCGGAACACCAATGTTACTCACAATCGGACGAAGAGGACCCCTCCTTCTGGACCTTAGGGAAGCCATGAGCCCTCTCAGCCGTTGTGATATTACTCTTGGTTGGACAAGCCCCAGCCCTAGCCTCCTCTGCAACATCAGGAGGTAGTTTAAAAACAGTCTCTTCAACTGAACTAATAAAATAAACCCCTGACAAACACTTGAGAGTTGGTGCAAGATTTAAACTTTTCCATAGCATGGATAAAGTTACATCGTCAAAAGCTTTTCTATGAGATTTACCACGGAATGTCTAGATATAGTATTAGACTCTGAGCCACAGAAACGTTCAAACTTTGCCAAATGCCAGGCAGTTACTGAATGAAATTCCCAGTCAGACTGCAACCATGAAGCACTGTCCAGCCAGTCCCAAGAAAAAGCTGACATTTTTGAAGCCAACAAGCAATGAAGCCAAAACAAGTCCAACTGACAACGAGTGTAATGGTTCCTTTCATGAACAAGAACTAGGCCATCATGTTTCTCGGTGCAATTGGTGGCAGGAGAATTAAAATGATGGGCAAAGGAAGGGTTAAAGGAAAGGTCATGTGAATATGTAAAAATGACTGCAGATTGTACTATATATCATAACTAAAATTTTTGTTTAAAAGAAGACTACACATTGATCTTATTAAAAGCCAAGAATTGATTTTTCTTGGTGCTGTAGAGCACTATTGCAGAAAGACTTGGCAGGAATGTAGCCACTGTATGTAATTTGATAGCTGGGAGTGGTGGTCATGAGAATATACGGTTGCGAGAAGTCCAGGCTTCAGATTATCACATGGCACTAACAAAAGGGAAGAACCATTGTATTCAGTGTGTGGCTGTGGCACATTGTACTGCATCTACAGCAGCAATCTGAGCAGAAGTTGGCACCAAAGTGACACAACAAACTGTTACAAATTGATTACTTCAACGAGACACTGAGCTAGGTGCCCTGTGTGTGTATTCCACTGACACCAAACCATTGCCATTTGTGACTTCAGTGGTGTCAAGTGAGAGCTCATTGGAGGGCAGGGTGGAGGTCTGTTATGTTTTCTGATGAAAGCTGGTTCTGTCTTGGTGCCAATGATAGATCGTTAGGAGGAGGCCAGTTGAGGGCATGCAAGCAACCTGTCTGCATGCTAGACACTTTGGATTTGCACCTAAAATTATGGTCTGGGGTGCAATGTCACATGACAGCAGCAGCACTCTCATGGTTATTCCTAGCACCCTGACTGCAAATTTGTATGTCTGTCTGGTGATTTGACCCATTTTGCTGCCATTCGTAAACAGCATCCCATGGGGTGTTTTCCAACAGTATAATGCTCACCCACATAACACTTGTAATGCAACATGCTTTACAGAATGTCAACATGTTGCCTTGGCCTGCTTGATCATCAAATCTGCCTCCTGTCAAGCACGTATTGGACATATCAGACATGTACTCTAGTTTCATCCACAACCAGCATTATAACCATTCCTGTATTGACCAACCAGGTGCAAAAGGCATGGAACTCCATCACACAACCTAACATCCGACACATATACAACACAATGCATGCACATTTGCATGCTTGCATTCACCATTCTGGCAGTTACAGTGATTATTAATGTACCAGCATTTCACGTGTTCGTGCTTACATTAACCTGCGGTCCTGCAATGTTAACCACTCAAATATGTTACCTAGACAAATGTAGTACCAAAATTTCATTATTCAACATTAATTATTTTTTGGTGTTTGTAATTTTTCTTTCCATCAGTATACAAAGAAATGTCCAATATTACTCTTTCTTCCATACATGAATCACACAACATTCTCTCTTGTGTGTCTGTGCCTTCCATGATTCTCCCTCACGTGAAACACAGGATATACTCTTTTGTGGATCTGTGCATTCCATACTTCCTCCAATTAAACTTGTGGACAAATGTGCCTGATTTCTTGCTGTACTCTGAACACTGTTAATGTACCTTTACTTTCATTAACTACCATCTCAGAGCTGCTGCATAGCCGCTTTTGTACTGTACCTATTCAACTGTTTACTTGTACTCAGTTTTACCTGTGGTTGAGCTAGTGACTTACCTTTTTCACATTATTTACTACCTGCTTTGGCCAACATTAATTGTACAGCAATAATCAATCCCACACTCTCAGCTGTGCATCAAAATTATTATCTTCTTTACTTATTCCCAAACCATCATCTAAAACTGCAAACTTGCCACATTGGTGAGTTTTATGAGTTTCCATTGCTTCAAAATTTACTGACAAATTCGTATATATATGTCAGACAGAGCATCCCATAGAGATTTGCTTTTACTTTGTTTATACGGTATGGTAAGTATTGCAACCTAAATGACATTGCACTGTTTCAAATTCGTGTCTTCGTTCTTTAAATAAAATCTGCACTTTCTACGATTTCATTTTGAAGTTCATGTTTGACTTATTTCCTCCTAGGGTTCCTTAACTTGACTTATGTCTGCCAGAATATTCAGTAATTTATTGCTAATCACCTCAGATTTATTACTCAGTTCAATGTGGAACTGTTGCTTTACATCTACCTTGTTGACAAAATTTAAGGGCAACAGCAGCCTGAAGTAGGTGAATCAACTCTACTAATGATTCAGCGTTAGCTTCAGCTTTTTCTGAACTATTAAGCTTGTTCAAAACAGTTTACTACGTTTCTGTACTTAGCAAATTACATGCTTTAGGTCTGTTGCCACTGTTTATGATGAGAAACACCTAACCCATAAATTCCTGGCAGTGCAGTAACAGGTCACTGTCAAGCCAATGTGAGAGCCCTGACTCCCTAAACATGTTGCAGTGTTACATGTGCATTGTTTTAAAGAGTGTTGATTCTTCTCAGCTATAACAGCTGAAAATAACAACTGCTACCACAAATATATTGAACTGGATAAGAATATGTACATTTATGGTCTGATAAGAATGTGTGCCATTTTTGCTGAGAGAAAGTTGTCAAGAAAGTTATACAAGGCATACCTGAGTTGAGGTGATATAAGTGCATAAACAAGCATACTCTGGTTGTTGTGTACTGGTAACTGACTGATAGCTGGGGTATGTGTGCCTCTAAGACATGATGCATCATTAAAGTTCTTCTTAAGGAAACAACAAGAGAGTTTGTTTTCACACTGGTTTGTGTCTTCATCAGCTGTTGAACATTATAAAATAATAACCCTTTCATATTTCACAGATACAACAGAAAGTAAGAGTACTCATAGATCTTGGATCTCTTTTGTGGTATCTCTGCAAATGAACAAAAAGCAAGTAATCACTTGGCAGTATTTATGCTCAAGAGTCAGTCAATCTCACCTCGCATGTGCGGGATAGATTATGGTCATTGAACGCTACAAATTGGTCAGCCATATGTGTCTATGATTGTGTGACATTGCTGGTTGATTTTGATTCGTGCTCATCTGGTTATTCTTTGTTGCTGATATACTTCCCCCAATTATCTGATGAGATTTTTTAAATTTTCTTATACACTCCTGCATGACTATGCCACCAATGGTTCATTGATGTAACAACATGAGCGATGAGCTCTAGAATTCTCTACCACACCACAAACACAAGCATTCGGATGAATTCATTCAACAATCTACTAATGTACATTCAAGTTTCCAAATATCACCTGCCTGCCATCTACATTAGTGCATGTATAGCATAACCACACATCTAATTGGACAGTGCTTGAACCTCACATGGATGTAAGAGATCCATCCTGCTCACCCAGGGAGTCTGTTGCTCCTAAGAGGAGTTTTTACAACTGTAGATTATAACAAAAAAAAGTAATGGTTAACATTCATATGATGCTAATGTACCATACCACATCACAACTATCCATAACTATGAGATATTTTCAGTGATCAGACTTCTCTAAGTGTTCTACCATATAATAATTGTTACACAAGATGTTTCAAAGATGATAGTTTGTGCACCTTTCAAATTGTCTAAAATACCTGAATGACATTTAAACTTTGTAACACAGCACAAACTTTTTGGCAATTCATAGATGAGGTAACAGGTGACACCTCAATCTACCACGTGTACATTTCACACGATGGAGAACACCACATTCTTCTGCAAATATTTACATGACTTGGTCATTAATCTATTCAAAGGAATGTTCAGAGCAGCAGAAGTATAGTGTCTCAACAACTCAGTTGGCATTTTGCCCTCTGTAAGGGGGAGAGGGGAGCACTATTACCATATTTACAAAGGCTTCTGCAATGCACAAGCTCAGGCGATTTCTAGGATTAACAATGTCTACTGGGACTCTTATGCAATCATTCACTGATCACTGCCCCACTTAATTAATCCTTTACATATTCTCCAAAACTAGCAAGTACATTGCAGTGTACAATTGCAACAGACATTAACTTTATTAATCTCAAGGCTAGCGTCACAGATGCAGCATTCGTAGCCTATCCATTGTCACAAGCACCTCTAGCCTTCACAGTACATGTGTCATCAAATGCAACTTTTTGCATTTTTCAGCCAGCATTTCACATGCCAACTGGTCTACAGGTGACAGAGAACTTAATGCAGTCTACACTGTCATTAAAATGTTTCGACCCATGCTTGGAGGCCAGCAGTTAACACTACTAAATACACTTACCAGAAACCAGAGAAAGCGACAGCACATCAGATGCTACATGTAGGCTACAGGAACCAGTTCACGGCTGATATCAGCTATTTCAGTGGTCCACCAGTTGTGCAGCTAGACAATTGTAAAAGATTAGGATTTCTAAGCTTTTACCAGTACACAGGAAGAAGCAGATGCATTAAAATGGCACATTGATTCTAAATGAGGCTTGTAACTTTTTCACATTATCATACAAAGCACATACATACACACTACTGAGATGTTCAACACCAAGAGCATACCTATTTACTACAGCTGAGTGTCAATACCAGGCTATCACCTCTTCATAAACTGGCCTATCCAGAAGTTAGTGCCAACACATTTAGAAAAGGAGTGGTAAAGTTTCATGTAACAATGTCACATGCCACTGAAATATAATTAGTAACCCACTTAGCACTTTCAGTCAACCAATCCAGCAATCTGAATATGTTCACATGGACAACTGATTACAGTACCTGCACCAACAGCGAAGAGAACTATTTCTGCTTCTCAGATACGATTGTAGATCATTTATAAATGACAAGAACAAGAGGGTACTCAACATAAATCACTGTGCTACACATGTAGGGATTATTCTCTATCCTGAAAATTTATTGTATACACTGCTTGGCTCTCTTAATAAACACTCTGCATTATTAGTTAGTGGGATGAAAACCAGTTACCAGCAAGTCTCTGATACCATAATATTTAACCTTCTCTAAATAAGTCACAGTGTGACATTTGCCTGCTTTGTTTCTTCGTTGATAGTCCTCAGTGTCGACGTACTGCATTTTTGTACTGGCTGAAAAATGAGGAGTGGAAGTTCAACACTGACTACTGTAAATGGTGTAGCCGACAGTTGCACACTTCCGTTTCACAGTTCTTTACTCTCACTGATCACAACCCCACCAATATTACACAGAAATATGGCCAGTTCACTATTGGTAAATTTAGATAAAGCCTCATTAATAGCTCTCAGGCAAACATCAGCTTACCGCTACAGTAGTTTGCTGTTGAACAACTATGAGCAGTAAAAACCTAACTACACATTCCACAGCCCTTCAGAATAATATAGCACAAGACACACTACTACTCAAATAAATTGTACAGACACACTCATTGTTTTTCACAAAGCCTGTTTGTGTTATGCTAATTCCACTTCATTATTGTTACTCTTATCTGATACAGATTTCCTGTCTGAAAATCGGCCATGGACTGACTGCCTCAGGACCAAAAATTGGGACTTTATATATACTCACAATATTAGGCACTGAAACTATACATTGTTTGATGTTTAATTTACTGAAGTTACAATTAAAACATAACTCATTCAATTAACTGAATTGATTGAAAAATACCTCCTCTTTAACAGTTCCTTCTATATCAAAGATTAGGCTGAATTATTTGTTTAAATGATGAAATTAACAGATATAGTTACACAAACAATACTTTTGACAAACCTGGTAAGTATTTTGGAATTAATTAACGGCTGGCTTTGCTAACATGTTTTCGAATAGTGCCAAATAAATACTTTAAGAATCCTAGTAGTTCTTTTTGTAAACTGAGTGAGGTGGCACAGTGGTTAGCACACTGGACTCTCATTCGGGAGGATGATGGTTCAATCCCATCCCACGTCTGGCCATCCTGATTTAGGTTTTCCGTGATTTCCCTAAATCGCTCCAGGCAAATGCCAGGATGGTTCCTTTGAAATGGCACAGCCGACTTCCTTCCCTAATCCGATGAGATCGATGACCTCACTATTTGGTCTCTTCCCCCGAAACAATCCAATCCAGTCCAATCTTCTTCTAAATGTTTATACTTACCACAGAAATTATATTTGTTTGTAAGTCAACAATAGAATCTAAGTCACGAAACAATTACTGATTTCACCCTATAACAAAAGATATTAAGTAGGAATAGTCAATATAGATCTGGTGCTATATTCTTTTATGAAAATGCAGATTATACTCAGGTATGTTAATACGCTTACTGCTACAATAGTTTGCTGTTGAACAACTATGAGCAGTAAAAACCTAACTACGCATTTCACGGTCTTTCAGAATAATATGGTAATTAGTCAAAAATGAAAAAATGAATTTAAGGAGGAACATGACAAAACAAGAAAGCAAGTAAAACGATCCCAGCTTGCTTTGTCACAACACAAAATGCCAATTGTCATTATTTTGTCACTTAAATTTTGTTTAATCTGATTCATAAATTGAAAAATAGCATTTTCTGTGAAGAGATCCTTTTGAAGTCCAAAGTGAGATTGACTTAACTGTCTTATTTTGAGAGAGGTGTCTTGGGGTTCTTGCATATAATCTCCAGTACCCCTGAGGAGGATACAAGTAGAGAGACTGTTCAGTAATTATATCTTACTACTTTCCTAGCAAATGGCTCTGACAGCATAATTCTGGCTGTTTGGAAATATCTCCTGTGATGGTGATGAATTACATATTTGACAATATATACTGTGTATATGTGAAGAATGGGATTGTAGTAATTTACTTGATGTATAATGGTCTCTTTAAGTGTTTTTGATTTCAACAGAGTTAATTACATTCTTTTTCTGTTTTCGCAGAGGATGGAGGAATTGTGATTTTTCTGTGTATATTCTGTTGCCTTATCCCTTGACCTACCAATCGTCTGACCTCCTTCAAGGAAGTGAGCATTAAATATGTTAGCTATCTGGCTGTAATCATTTATTATTTGCATGTTTTCTTTAATGGAAAATCCTCGCATCTGCTTAAGTTATTTCCTGGTTTCTCTTTTCTCTATTGTCCATGTAGATTTAATTTTATTATTGTATCATCAATATCAGATGTTACACAGAGTTCTTTGATTTTTAATTGCTTGCATCTCCATAGCTGAGTGGTCAGCATAAATGGCTGCCATGCAGAGGACCCAGGTTTCATTTCCAGTAAGACATGGATTCTGCCTCAGTAGGAGAATAGGTTTGGGGTGTACCCAGGCTTGTGATGGTAATTGAGGAGCTATGTAATTGACAAATAGTAGCACCAGGGCCTGGGAATTCAGCAAAGCAGCTGGAAGAGCAGAGTGCTGACCACATACCCCTCTGTACCACATTCGCATGAGGCCACATGGCAAAATATGGCATGACAACTGGTCAACATCCCCTCAGCCTCCAGGGCGTGGACAAGAAGATTTACTTGTCTAACAATGGGAAGTCCAGTATGGAATAAGAACAGTATTATGAAACAATAAGATTGCTACTCACCATGTAGAGAAGACACTGAGTCACAGACAGACACAACAAAAAGATTGCTATATATTTTAGCTTTCAGCTAGAAAGCCTGCCTCAAAAGTAGAAAACGAAAAAAACACACACGCACCCACACACTGTCTCTGGCTGCTGTGGCTGGATTGAATAGTAACTGCATCTGATGGGAGCAGCAATCCAGTGGTGTGGGTAAGGAGGTGGCATGGAGTGGGAAGGGGGTTGATAGCAGGATGGGTTGGGGTATGGGTAATGCTGCTTATGGGGGTGCACAGGGACATTGTGGAAACAGGGTAGGGCTGCCAGATGCAATCAGGAGGTTTGGGAGGTGGTGGGGGAAGGGGCTGAAAAGAAGAGAAGGGGAAAAGGACTAGTGGGTGTGTTGGTTGAATACAAGGATGTGTTGTGCTGAAGTGGGAGGGAAACAGACGCTAGCTAAGGTTGAGGCCAGGGGGGCTTACGGGAACGCAGGACACATTGCAGGGAGAGTTTCCACCTGTGCAATTTAGAGAAGCTGGTTTTGGTAGGAAGGATTGTGGGAAGCCTTTCTGTGCCAACCTATTCAGGCATCTTGTAGAGGAATCCTTCCTATTCACCTGGTTCAGATTTGTTGTGTCATCTTCATGATCTGGACCAAGCGTTAGAACACCTTATCCACTTTCTTCCAGAACCTCAATATCTCTTCCCCTATTTCCTTCACTTGCTCCCTTCAACTGAATATGCCACTTTTCTCTATGTCGACATCTGCATCAAGGATAGCTACACCACTACCTCCGTCTATATCAAACCTATCAACCACTAGCAATACCTCCACTTCAACGGCTGCCACCCGCACCAAGAAGTTCCTTCCATACAGCCTAGCCACTCATGGTCATCACACCTGCAGTGATGAGCAGTCCTGCTCCACATATACTAAGGATCTCCACAGAGGCTTTCACTGAATGAAATTACCCTCCCTACCATGTACAGTAACAGATCCCCCTTGCCTTGTCTCTTTATACACCTACCTCCCCATACACCCACTGTCCACCCACAAAGGAGCACTCTCCTCATGACTCAGTACCATCCAGGACTGGTGCAGCCGACTAACTTTCTCCGCCAGGGTCTCGACTACCTCTCGTTGTGGTTTGAAATGACAAATATTCTCCCCAATCTTCCCACAGTGGTATTTCACCACCCAGTCAGTTATGCAATATCCTTGTCCATCCCTACTCCACCACTTCTCCCAATCCCTGCTTCATGGCTCATATCCATGCAATAGGTCTAGATGATAGACCTGTCCCATACATCATCCCTCACCACCTATACTCCAGTCCAGTCCTATCCTGTGCAAGTCAGGACTACCTGTGACCTACAAACTCAGCTCCAAACACTAATCATTAACAAGATACAATCTCTG
Organism: Schistocerca americana; assembly: GCF_021461395.2. Taxonomy (NCBI): domain Eukaryota; kingdom Metazoa; phylum Arthropoda; class Insecta; order Orthoptera; family Acrididae; genus Schistocerca; species Schistocerca americana. The sequence continues at coordinate 576,065,836 of NC_060120.1, forward strand.
TGCTGTTTTCTTGTGATCATAATGACTAACAAGCTGTTCCTCCATATAAATGGCCATTGACAAACTGTGGCCAAGTTACAGCTGGACCACTCAGTTGCTGAACATGCTGCATGACACAGTGCTCTCCACCTCAGTGACTGATTCACAGCTTGTACCATCTGGATACTTCCTACCAACACCATCCGTGTGGGAACTTCCCGTGCAATATATCCTACGTTCCTGTAATCCCCTGGCCTCAATTTTCGCTACCATCTGTCCTCCACTTACCTATTGCCTTCCCTGCTCCCATTCCAGCACAACAAAGCCTTCTATTTCACCAACACAATCACTAGTCCTCTTCCCTTTCTCTTCTTTTCCACTCCTCCCCTAACCTCCCACTGCACCTAGCACCCCTACACTGTCCCCGCCAATCTCCTGTGCCCTCCCATCCCCCTCCCCATCACGTGGCAGGCAATGTGTTAATATTGTTATTTACATATTGGCACATTCTTTTCCTGCTGTCACTGCACTTCGTTTTCTGTACACTCAATGTTGTCTCATTGAGGCAAATTCAAGTTCTTGGAATCTTTGTTCTAAACGCTTTAGTTCTTGCTTAGTTATTGTCTCCCTTTGTATCACTCCTGATGCATATGTCATGTCTAAAATATGTCCTTCTATAATAGTTCTCATTGCCTCATTACTAGTGCTAGACACATCCAGTTTGTTGTGTTTAACTTCATAGACAAGAGTCCTAGGTTCCAAAGGGCCCGAGTTCCAAATGAGTTTTGTTTTTTTCATTTAGTGATGATTAAAATAAACATATATTTTTCAGCATCCACATCAAACATTCAAGATAAATCTGAATGTAATGGTTGATGAGAGTTTTATTTTAACCACAGTAATGGCGGTAGAGTTCAAAATAGTGTATGGTTGCTAGATTTTTTAAAAGTATGTATTCAAATGCTGTAACCAGGAAACTGAAATATAATTTAGCGGTACCATTGTAGTTGTTCTTCACCTTCATCAGTATTAATAAATGGCTATGCTGGAATTTGGTTGGTATGACATAGTCTTTGTGAATATTTTAAACAGTTCATTCAGTACTTCCCAAGTACAAGCAATGATGTCTGTTAATACAACCACGACAAAATCATACGTATTTTATAATCAGTGTTTGCAAACCACCTAGGAGTAGTGGTGGCTTCATAAAAGTCTGTATGCCATAAAACGTATTTTATTTATGGTGTTATGCTGTTTCTTAAATATGTCCAGTCAAGGAACATTTCTTTGTACATCACCTTAGCACGATTTGCATATACGACAGAAATGTAGGGAACAAGCAGGGATGGAAGAACTGCAAAATCAAAAAATGATGCATATTCTAAAAGTCAAAATACGAGCTCGTAAAAATGTTTTATCAAGAAACCTTCCCCATGGCCAACTTCGAATTTCTACTTCTGCAGTAGAAATACACAGGTACAATTTATTACCGAGATAAAATAATGCAGTTGCTAAAGCATGTTTCCTGGCTTCAAGTGATCAAGAAGAGTAATTAAATGGAAACGCCTTAAAATGCGAAGCCTACTATACCAGTTAACTCACAGGAGTAATTTAGTTACATTCAAATTATTTTTAGCATTTGCAACTTGTAAATATGCACCATTTGCACACTGTGAGATCATTTCGTAACTAAGGCACACTGTGACTGGACTGAATAGCGCGCTAAAATTGAAAGGAACGCGCACATGGCATACTAAGCTGAGCTGATTGGTACACAATGTTCTTCCAATTTGAGGTTCAACCGTAGCAAGATCACCACTCAGCGCAGCCATCCTGCAATTCATTAAGTACGTATTCAAACTTCATTGTTATACAGCAACATTAATTTTTTTTCTGTCTTATTTTTCTTGCTTCCGAATCCCAAACAAATGCAAAACGCCGGAGATGGGCTAGCCAACATACCGTACGTAAAAAATGAGGATACTTTCGCGGCGAACACTAATAATTTTTGGTGAAGATAAAGCTACGCTATAAATTTACGTACGAACAGCGAAAGTTTACAATAAACTATTACGTAGAATGCTCTGCGGGAACGATTGGTGTTAGTAACTTGAAAGTCTGTATTACATGCTGTTGGCGTGCATGCTTTTTATTTGGATTCATGAAGCAATACAAAGGGGTTGACAAACACTGTTTGTGTTGTTTTGAATTGGGTGGACGAAGACAGGAACCGTGAAATATCAACATGTTTGCGGTGTGAAAAATCCGTAGGTTATGGCGCTGTACGAACAAAAAAAACATTTATCCATACATATTGTAGTTTTCAATTACGATGTTTGAGTCTCTACCTATACGTGCAAGGTCACCCCTGATTAATATAACCTAACCTGTCAAATTATTTACCCTGCTACACTACATTTTCATTAATGAATGAATTATAAAATGAGTAATGGAGAAAAACAAAAACGACCTAACTGTTTGATATGTGGCGGTCCAATTTCATCCAGTAATTACGGTGTATTTTGTACGGTTGTACCTAATACTGATACGCTGCTTGCCAATGCAGTGGAGAAAATTGTATGCAAGAAACTTGTACGGTCTGTATTGTCAGCAGCATCCATCTGTGCAAAATGTTTTTCCCTTTTTGAGGAATTAGCATGCGCCGAAACAAAGTGCACATCCATCAAGAAAAAAATTCTAACATTTTTTGAAAGAAATTCCCATAGAATAAAAAATGGTATACAGGATATTCAGGGTGTAGCGTGTCAGACAGAAGATGTGATAGAAATTAACAGTGTTGTTGAGAAACCAGATGATAAACTGAAAGAGGAGGAATGTGAACCAGATACTGAAAATTCTTGTGAGAAATCTACTACAGAACAGAAGGTGAGCAATAAAGAATTTAAATATTTTTATGAATGTGTATGGAGAATGGAACACCTGAATTTTGTGTTTTGGCCCGTTTTTTTTTAAAATGAAATATTGCAGAGCAATTGTTGTTATTGTCATCGTAAAACTGGTTTAATGTAGCTTTGCATTCTGGTCTATTTTCTGCAAAACAATTGCAACTTATATTTCATTGTACCTCTTACTGTGTTAAAGCCCTGTTATCTTTCTCTAATTTTAGTATGAGTTCCTTTTAACTGAAATAAACTTCTGTAATACAGGAAAATCCTGGGAGAAGCACAATTAGTGCTGGATTTAATTTTATGTTCTGCCTTATTTTACATTGTAAAAATTATGTTTTAATAGCGTAAAGCAAGACATTGATGCTTCTATTAATATGCATTCATCATAGTTTCCTCTGCAGTACAGGTAGAGACAGAACATTTCACAGAGAAACTGGAAGGGAGCAGTCTGAGGTTCCAAAAGTATTCTCCAATGCCCAAAGTCTTAATGTGACAATGTTTCACGTTTACAGTTCATTTTAATTATTCTCTTTCCTGTTTGTGTATTCCTGCTGCTTCATGATCACGCAACTTGATTTCTTCTGGGAGGTGTCTTTTGTACACACAGAGTATTACTATTCAGTTATCATTATTACAATGAAATGAATACCTCTGACTGCATACAGGCATTGATATAAGTCAATGGGGCAGTTGAAAATGTGTGCCCCGACTGGGACTAGAACCCGGGATCTCCTGCTTACATGGCAGACGCTCTATCCATCTGAGCCACCGAGGACATAGTGGATAGTGCGACTGAGGGACTTAACTATATATATAGAGGGAAACATTCCACGCGGGAAAAATATATTTAAAAACAAAGATGATGTGACTTACCATACGAAAACATCTATCGACCTGCCAGCGCTTTAGTATGGTAAGTCACATCATCTTTGTTTTTTATATATATATATAAAGTTCTTGGGGTCTGGAGGTTGATGGAGTCAGGTGAAAGGTTTTGCAGGGGGCCTAAGGTTCTGAGGATTCCTTGAAGCTCCGTCTGGACATCAGGAATGGGGTTACCTTGGCAAACTTTGTATGTGGTGTTGTCTGAAAGCTGACGCAGTCCCTCAGCCACATACTCCCGACGATCAAGTACCACGGTCGTGGAACCCTTGTCCGTCGGAAGAATGACGATGGATCGGTCAGCCTTCAGATCACGGATAGCCTGTGTGTGCGAGTGTATACTCGTCCTTTTTTCCCCCTAAGGTAAGTCTTTCCGCTCCCGGGATTGGAATGACTCCTTACCCTCTCCTTTAAAACCCACATCCTTTCGTCTTTCCCTCTCCTTCCCTCTTTCCTGATGAGGCAACAGTTTGTTGCGAAAGCTTGAATTTTGTGTGTATGTTTGTGTGTTTGTGTGTCTATCGACCTGACCATATTCTTCTGTGCAGATGCACAAACAGTGCCCGAACTCTTACGGGAATCGGCAGTAAAGCCACGAGTAATGAGTATAATGGGCAGGGGCACTATGAATATAGTGTGGGACAATGAATTGTGAATGTGGATCTCACGGGAGTCATGCCAGAGATGAGTCCCTGCAGTCACACTATCTTCTGTGTCCTCGGTGGCTCAGATGTATAGAGCATCTGCCATGTAAGCAGGAGATCCCGGGTTCAAGTCCCAGTCGGGGCACATATTTTCAACTGTCCCCATTGACTTATATCAACACCTTTATGCAGACAGGGGTATTCATTTCATTGTAATTTCATTCTAACAAGCTGCATGGTAACCAATGATATCTGTTCTTTTGGACAATACAGTTATCATTATTGTTCAGATTCCAATAATTGCCAACACATGTTGTACATCCCTTAGCACAGTATACTGGTTGGCCATCTGCTACTCTCTCTCTCTCTCTCTCTCTCTCTCTCTCTCTCTCTCTCTCTCTCTCTTTTCTTCCATTCTCTCTTTTTATCATCACCAGGAAAGGAAGTTTTGCATTTCAGAAGTTGGGCATGGGAAAAGGCAAATTTTCAAGTTGTGTCAAATTTCATGAACTCCTTTTGGGTCTTACCGTACTATATACATATTTTCCTCATTACACAACAACACTGGTAACTGTTCTTTGCTTGGAAACATTTGCATTGTCTAGGATTCAAAGGTGAACTCTCCAGCATAGCATGAGGGTCTGCTGTGTTTTTCATAGTAGTGTCTGTGTTCATTTTTCTACAAACATTTCTTTCTCCATTTATGTTTTAATAGAAAACATTTTAGATGAAATGAGTTTTTCTCTAAACCTTTCCAGACTGATACTGGCAAAGTTACCCCTCGAACTTCAATAGTTGCAGCTGGGAAAGCAGGAGCTTACAGTAAGAGAAAAGGAAGACCAGCACGAAAACCACATACATCTAAACAAATTTCTAACAAGTTATCCAGTGGTCAAGGAAAAGATGTTCATCGAGTTCGGCGTTATATACACCCATGCTCACTTTGTGGTAGACTTTTTCGTCGTCCTTGTGAGGTAAAACAGCATTTGTTGTCCCATGGGGGTGCAAAGCCTTATCAGTGCCGTGATTGTGGGAAAAAGTTTGGCTCAAAATCAGGTGCAGGTATTCATGCTCTGAAGAAGCATGGTAAAGATATAACTGAAGAAAATATAATTGACTTGTGTAAGGATGGTACTTTTATAAACTCTTCTTCTGACCAGGTAAATATGATGGTTGAAAGAGACAATAAAGTGAAGAAGGAAGTAGATGATCACAGAGACAATGACACAACAAGTAGTGATGATGATTTTGAGTGGAAAATGGATGAAGAAGAAATTTTTGGTATGTTTAGTAGTGAGGGGCAAAAATTTGACTCTGTAACCAACTCACCAGACAAAGGTACATCTAGTGAAACTGAACAAAATGGAACTGTTAATGTTAAAAATGAAGATGTTAAAAAAGATATTACCGAAGACAAGAGCAAAGAGGAAGAAGCAAAGCTATCTGATACTGGAAAATCTTCACAAGGACCAAGAAATAATGAAGAGAATAATGACAGCAAAGACGACAAGAGGGCCAGAAAAGAAAAGAAAAGAAAGCGGGAGCCAGCACCGAAGGTACCAAAACACGAGTGTGGTATCTGTGGTAAGAAGTGGCGAACTATGAGTGAATATAGATCACATGTTGCGACTCACAGTGATGAAAGACCATACATTTGTGAAATTTGTGGGCAAGCGTATAAACACAAACCAGCACTAGATATTCATGTTGGGATGCATAATGGTATAAATCCCTTCTGTTGCCCCTACTGCAACAAGGCATTCACCCAAAAGGGAGCACTTCAACGCCATATGCCCATACACACTGGGGAAGCACCATTCCAGGTAAGAAGCATATTTATTAATGCTTTTACAAATATTAATCAGAATGTTAATTCACTGGAATTTTTTGTGGCTTATTGTTGCTATTATTAATCTTAGAGTAATGTCCAACATATACATTCAAATTTCCAGCCAAATCTGTATCACATGTCTTTGGCCCTGTTGTTCCCCCTTTTACTTTTTCCTTCACCATTATGCTAAAGAATGAATGTTTTTTTTTCCCAGATTTCTGTGTCATTGTTCTCATTCCTTCATCACTGCCTTGACACAGTCTCAGAGTTTGACATATGGAGGTCATTTAGACATTAGACTTGATACACAATTACCAAATACAGTGATGTTTGTTGTTCGTACCATCTACTAATTTTATATGTAATAATCTACATCGTAGATTTACTTATTATAGTAATGAGCTGGTTTAGTACACTGTTGTTATACAAATTTTAAAAGTGCAATCTGTTGCACTACGACATGAAATGTAAAGTTAATTTGCAACCATTATCCAATAATGTTATGTTGAACTTAACATCTGCAATGAAATAATAGTAAGCCATTATCCAGTGATGACATGTATTTGATTCAGTAAAATGAAGTATGTCAAATGTATTACAAGAAAGTGCTCTGAAGATTGTGGTTGTTTGCCTGAGATTGCATGAAGTGCTGTTACAGCCAGTGAGTTACTCACCTACAGTTGCCCAAGCAACCTCAGGCATTGGCACTGTAGCAGAAGGCCGATGGTACTGGTGGTGTGGTAATACCATGCAGCTGTTTAATAATAATAATAATAATAATAATAATAATAATCCTGGTAAGATCAATTTACCTAAAGTATGACTTCATTCTGGAATAATTTTTTTGTATTGTATTGTATTTTTTATTGGTCTGTTGTCTACATAGCAGCTTATGCATAAGACATTGGACAAGTCAAGTTATAAATATACAGGCTGAAAGTCATTTCAAGGTGTACATATTTAAGGTTACAATAATACACTTTACACGTAAGTATTTATATAACAAATTTTATAAATTTAAATATTCTTCAATGGAGTAAAAGCAGTGATGCTGCAATTATGACTTTAGAGATTTTCCAAAAGTATTGACCTCTGTGATAGCTTTTATGTTTTCAGGAAGTTTGTTATAAAGCTTAACTCCCATGTGAAAAGTACATTTTTGAAACAGTGCTGTGCTGTTTTGAGTCATATGTAAGTTTCTGTTTTGTCTGGTAAAGTGATCATGTATATCACAGTTTTTTTGCCGTCTCCAGTCCTTACCTATTACATTTAATTTAAAGAACAAAAGTGTTTCCATAATGTATACGCATGGTAATGGAGGAATACCAGATTTCTTAAACAGGGGTTAACAAGAGTCTCTAGGCTTGCACTCAAATAAGATTCTAATGGCCCTTTTTTTGTAGTTTAAAAGTGCTATTAGCTGTTTTAGTGTTTCCCCAGAAGGTGACCCCATATCTAAGACGAGAATGAAAGTACGCATGATATGCCTTCAATACTGGATTCCGTAGAAATGTTGGAACACATGAGGCAATACTGACCCTACGACTTATCTTAGAAGAAAGATTAAGAAAAGGCAAACCTACATTTCTAGCATTTGTAGACTTAGAGAAAGCTTTTGACAATGTTGATTGGAATACTCTCTTTCAAATTCTGAAGGTGGCAGGGGTAAAATACAGGGAGCGAAAGGCTATTTACAATTTGTACAGAAACCAGATGGCAGTTATAAGAGTCTCGGGGTATGAAAGGGAAGCAGTGGTTGGGAAGGGAGTGAGACAGGGTTGTAGCCTATCCCCGATGTTATTCAATCTGTATATTGAGCAAGCAATAAAGGAAACAAAAGAAAAGTTTGGAGTAGGAATTAAAATCCATGGAGAAGAAATAAAAACTTTGAGGTTCACCGATGACATTGTAATTCTGTCAGAGACAGCAAAGGACTTGGAAGAGCAGTTGAACGGAATGGACAGTGTCTTGAAAGGAGGATATAAGATGAACATCAACAAAAGCAAAACGAGGATAATGGAATGTAGTCGAATTAAGTCGGGTGATGCTGAGGGAATTAGATTAGGAAATGAGACACTTAAAGTAGTAAAGGAGTTTTACTATTTGGGGAGCAAAATAACTGATGATGGTCGAAGTAGAGAGGATTTAAAATGTAGACTGGCAATGGCAAGGAAAGCGTTTCTGAAGAAGAAAAATTTGTTAACATCGAGTGTAGATGTGTCAGGAAGTCGTTTCTGAAAGTATTTGTATGGAGTGTAGCCATGCATGGAAGTGAAACGTGGACGATAAATAGTTTAGACAAGAAGAGAATAGAAGCTCTCGAAATGTGGTGCTACAGAAGAATGCTGAAGATTAGATGGGCGGATCACATAACTAATGAGGAGGTATTGAATAGAATTGAGGGAGAAGAGGAGCTTGTGGCACAACTTGACTAGAAGAAGGGATCGGTTGGTACGGCATGTTCTGAGACATCGAGGGATCACCAATTTAGTATTGGAGGGCAGCGTGGAGGGTAAAAATCGTAGAGAGAGACCAAGAGATGAATACACTGAGCAGATTCAGAAGGATGTAGGCTGCAGTAGGTACTGGGAGATGAAGCTTGCACAGGATAGAGTAGTATGGAGAGCTGCATCAAACCAGTCTCAGGACTGAAGACCACAACAACAACAACTACAACAACAACAATTGTTTTCTCACTACAGCATGATTTTAATGAACAAAGAAGGTAACATGTTTTGCTCAGTTCTGCATTGAGATATTCAATATGCTTATTCCATCTGACGCCACTCTGCAGCCAAAGTCCTAAGAATTTGGTTTCAGTATTGTTACCAACTGGTTCGTCATTGATAGAGACTGATGGGATAAACATGTCCTTGTTAGGAACATTGGGGAATTTTAGAGCAATGGTTTTCTTACTGTTTATTACAAGCTGATTACTCTGTGCCCAGCTGCTAAGTTGTTTCGTGACCACATTTACTCTCTGCTGTAACTGTTCATCGCCGTCACCTTTTAGTAGAATAGTGGTGTCATCTGCAAATGTGATTGTTTTGTGTGCATCAACATTTAAGCTTAGATCATTTATGTACAGAAGAAACAGAAGGGGTCCCATTACTGATCCTTGGGGTACACCACATTTAATTTGTTTATAGTCAGATAAGTGATTAGATACAGTTTTTAGTTCAATATTTGTGTGCTTGATGCACACTGCCTGCTTACGACTAGTCAGGAAGGAACTGATCCACTTGTTGGACAGACCTGGAGTACCATATCTTTCGAGCTATGATAGCAGAATTTTATGGTCCACCATGTCAAAAGCTTTTGACAAGTCAATAAATACTCCTATTGTTTCCTGTTTTTTGTCCATTAGGTTTAGGATGGAATTGATGCACTCATGGACAGCAGTTGTCGTTGACCTCTTATTTCTGAATCCATGTTGTTCATTACATAGGATGCTGTTTTTATTTATAAATTTCATAAGTTTGTCATACATAACTTTTTCCAGTACTTTAGAGATGCAGGAGGAAACTGTGATGGGTCTGTAGTTATTTGCATTGTCTTTATCCCCTTTTTTATATACAGGAATAACTTTTGATGTTTTCAACACATTGGGGAAAGTGCCTGCCTGGAGTGAGTAGTCACATAAGTGTGTGAGTACTTCAATTAGGTTTGATGCGCTCTTCTTTAACATTGTTGCAGGTATACCATCAATACCTGCTGATTTGGAATTTTTTAGTCTTTTTATTGCTTTAGCTACTTCATTTTGTGAAACAGAACTGATGTACATGGATCCTCTACATGCACTTATTTTATATTCATTTGCCTGGGTGCTCTTAAAGTTTGATTGTAACATATTATCAGCAACACCTGTGAAAAAGTTGTTAAATGTGTTGGCTACTTCTAAGAGGTTTGTTTACTTTTTTATTTTTATGTGATTCTGTTTTATTTTTGCAAGATTGTCTGTATTCTCCACATTCTTTTTTTATAACACTACACATAGACTTTGATTTATTAGCTGAGTTATAAATGATATCATCATTATGCATTATTTTTGCTGCTTTTATTACTTTTCTTAATATTTTGGAGTATTTTTTATAGTATGTGCATACTTCTGGTGAGGAATTTTTTGAGTTACATATTTCATGAAGTAGTCTTTTTTTCTGGCATGAAACCCTTATTCCCTTTGTGATCCAGCTGTCTGTTCTAGAGTTCCCCCGTATGGTTAATGTTTTCAGTGGGAATGCAAGTTCAAAGAAATGGGTTAATGTATCAATGAAAGTGTTGAATTTTTCATTTATATCGTTCATTTTGTACACTCCTGTCCATTTTTCTTTCTGTAATAAGTTGTTGAAGTAGTTTACATTATGTTGATTATAACTTCGATATGCTGTTCTGAAAGACATGCTGTTAATAATACTGCCTTGTACTTTTATGCTTAATATTTGAGCAAGATGGTCACTAAAACATGCATTGACAATTTTTAGTGAGGTGTTGTGTAAACTCTTACTGACTAGAAACTGATCAAAAGCTGTTTGGCAAGTTTCTGTTACTCGGGTAGCTGCTTTTACTTCAGCCTTTAAATTGTAGGATGTTGCAAGGTTCAAAATGGTCTCCCTATTTCCACTATTCGTGAGGAAATCAATATTGAAGTCACCACAGATTATCAATTCACAGTCCATTTTATTTACTTTATTTAGCAATGATTCCATTTTGTTTAAGAAAAGTTCAAAATTCCCTGATGGTGATCGGCAAACTGTGGCAATAACCAGGTTGAAACTGAGTAATTTTTATAGCTGCAGTTTCATAATCCTTTTCGACATACGTCCTAGTTAAAGTAGCCTATCATGTTAACATTCTCCATTTGTGGTGGCAGTATTGTGTAAAGTGGATTGACACTCTAACATGGTGAGTTATTTCTACAAGCCTACCACATATGCTATTGAGCCCTAGTGAACACATACACAATTGAACGTCATCTGCACCACCTTACTTTGAGTCAGCCAGTTTGTTCATGAGTCATGCTTCTTTGTCAACCTGCTATTTGAGACCTCGTCACAGTTATTGTGATGAAAGAGCATTTGACATATTCAAAGGTCAGGCCAGGGTATTGCATTGCTGAGCACGTTGCATGATGGATATGGTATCAAGGTAGCAGAGAATAAAATAGGCATATGAAAACTGAACATTTAATAGCATTAAGATAATTAATGTTCTGACACATAACAGCAAAATCTTTTTTAAATGTGATGAAACATACTACTGAATCCTCAAGTCAGTGAATTCGATGTAGTAAAGGCTTCGGAAAGCTAAACTTGGCAAACATATGACCTTCAGGGAGAGGCTTAGTGATGAAGATCAAATATACTGATTAGCATATGCCAAGAACAATGTCAGTTGTGACTCTTGGAACATAAAATTTTCTGTCAAACTAGGATTTTCCTCAATAATTTATAAGCCAGAACAGGTATACAGGTCACACGGTGTCAGTGTCCATCCCAGTTATATTCCATTATCTTGCAGTAGATGTGGGCTGTTCGGTGCTGGATGTGTTCTCTTAGACTTGGATGGCTTCATGTGGTAGATGGTAGTCATATTGTGAGTATTATGATTGTGTCAGTGTAACAGCTATACAACTGAAAAATTAATGTGTTTTCTGCAGGATCATTTTCTGGTATACAGTACATCCCTGGAGAAATAGTCAGTATTCAGGGATATGACAGGAATGATCATTTGAAGCACAAAAGTTGTGTAAACATTAGTTCTAAAATGCATACCTTAAGAGCTGTATGCACTTCTTCGTCTTTAATACTGTGAAACAAATCATTTCTGCTGCAAGCTCTGTGCTTTCTATATTTTGAAAGGTGGTACTATGGAGCAAAACAAGAAAAACATGTCCAGTAAACAAAGGCCCTAAAGTCGATGAGTACTTGTTCATCTGTGCTAATGGGAAACACATCTCATTTACTGAACAAGTGCTCATAGCTCTTAAGGTATGCATTTTAGAGCCCATATTTACTAGACAATTTTTTCTCATTTTGGTCCGTACTACATACTCCAAAAATATGAAAGCGAAGAGCTTGCAGCAGAAGAGATTTGTTTAAGGGTCTCAAAGATGAAGAAGTGTTCATAGCTCTTAAGATATTTGAGTTAATGCCCACATTTGCTAGCCTTGCTTTGAATGATCGTTCCTGTCATATCCTTGAATTTGACATTTCTCCTGGGACACCTGCATATATCAGCTATTGCACAGGAGTGGCTTGCAGAACAATGATATTTCTGGACTGGCTTCCTCCTACACCAGAGATTAGCCCAATTGAAAATATCTGGGCAAAGACAAAATGGACCATGCAAAAAACTGATGTTACCGTGCTCTACTAGCTTGTGGTGGTCTTTGGAATGCCACTTTAGTTGCTGGAGAGGAAGTGGGAGGAAAAAGAGTGATTTGCACTGAGGTGAAAAAAGTTATGGGATAGCAATAGGCACGTATACGGATGACGGTAGTATTATGTACACAAGATGTAAAAAGGCTGTGCACTGGTGGAGCTTTCATTTGTCCTCAGTTGATTAATGTGAAAAGGTTTCTGATGTGATTAAGCCCACACAACAGGAATTAACAGATCTTGAATACAAATGGTAATTGGAGCTAGACTCATGGGACATTCCATTTCAGTTGTTAGGTGATTCAATATTCCGAGATCCCTATTGTCATGAGTGTGCCGGGAATAACAGATTTCAGGCATTATCTCTCACCATGGTCAACGCAGTGGCCGACAGCCTTCACTTTATGACTGAGAGCCGGCACAACACCACCTGCAGTGCCTCTCCTGGGATAGTGACTACATCGGTTACACCTTAGATGACTGGAAAAATGTAGTCTGATCAGATGTGTCCCAGTTTTAGTTGGAAAGAGCTGATGGTAGGGTTCGAGTGTGATGCAGATCCCACGAAGCCACGGACCCAAGTTGTCAAAAAGGCATTGTGCAAATTGGTGGTGGCTCCGTAATTGTGTGGGTTGTGTTAACTTGGAATGGACTGGGTCTTCTGGTCCAGCTGAACTGGTCATTGAGATTTATGTTCAGCTACTTGGAGTCCATTTGCAGGCATTCATGGACTTCATGTTCCCAAACAACAATGGGATTTTTGTAATGGATGACAATGTGCCTTGTCACTGGGCCACAATTGTGTGTGATTGGTTCCAATAAAAAATATTCTGGACAATTCAAGCAAACGATTTGACCACCCAGATCGCCCGATATGGAACAGAATCAAGAGGTCAGTTCGTGCACGAAAACCTGCACCATCAACGCTTTTGCAATTATTAATGGCTGTAGAGGCAGCTTGGTTCAGTATTTTTGCAGGGGACTTCCAGTGACTTGTGGAGTCCATGCCATATTGAGTTGCTGCACTACGTCAGACAAAAGGGGGTCTAACACCATATTAGGCGGTATCCCCTGACTGCAGTGTATTACTCAGTTCATAGACTTTTTTTAGTTGAACATGATATTGAAGTTAGATAATATATTAAGTGGGAAAGAGATTACACACTGATCCTTTTGAGTACCAGAAATGTCTATGAAGAAAAGTGAACTGCTCATTCTGTTAATTTTGTGTTTTCATTGGACAGGAAAAAACCTCACATGCTAACACAAAAATTAACCGTAAGTGTAATTCGGACTGAACTCTGCCATCACGTAGTTGCCTCCAGCCTGTCATTCCTGCCACTTACCTATGGAGACTAACACAGTGTACTGTAACCTCAAGGCATTTCTTGCCACTATTCTGACCTTGACTCCACCTGAAATCAACCTTACTGGTGGCTTGCAGAGTATCTATGTAGGTGTAGATATAGATATTTTGAATATGTCAGTAAGACTTGAATGGATGGCTCTATATATTTAATTATTTATTTATTTCCTACTTAGCCTGACCAGATTAGGATCTTAACGCCCTCCTTACACTTGACCAGGAAGTACACATATTAAAGATAGAATAAAACATTCACAGCAGTAATAATAATAATAATAATAATAATAATAATAATAATAATCCCGTGGAGGCCCGGGAAAAGAATAGGCCTCCGGTATGTTCTGCCAGTCGTAAAAGGCGACGAAAAGAACAAACCACTAATAGGGCTAACCCCCCTTTTAGTGTGATTAGTTTGTTCAGGACAGAACTAAAGAAGCCTCGAACAAGCGCCGTCATGGTCGGGGACCGCGCTTGAACCCTATGCCCACCCACAATGGTAACGACACTGCTAGCCATCTGGAAAATGATTCAAATCCAAATAGAGGTGTTTTGCAGGATATGCTTCCTGCAACCACCCTAGAAGGAAAACAAAGACAGAGGATGAGATGGTCAGATGAAGTTAATGGACACCTCATGTTCTGTTATTACCAAGCAACAAACCTAGGAACCAACACAACTAGATACAGATCACAAGTATACACAACATTTATTACCAGATACCCAGAATTAAAATTTTTAACAGAACGACGACTAGCTGATCAGATCCGTGTAATAATCAAAAATAACAGGATACCCCAGTCAGAATTAGAAAACATCAAACAACAAGTACAACAAATACTGGAACAAAATAATGTGCAATCAGAAGAAGAAGAAAATACAGTAATGGACTCCAACATCCCAGAGCAAACAAACAAAGAACAACATGCATCAATTAAACAGTCAGAGGAAAACGAAATCTTAAGACAGCCACCAGAACAAGCACAAATAGAACACGAAGTGACACACATGTTAGATATAGAAGAAAAATTTCAGCTGACATATATAGAATACAAAGACACAAATACAGACATTAGATCATTCTTGCATAGACCACCAAATAACCCACAAGTCGAAACAACAATAAAAACTAGCAACACAATCATACACAACAAAATAAATGAAAACACAACTATGGAAGAGTTACAACTACTGGTTTATATAGGAGTACTCACTACACTAAATATACACACTAGGCAGAGATCAGAACCAACCAACACACAGAAGAAACCCACAAAACCAGTATGGCAACGCAGGCTACAGATCAGAATAGAAAAACTGAGAAAAGACATCGGACAGCTAACACAATTTATAAGAAATGAAATGTCAGGAAAGAAAACGGAAAAGGTTAGGTAAAATCTCACAACAAGAAGTGATAGAGCAATTAGATGAAAAGAAGCAGAAATTACAAGCATTGGCCAGACGACTTAGAAGATACAAAAAAAGTGAAAATAGAAGGAAACAAAACCAAACATTCAACACAAACAAAAAGAAATTTTACCAGACAATAGATAACACACACATTAAAATAGACAATCCACCAAACATAACAGACATGGAACACTTCTGGAGCAACATATGGTCAAACCCGATACAACATAACAGGCATGCATGGTGGATACTAGCAGAAACAGATATGTACAAGATGATACCACAAATGCCTGAAGTGATAATTTTGCAACATGAAGTCACCCAAGCAATTAATTCTACTCACAATTGGAAAGCCCCTGGAAAAGATAAAATAGCAAATTTCTGGCTAAAGAAATTCACCTCAACATATTCACATCTAACTAAATTATTTAACAGTTACATTGCAGACCCACACACATTCCCTGATACACTTACACGTTGAATAACTTATCTGAAACCTAAAGATCAAGCAGACACAGCAAACCCAGCTAAATATCGCCCCATAACATGCCTACCAACAATATACAAAATATTAACTTCAGTCATTACACAGAAATTAATGACACATACAACACAGAACAAAATTATAAATGAAGAACAAAAAGGCTGTTGCAAAGGAGCACGAGGATGTAAAGAGCAATTGATAATAGATGCAGAGGTGACATATCAAGCTAAAACTAAACAAAGGTCGCTACACTATGCATACATTGATTACCAAAAAGCTTTTGATAGTGTACCCCACTCATGGTTACTACAAATATTGGAAATATACAAAGTAGATCCTAAATTGATACAGTTCCTAAACATAGTAATGAAAAATTGGAAAACCACACTTAATATCCAAACAAATTCAAATAATATCACATCACAGCCAATACACATTAAGCGTGGAATATACCAAGGAGACTCATTAAGTCCTTTCTGGTTCTGCCTTGCTCTGAACCCACTATCCAACATGCTAAATAATACAAATTATGGATACAATATTACTGGAACATACCCACACAAAATCACACATCTGCTATACATGGATGATCTAAAACTACTGGCAGCAACAAATCAACAACTCAGCCAATTACTAAAGATAACAGAAGTATTCAGCAATGATATAAATATGGCTTTTGGAACAGACAAATGTAAGAAAAATAGCATAGTCAAGGGAAAACACACTAAACAAGAAGATTACATATTGGATAACCACAGCGACTGCATAGAAGCGATGGAAAAAACAGATGCCTGTAAATATCTAGGATACAGACAAAAAATAGGAGTAGATAATACAAATATTAAAGAAGAACTAAAAGAAAAATATAGACAAAGACTAACAAAAATACTGAAAACAGAATTGACAGCAAGAAACAAGACAAAAGCTATAAATACTTATGCTATACCAATATTGACCTACTCATTTGGAGTAGTGAAATGGAGTAACACAGACCTAGAAGCACTCAATACACTTACACGATCACAATGCCACAAGTATAGAATACATCACATACATTCAGCAACTGAAAGATTCACATTAAGCAGAAAGGAAGGAGGAAGGGGATTTATCGACATAAAAAACCTACATTATGGACAGGTAGACAATTTAAGAAAATTCTTTATAGAATGAGCAGAAACTAGCAAAATACACAAAGCAATCACTCATATAAATACATCGGCTACACCACTGCAATTTCATAACCACTTCTACAACCCTTTAGATCACATAACATCAACAGATACGAAGAAAGTAAATTGGAAAAAGAAAACACTACATTGCAAGCACCCGTATCATCTAACACAGCCACACATCGATCAAGACGCATCCAACACGTGGCTAAGAAAAGGCAATATATACAGTGAGATGGAAGGATTCATGATTGCAATACAGGATCAAACAATAAACACCAGATATTACAGCAAGCATATTATTAAAGATCCCAATACCACAACAGATAAATGCAGACTTTGCAAACAACAAATAGAAACAGTAGATCACATCACAAGTGGATGTACAATACTAGCAAATACA
Organism: Schistocerca americana; assembly: GCF_021461395.2. Classification (NCBI taxonomy): domain Eukaryota; kingdom Metazoa; phylum Arthropoda; class Insecta; order Orthoptera; family Acrididae; genus Schistocerca; species Schistocerca americana. The sequence continues at coordinate 576,083,287 of NC_060120.1, forward strand.
GAATACCCCAGAAGACATGACAATGTAGCAAAAATAATACATCAACAGCTTGCCTTACAACATAAACTTATAAAACAACATGTTCCCACATACAAGTATGCACCACAAAATGTACTGGAGAACGATGAATACAAATTATACTGGAACAGAACCATTATAACAGATAAAACAACACCACATAACGAACCTGACATCATACTCACCAATAAAAAGAAGAAATTAACACAACTAATCGAAATATCCATACCCAATACAACAAATATACAGAAGAAAACAGGAGAAAAAATTGAAAAATACATCCAACTGGCTGAGGAAGTCAAGGACATGTGGCATCAGGATAAAGTTGACATTATACCAATTATACTATCAACTACAGGAGTCATACCACACAATATCCACCAGTACATCAATGCAATACAGCTACATCCAAACTTGTATATACAACTACAGAAATCTGTAATTATTGACACTTGTTCAATTACCCGAAAGTTCCTAAATGCAATGTAACATATACTGTACAGTTAAAAGGAAGTCACGCTTGATTAAGGTCCGTGTCACCTTCCATATTTATCCAGACATAACGTCTGAGACAAGAAAGAAATAATAATAATAATTGATCCTTATAATGATGATGATAATGACGATAAGAATAATACTAATAGAAGTAGTAGCAGCAGTAAAGCGCATTAAGAATGACATAGACTAGTTCAGCACTTTTGAATCCATATTTAGTATTATAGAAGCAGAAGGTGTAAAGAAAGAGGAGAAGATTGAAATGAAAGCAACAGTTGCTGTTCGGAAAGAAACATAATTTAAATAAAGAACTCTGCAAACATGTAGGAGGGAAAGTTTGTAGGTGAGGGGCGAATTGGCAACCGTGAGCTGCTGGCTAGTGTATGGGACAGGTGGGTATTGTGGTAGAAGGTATAGCTATCTTTTGATGTTTGGAAGGAATTTAATTTCTCTGATATTTTGAGGAAGATTGTTCCAAAGTCCGGTTCCTGATACAGAAAAATGATTTAGAAATAATGGCAGTGTTACGTGATGGTATAGACAACATTGGTTGCCCAATGTCATTTAAAATTGAGGAACTGAATTTGAGTCCCTGCCTGGCATGTAATTTTAACTTGGACTAAATGTGAAACATCTCTCCCAATTATGCAAGATTGCTTTATGGGATGGGGTGTTGCCAGTGTGATCTCTAAACACACTCACTGTCTCTTTCGTTGTTTGCCCACCTGTGGATCTTCATCCAAATCCTTCTCCCCCCCATGCATGCAAATGCCTCAGTATATGCTTCTCAATTGAAAACTGTATTGATAGAATAAAGGCTTCCACGACTGGATGGAACTGCTGCTGGTAAACCTTTCGGGATATAAGGTTTTCCACAGAACTCTTCTGTTCCTATAGTTTTGTTCAGCGTGGTAGTTCTGAATGAAATGGTATGAACGGGAGAGTTTTGTGGACCTTATACCCTGAAAGGTTTACGAGCAGCAATGAAAACTGCATTTTTCCTCATATCAACCGGGGCTTCACAAATGAATTACAGCAGTACTGAAACAGAAGTGTTATGAAGCAGTAGGGCAGTGGTAGAACTGGGTTGATTAGGTGCACTATGTTCCAAAATATTTTTTAAACATAACAATAAATATCAGGTCCCACTGAAAATTAAAATATTTTTTAAAATTAAATCATGTCAACGTACACGATCTGATCAAAAGTATCCGGACAGCCCTACGTAATGCAGAATTGAGCACTAGATGTCATGAGAGGCTGACCCGCCAGTACAAAAGCAGGTGGGGAGTGTTGTGTTGTCAGTAGAAAAGCAGTAGCAGCAGATTGTGTTGGTAAAAAGAGCTTAGTGGCTTTGAACCTGGACTACTCATTGAGTGTTACCTGAGTAACAAATCCATCATTGACATTTCAACCCTTCTAAAGCTGCCCAAATCAGATGTTGGTTATGTGGTTGTGAAATGGAAATTGTAAAAGCAAGCCCAAGTAGACCTCATGTACTGATGGACAGGGACTGTTGAGCATTTTGAAGGGCGGTTGTAAAAAATTGCTTGAAACCAGTGTAAGAAATCACTCGAGTTCCAAAGTGCTACCAACAGTCCAGTTAGCACAGGGACTGTGTGTAGGGAGTTAAAAAAAGAAAGGGGGTACAATGGTGTCAAGCATCTGCTGTCATCAGTGCTAAGCAACATTGAGGTGATGTAAAGAGTGATACCATTGGGCAGTGGATTTGTGGAAAAAGAGTGTTGAATCATGCTGTACCCTGTTTCAGTCCAGTGGAAGGGTTTGGGTTTGCTAAATACCTGTTGGATATTACTTGCCTTTGTGTGTAGTGCCAACAGTGAAGTATGAGAGAGGTGATGTTACGGTATGGGAGTATTTTCATAGTTAGGGTATGGTCCCCTTGTTATGCTGGTTTCGGCTGTTTAGGAAGACTGGTTTATCAGTCTTACTCAGGCATTCAGACACCTCATTGAAAGTGTCCCCAGCAATGTTCAAGCCATCATAAAGGTGAAAGCTGAAAACACTTCATACTAATATATAGTGTACAGTAAATGGCCATGGAACATTTCGTCGACAGACGAAACCCATTCCCATCTCCAAAGACATGTCACTGTCCAGAATTGCAGAATATGGGCAACGGAAAATCCGCATACACATCAACCAATGCCACCTCTTTCTGCAAATGTGACGTGTGTGGTGTGGGGTCCATATTGTTTCAAGAAGATGAATCCTGTTACCTGTACCTTCACTGGTAAATGATAAGAGTGTCTTTTATGCACTAACATCATTCCAACCCTTCAACAGTGTGAATGTGTTGGTAGGATCATTTTTATGCAAGATAGTGCTCCTTTGCACATTCCACAGCCAGTGAACCAGCTGCTGCAGAGACATTTCGGAAATGCTAGAATTGTCATCTGTCATTTCCCAGATCACCAGATTTTAATCTGTGTGACTTCTGGCTGGGGGTTATCTGAAAGATTTTGTGTTTAGTGCTCCTATTAGGAACGTAACTGAACTGAAGTCACTCATGCTCAATGCATTCTGAGCATGAGACACTCTGATCTGTCATGGAACATGCTTTTTTCTATTTTATTTGTGGCAGATAATGGTGGACAGCATATTGCACATGTATCATTATAATTAGAAACTGCCATGTTGCCTTTTGCATGATTTTTGGTCCCAGGACAATTAAAACCCAGTATCATTTTGGTTTTTATGCAGTTTTTGGCCCCAGGGCAATTAAAAGCCATTTATTCCCATCCAGTGTGTTATAACCTTGCCGTTGTGGATGTCATACCAAACTAACAGTGACACACCTGTTGACTGCCGAATTTCTGCAATCGTGCACATTGGACTGTATGGATGGAGTATTGTGCAACTCAAAACTTAGCCATCATAATGCAATTCATGTCTCATTTGTAGCCAACCCCATTTACATTAAGACGCGAGCAGCACCATCTATTGGTAAAAAGTTGATGAATTTTTTTCCCCACTATAATTCACTCTGCATCAGTAATATGCTGTTCAAATTAGACATCATTCTGAGCAGTGGTTCTCTGTCTACAGCATTTGGAAGCTAGGATTTTAATTATGGAATATTCTATGTGTCACTGCCACAGGGAGTTTTTCCGGATAGGTTAAAATATACAATTGTTAAACCCCCTCATAAGAAAAGTGACAAGAAAGACTTAAATAATTGTCGTCCAGTTGCCTTGCTGATATCTGTTTTAAAAATATTTGAAAAAATAATGTGTTCAACAGTAGTCTCACATTTATGTAGAAACAGTTTACTTGGTGTATCACAGTTTGCATCCCAGAAGGCTTGCTATACTGAGAATACTATTTATACATTCACTCATTAGATATTACAAGCTTTAAATAATGAAATATTGCCAGGCATTTTATTGTGTAGATCATGTTACACTCTTAGAAAAACTCAAGTTTTGTGGAACTAATGACTTTACACGCAACAGCTTTGAATCATACTAAATAAAAGAATGCAAAAGTTGCACTGATAATTCAAACAATGTTGTTAGGGTCGAAAATTTTAGTGATTAGGGAGAAATCGCAAAGGGAGTCCTGCAGGGACATTCTATGTAAAATTTAACGAGTAGAATTGGTTCTTTTTGTACACAATACTAGTGTAATAATAAATCCCATTTGAGAGAAAGCCACGGAAGAGATTGTTAATCTTGTTTTTCAAAGAATTATTAAGTGTTTCTATTAAAGTAGACTCACTCTACATTTTGGGAAAAAAACTATATTCAGTTCTGTACAATAAATAGAATGGTAACAACTGATGTAGCACTTGAACTGAAAGAAGCACAGTACTGAGCTTGCCAAACAATTAAGTTCAGCTACTTTTGCTCTTTGTATGATTGCTAGTCTTGTAAAGCAACACATCAACTGCCTGACATGTTTTACATTTTTCCACTCAACAACATTTTATGGTAACACCCCACTTAGAAAAATATTATTGATCGCACAAAAGTGAGCAGCAAGATAGGTAAATGTGGTGTTTACCTGTGGTGGTCATACAGCTACGTCTTCAAAGAGTTAGGCATTTTAACTGCACCGTCATAATACATGCATTCGCTAATGAAATTCCTCATAAATAATCTGTCATAATTTGAGAACAGTGGTGTGCATACTTACAACGCTAGAGAAAAAAGTGATCTTTACTACGTACTATTATAGCTGCCAGTGGCTCAGAAATGAGTATAGTATTAAGCAACAAAATTTTTGATCATTTACCTAGTGACGAAATATCTGATAGGTAGCAAAACACATTATAAATTAACTTAAAATCGTTCTCCTAGACATCTCCTTCTATTCTATGCACAGATTTATATTTAAAAACTGGTAGCATGAAAAAGAAAGAAAGAAAAAGGGAAAAAACTTGTTTTTAACTGTAGTTGTATGAATGAGACAAAAAAATAATGGTTCATTAATGTTAACACTAATCATGTATACATATCCTGTAAACTGACTCATTCCACATCATGTTCATGAAAGAATTGTTCAGATAGTCTGTGGAACTAACTGATTAGCTAATCTAAAGGCAGTCTCCAATCTTAGACTCTTCATTAATAATAAAAATCTCACTATACCCTAATCCAGCAATGAAGGAAAAGATAGATTGCTACTTACCATAAGGAAGGCACGTTAAGTTGCAGACAGGCACAATTAAAACACAGTTACACAAAGCTTTTGGCCACAGTCTTCATCAGCAAAAGACTAACAGAGACACAAACCATTCTGTGCAGAAATGATTACAAGTTTAGTAGTCTTTTTGTTGTGCCTGTCTGTGATTCAAAATCCCCAGTAGTAGCAATCTGTCCTTTTCATAATATTGTAATTATGTATTTCTGCACTTGTACAGAAGTCAAGAGATGTACATGGACATCTTGGATACCCTGTATTATTAAATTTAGAAACTTGTCAGAACAGCTAAAAAAATAAGAGACATGCTTGTTACTCATTCGTATTTAATGCAGAGAGTACAGAAAATTTAAATTGAAGAAGACGTTCAGTGGAATCTTCTCAATCTAAAACTTCGAAATTTCTTTTACAGACAATAACAGTAAATATCAGGCACCACATACAAGTAATTTGTTCAAATTATTATATCTTGTTATGCCTTCCTTTGCATGCTGTGTGGTTCTTTAGTGGATACAGTAAGGAGGAACAGATGCCATTCATGCACAGAGAATTCTGATATTAATTTATTTTACATCTAATATCAAATGGTTACAAATTCACAATGTAATCCTCAGTTGCAGTGTGTTCTCTGAAAACAATTGTCCATCTCATGTTGTGGAAAACTGCTCTCTGTTTCCAACAACCCACTAGAGGGCTTTCATGAATGTTGAGATTGGAACAGCATTCTTAAAATGTGTGATATATGCATGATGAACATCAACAAAAGCAAAACGAGGATAATGGAATGTAGTCGAATTAAGTCGGGTGATGCTAAGGGAATTAGATTAGGAAATGAAACACTTAAAGTAGTAAAGGAGTTTTGCTATTTGGGGAGCAAAATAACTGATGATGGTCGAAGTAGAAACGATGTAAAATGTAGAGTGGCAATGGCAAGGAAAACATTTCTGAAGAAGAAAAATTTGTTAACATCAAGTATAGATTTAAGTGTCAGGAAGTCGTTTCTGAAAGTATTTGTAAGGAGTGTAGCCATGTATGGAAGATGGAAGTGAAACATGGACGATAAATAGTTTAGACAAGAAGAGAATAGGAGCTTATGAAATGTGGTGCTACAGAAGAATGCTGAAGATTAGATGGGTAGATCACATAACTAATGAGCAGGTATTGAATAGAATTGGAGAGAAGAGAAATTTGTGGCACAACTTGACTAGAAGAAGGGATCGGTTGGTAGGGTATATTCTGAGGCATCAAGGAATCACCAATTTAAGTATTGGAGGGCAGCATGGAGGGTAAAAATTGCAGAGGAAGACCAAGAGATGAATACACTAAACAGATTCAGAAGGATGTAGGTTGCAGTAGGTACTAGGAGATGAAGAACCTTGCACAGGATAGAGTAGCATGGAGAGCTGCATCAAACCAATCTCTGGACTGAAGACCACAACAACAACATCAAATAGTAAAAGTAATACATAACTTTGTTGCTATGAGAATGTTTGAACATAAGTACACTCACCACTGGAGCTCTGGAGAGGGAAAGCTTGCATCTCATTGGCAGCAGCATAATCATTCGTGGCAGCTGTAGAAAACACAGTAGTGTAACTGGCATTGCACATATTCGAAAGTATGGCCGACTGGATTGGTACCATACCACACACCTCCTCACCCAACTTAGAAGGTGTGGGGAGAGGCCTGTGCAGTGGACAACTGCTTGGCTGGGGGCAGAGCAGACCCACTCACATCCTGACGTTGTGTCTCGCAAGCACCAGCATAACTGCCCAGGAAAACCATGCATAGGAAGCATCGAACAGCACAGGTAGATGCTTGTAGGGTGCTGCAGAGGTTGCTGATGACGAGCCAACATTGACAGCGTCGATGTTCGTGCAAGAGGTGACTTGCCGAGTTGGCGGCAACGGCATCACAGGTCGGTAGGTGGAGACTTCCATTGGTGAGACAGCTGTAGGTTGAGGCACCAGCTTGATAAGTTGCATAGCATGCTGCATTGTGGTAGACTGATGTGGCTGGATCACAGCAGACCAATATGGCTGCATCATGGCGGCTGGATAATGTGCAGTGAAGAAATCTGAAACAATTTGAGCAACAGGAGGATCACTGAATCACGGATCGATAGCTGATTTTGGTGGCACTGATGTGTGCCTGCGTTCTACATCTACATCACTCTGCAATTCACATTTGAGTGCTTGGCAGAGGGTTCATCGAACCACAATCATACTATCTCCTTACCATTCCACTCCCGAACAGCACGCGGGAAAAACGAACACCTAAACCTTTCTGTTCGAGCTCTGATTTCTCTTATTTTATTTTGATGATCTCTTATTTTATTTTGATGATCATTCCTACCTATGTAGGTTGGGCTCAACAAAATATTTTCGCATTCGGAAGAGAAAGTTGGTGACTGAAATTTCATAAATAGATATCGCCGCGACGAAAAAGTCTTTGCTTTAATGACTTCCAACCCAACTCGCGTATCATATCTGCCACACTCTCTCCCCTATTACGTGATAAAACAAAGCGAGCTGCCCTTTTTTGCACCCTTTCGATGTCCTCCGTCAATCCCACCTGATAAGGATTCCACACCGCACAGCAATATTCTAACAGAGGACGAATGAGTGTAGTGTAAGCTGTCTCTTTAGTGGACTTGTTGCATCTTCTAAGTGTCCTGCCAATGAAATGCAACCTTTGGCTCGCCTTCCCCACAATATTGTCTATGTGGTCTTTCCAACTGAAGTTGTTCGTAATTTTTACACCCAGGTACTTAGTTGAATTGACAGCCTTGAGAATTGTACTATTTATCGAGTAATCGAATTCCAATGGATTTCTTTTGGAACTCATGTGGATCACCTCACACTTTTCATTATTTAGCGTCAACTGCCACCTGCCACACCATACAGCAATCTTTTCTTAATTGCTTTGCAACTTATACTGGTCTTCGGATGACCTTACTAGGCGGTAAATTACAGCATCATCTGCGAACAACCTAAGAGAACTGCTCAGATTGTCACCCAGGTCATTTATATAGATCAGGAACAACAGAGGTCCCAGGACGCTTCCCTGGGGAACACCTGATATCACTTCAGTTTTACTCGATGATTTTCTGTGTATTACTACAAATTGCGACCTTCTTGATAGGAAATCATGAATCCAGTCACACAACTGAGATGATACCTCATAGGCCCGCAACTTGATTAGAAGTCGCTTGTGAGGAACGGTGTCAAAAGCTTTCTGGAAGGTGGGGGCAGAGCAGACCTACTAACATCCTGATGTTGTGTCTCGCAAGCACCAGCATAACCGCCCAGGAAAACCATGCGTAGGAAGCATCCAACAGCACGGGTAGATGCAGAGGTGAATAATGTAATGGGCTCTGCCAGCTGACCTGAGAACAATGCTGGATTCCCATAAATGTGGACTGTTGTACACTTGATATTGCACTCTGACATTCGGGTGAAATTTTGTGGTGAAGTCTGAAGCTGGAGCAGAGTGGCGAAGATGAAGTAAATGTAGCAAGGTCCAATGGCATCTCCCATGTGAACGTTCTGCCAGTGAAATATTAGGGGCATTAAAAGTACGATATGAACTCAGAAACGTCAGTAAGGCATCTTCTGGTGAATGTGAAACTCGTGGATTTGACATTTGCGTCGTGAATGTTCGAATGAAACATTCAGCATTGCCATTAGACTGTGGTGAATATGATGCTGTCCTGACATTCTGTATTCCATTGTGTTTGCAAAATTGTGCAAATTTCTCTACAGAAAAAGGAGCTCCATTGTTAGAAACAGTTGTTTATGTCAAGCCTTCGAGCAACAATACAGAATTGAGCACCCTGATAGTGCTGGTGGCGTTTGGTGAATGCATTAGGATAACAGAATGGTATTATTGATGATAATCAACCAACATGCTTGCCCAAAGGGGCCAGCAAAGTCTATATAGAGGTGTTGCCATGGAGTATCAGAATGTGGCCAGGAGAAGTATTTTTGGCGTGGAGCGTCCTGATGGATCACGCATGTGTTACTGTGCCATCACATGGTCTGTTCTTTTGTCACAAGCAAGCCGTGTACAGTGTTGGTGCACCAGCTGCTTAGCACGAACTGTTCCTCAATGACCTCTGTGTAGAAGACTTTCAATGAGACGGGTATTAACTCTCTCATCTGTTTGTTAGGCACGTAGCAGAATCACATCATTCAGAAGAGATAAACTGTTACGGTTCACAAAGTGTACTCACACTAAAGGATCGGGAATACATTTCTGAGAGCACAGCCAAGCTTTGCAAATGTAACTTTTTAGCAGTCATAGTGATTGGTCATTCTCCATGGCTTGTGTGATCCACCGTGAATCAGTAGGAAATAATCCAGTGTTTGTGAGACAGAAGAATCAATATGTAAACAAGAAACTTTCAATCCGTCGAATACTGCCTCTGTGCTGACAGGTAAATGAGACAGTGCATTGGCGCTTCCAGGTTGTGCCGACGGGCTGTACAGACTTTCATGCTGGTAATTTGACAATAATAGCGACCAGCTTTGAAGCTTTTGCACCATGCAGATGGGAACTTGTTTCAATGGATGAAACAGAGAAGTCAAAGGGTTATGGTCCACAGTGGGAACATTTTTTTGCCATACAGATAACGATGAAGTTTAGTGACACCATATATTATAGGCAGTGCTTCATTCTCCTGCTGACTGTAATTAATCTGAGCACTGTTCAAAGTTTTGGAAGCAAATGCAATGGGGTGTTCTGATTTGCCAATTTTATAAGATAAACTGCCCTGATGCCAAGGGGTAAGGCACCGACTGGGAGCACAGGCAATTTGAGCGGATGGTAGTGCATTAGGCAAGGTTTATGAAACTGCATTTTTCAGTGTTTGAAAAACGTCCAATGGAACGGAACATTTTTGCATCTGATGCGTTTCAGAGGCATACCAATTTGCACTGTATTAGGAACGAACTTTATGTATTAATCAGTTTCCCAAGAACAGCTCACAGTTCACGTAAATTCTTAGAAGATGGCAATTTCTGAATGGCTTGAATAATGTTTCATCGAAGCATGAGCACCATTGGCATCAATGAAATGTCCTAAGTATTCAGTCGTTGTGCTGAAAAAAGAACATTTTTGCAAGTTATATAACTTGAAAACGATTGTCCATTTTTAAAGTGTTGTTCCTGTGTTTGCCCAGAGACGATTATGTCATGAAGATAATCAAAACAAAAAGACACCTTGGACATTACTTCTTCGAGAAATTTTTTAAATAATGCTGGCACTTCCGAAAGGTAGGCAGTATTCACAACAAAAAATTTTCTTTGTCTCTCCACCCAACAGTAACTGAAGATAGACGTCTGCAAGATCAATTGTAGAGAAGAACTGTCCTCTCGTGAGGCAATCCAAAATTTCCTCTGTACATGGAAGTGGATAGGAATTGATAACTGTGAATTTACCATGTGTTTGATATCTGCACAAAGACAAATCTTCCCATTTGGCATGTGAATGGCGACTAAAGGTGATGCCCACTGACTTGCTGAAATAGGTTTTAAGATATCAATGGCTTCCAGTCTCTTAATTTCTGTAGCCACGTCGTCGTGTAATGTATGTGGCACATGGCGTGTGGAGCAAAATTTGGCTTGTGCATTAGATTTCAGGTAATGTGAGCGCAAAAATCTTTTGCACATCCTAGAGCACTTACAAACCAATGTTGATACTTTTAGTCATGTTTCTGTGTTTTGCAGGTAAGCAGCACGTTCCAAGCACTGAAATGCTGTTGCTGTTATAGGCGATGAGATGCAGACTTGATGTTTGCAAAGGTGGTTGGCCAATTTTTTCATACATTTCTAGGTTAAGCAACATGACAGAAGCTCCGGTATCTAGTTGAAAAGACACTGACTGGTTACAAATTCACAATGTAATCCACAGTTGCAGTGTGTTCTCTGAAAACAATTGTCCATCTCATGTGAAAAACTGCTCTCTGTTTCCAACAGCGCACTAGAGTGCATTCATGAATGTTGAGATTGGAACAGCATTCTTAAAGTGTGTGATATGTGCATTAAACACCTCTGTGTGTGTTTCCTGTGTCTTCCCTTGTCTAATTTTTGAGCAGGAGGCACAGAACCTGCTTATGAAATGACATTGATTCCCATCCTTCCTGCTTTTTCTTTGTTCCCATGAAACAGATGAGGGCTTTCTCAGTCTCTTGCAGACAGGCCGGTTGTGTATGTCCCATGCGATGACAAAAATTGCATTCAGCTAGTCTGAAGAAGCAGTTTTGATCATGGCTGACATAGCATTTCACACATGACTTCGCATTGCGTGGAGTTTGGGCAGGGTAATTAGCGTTGGGATGGGGTGGCAAACACTGTATGCAGTGTGTTGGGCCTCGTTTAGGCAGTGCTTGTTTGTGTGTGGGGGGACCCGGGGCTATGACTGGGGCACTGGTTGCTTGTCTCAAGTGAAGCGATAACTGATAGGCAGAAATCTTGCTCAGCCAAGTCTTGAATTTCATGTGCATCAATTACTTTTAAGCACTTCACTGAGGCTAGGTTTGTGATGCTTTAGAATTTCAGCCCTCAGTCTCTGATGTGATAGATTCTGAATAATCATGATCAGTGGCGCCACAGGCAGAATTGGATTTACAGTCTCTTAGTCATGCCCCGCAATTCCACAGTTATAGGATTGATCTCTACGACCTTCCTTGTGGAAAATTTTATACCATGCAGCAGCAATGTATATTAGAATCTCAAAAAATTTGTCTGATCTTGCATTTTATGACCCCATAGGGCTGGGTTTGGGGCTGACTGAGGGGAAACAATTTCACTAGGAGGTGCTAGGTGTATACTCCTATACATGAAAAGAACAATGCACAACAAGATTCGCCTGTGACATTGTAGGTGTAAAATTGTTGACACAGATGTAATATGTATTCTTTCAATGTTTTCTACATGTCATCGAACCTTTGGAAGGGCGGAGATGGTAGCTGAATTCCTCATTTAGGGCCGGCCGGTGTGGCCGTGCGGTTCTAAGCGCGTCAGTTTGGAACCACGTGACCACTACGGTCGCAGGTTCGAATCCTGCCTCGGGCATGGATGTGTGTGATGTCCTTAGGTTAGTTAGGTTTAAGTAGTTCTAAGTTCTAGGGGACTGATGACCTCGGTAGTTAACTCCCATAGTACTCAGAGCCATTTGAACCTCATTTAGGTTCTAGTGCTTTTGCTGCCGGGCTACTTGCAATTGTACAAGGCAAGAAACTCCTGAGAGCAATTCTGTTATTTGTTGACTCAGAAAACAAATAAGAGATGTTAGACACAGCTTAGCACGTAGATCCTACTCTCCATGGTTTGCCATGATTCCATAAATATCTCAACTTAAATATTACAACTTATGTTTTTCAACTTAACATATGCACACATACAAAAAAGAATTCAATAGAAAGAAAAAAAAATGTTGTGCTCTAGTATCCAAAGCTCCTTTTTCCACTTCTATCCCAACCTCATCACCAGTCTGTTATGTTGTCCTTTGCACACTGTGTGACTGTTTAGTGTGTACAGGAGCAAAGAACAAATGTTGTTCATGAACAGACAATACAGATATTAATTTTGGTATCAAATAGTAAAATAATACATAATTTTGTTGCTATATTTGCAGTGTCAGTTGCTAACAGTAGATTTTAATGTAGAAATACATACAGATACAGAGGATTTATATATCTGTCATTCTTCAATACAATGTCTGTTCAGAAGATGTCGAGACCTGGCCACTGTGAAAGTCTCTAAATGCTATTCAGATGGCAAATACATAATATGGGGGAAGTGCATGAATTTTCGAACTGAAGGACACCTGCCATCAGAGCTCCATAGTAGGGATGCCTGCATCTCATTGGCAGCAGCATAATTGTTCTTGGCAGCACCCGTGTGCCGCAGTGGCGGCTGTAGGAAATGTGGCGGCATAACTGGTGGTATGTGTGTTCGAAAGTACAGCTGACTGATCGCGACTGATAGTGCACATATCAACATATAACATCAAGGATGTTAACAAATGTGCACATTGCATTTAACAGTAATTATTGCAGTAACAGTAGAGCCTCAAAAATCATTCAAAAGGAGCTTTGCTGGAAGTTGCCCTATAATTGGTGACAGCACCTAGTGTGAAGTGTAAATAACTGTCATGCTGGTGGCCCACCACATTCATGAGCACTTCGGAGTTGATCGCCGGTAAAACTGGTGCTCTTCGCCCAGATACAATCATAGGCATGCCATCTTAAAAGTTGCTGTTCCGTCTACCTTGTGATCCAAGACCCTGTGGCCGCAGCATGTGTTCTCTTTCTTGGACAGTGTAGAGAGAACTGCATCCGTATGACCAAGCAGTGTCATCTTGACAGCTGCTGGGAAATTCAAATCCTATGCTGGTACCATGTAACCATCATAATACAAAAATATATAATACTGACAACAGTGCTATTCCTTACCTTCAAAATAGGGATACCAATAAAACCGTTATGTATTTCCGCAGTTGTACAAGAATCAAGAGGCGTATGTGAACATTTCAGATACCCTACATTACTAATTTAGAAGGTTGTCACAAAAGCTAAGAAAGAAGAGAAGTGCTTGTTAGTCTGCAGGGCTAATTGTCAAGTGGAAGGTAATGTATGGTTGGAGACCATTGACGTTGCTATTAGAAAGGAATTTTTCATGAAAAAATAGTTTTACATTGTTTACAAAATTCTTTGTGTCCCAAGTGGACTACTCAGTTATTTTATTTTTTATTTTTCCCCCTTCTCTCATTCTAATGTAGATCTAAAGGAGGGAATCACAGATCTGTAGGAGGGAATCATATTTGTAGCTAGGGACAGAAGACTTACAGGTTCTTGTTTCAAATCTGTTCAGTTTCAAATTGTCTGTTGCTAACTTAATTCTGCTTATAAATGAACACAAATAATCTGTTTTGTCTGTTTTTCTCTGCCAAAATATTAAATTTTTGTTCCTACATATAAGCATTAATTTAATTGATCGCAGCAGATGTTACTTTATTTCCTTTATCATAAGAAACATTTAACCACATTGTCCAGAACAGCACTTATTGTATAATCTGTATGATATCAGCTACATCCTTCTTACACAAACTTCTCCTTTCATTGTAACAGAAAGAAACATCACATGTGAGTAAAGGCCATGTTACTATTTTGTGTGACAGGAAGAATTGGAACATAAAGGGCTAGCAGCCCATTGTCATGAGGAAGCACATAGACACAATGTTCTTGGTATTCTGATAGTTACACACCTGTTTATATGTATGCCTCTGAACAGCTTGTCTCATCCATTTCAAACTGTGTAGCACATCTCTAGGATGTTGTCTAAGTAGTTATGATGATCACCCTCTTAAATGTATGTCACCTGAGAGACTGCAAGTGTAATTGTTAAATGTTACGAACAAAGTCAGCTCCTTTTTGGACTAAATATGGCCATACGTTAAAGGAGGCTAAACAGGGCAAACCTTTCAGACAATGAGTTTTTTTGTTCTTGAACTTAGTGTCATTTGATAAATTAAGAGGGAACAAAAATAGTATCACAGTTTGTTCGAAAATCACGAAATGGACTACCAACATACCAGGGTCTTGGCACAGTCATCTAAATACTGGGACAGCGTCTTTAGAGAGGCTATCGAAATTTGTACCAGGGATGGACTCATCAACCAAGATTACGGCTATAACCTCAGCACGGCATGGGAACCAGCATTGGGTCTAATTAAAAAGACGTTCAGCAGAGAAAATGCATGGGCGACCAGAGCGGACGAGGCAATTACACTGGCACCACCATAGACGCCGATGCGTGGGCGCAGACCGCGGAGAGAACACCACGCAGGGGGAGGGGGTTTAAGACGGCCGCTCAGTTCGTCAGCACACCTGACTGGACTGTTAGAGCAGGATATAACATTGTTTGCTTATTTCAGTTTTTGATGCACCACCCAGGGCATGTTAGGAGCTGACAGTCGCAATCACTGTGGTAGTTAGAGGCTATATTAACTGATATTGCTAAAGAAATTATTTTTAGTATTTGTGGAACCCAGAAGTTGGCATTTAAAAAGCATAAACTTTTGTTATATAACATTGAATAGAAGGGGGACTAAAAGTTACAGTATTTGAAATTGCCAAATAAATTAATATGGAAGCCCATTGCATCAGAACAGGAAATTATTTTTTTAATTTTGAACACAATCACATTTGTAATACAGTAACAGTCATCAATTTTGGCCATATATTAGCCATCTTCAGATTCTAAAATAAAAAGAAGGGTGTAATATCACAATCACAATTCTTCATACAGAGAATATCATTTTTTTGAAGAATGGGAAAAGCTTAGGATGAATGTATTAGCGTGATTTCTCTTGTATTGCTTGGGGAATCCTCTCTTTTTAATCATAATTCAATGGTTTATTTGTTCGTGACATTCTTTATCTAACAGTTGCATGTTGTATATTTTACAGTGTGAACTTTGTGGAAAGCGATTTGTGCATCATACAAGTTTCAATATGCACACATTGGCCCACACTGGTCAGAAGAGTTACAAATGTGGTCTCTGTGGCTTGGCACTGCTGTCTGGATCACACCTTAAGCGACACTCAAGAGTCCACACAGGAGAGCGACCTTATCAGTGCCAGACATGTGGAAAACGTTTTGCCGAGAGATACAACTTAGTTGCTCATACACGAGTCCATGACACTAGCTCTAACTCTGGTGTAAGAGATGGAGGCTACAAGAAACATCACAGGTACTTAAAAAGCATTATCCTGAAAGTCATTAAAGAAAAATTGATGTGTTGTATTTGAAAGTCCATTATGTCATATGTGATTAGTTGCTTGTAATCCTTCAGGTGAGCTTCATAGCTAGTGTTCTATAATAGCAAGTTATTTAAGCATGACAGAATACATCTGTTTTTTCTTCTTTCACAAATATTACTATTGAAAGTGAGACATGTAATTGTATTATGGATAGAACAGTCCATGTAATCATGTTTGCATTTCTGAATGAAAAGTTGATTTATCAATATACATATATTCAGACTTTTTTGTTCATATCCATTTTCATTATTCTTGTCTAATGGTAACAAAATAATTAGTGCAAAACTCATTAGAGCTGAAATGCATTTTGCTCACTATCTCTCAGGGCTGAGGGAAAGAGATAATGATCACCTCTGACTGTAGTTGCTTGTTGGTAACCTTCCCTTATCGTAGAGAATCTCTTCATTTTTCAGTGTAACTATACGTTCATGAAATTAAATAACACTTTGGTGCACATCAGTGACAGTAGTTGCTTCATACTGCAACTGAACGACATGTGTCCTACCACTGACTAGACATGTCAGATATTGTAGTAAATCGTGTTGCTGAGACACTACACTAACTTTACTCATGCTGAGTAACATGTAGTCCTAGAGGTTTAAGCCTGAACTTATTAGTGTTATGCCTAGATGACATATCTAAGAAAGAGCAACAACCTTTTTCTCTATCTGTTGAAGGTTTTGTGTATAGCACTTCATTATATAAATTTTTCTATTGTTGCTTACAAATTGCTTGACTTAAATGAATGTAAACTCGAGACACAACTAGCTACACCAACCAAATATTTTGTGATAACCTCATTAAATTCCAAGAATTGGGCTGATGGCACAAATGTAACAGCTAAAAATTTAACTTATTGCTGTAATGAAAATACATTAAGGTCAAGCAAAAATATATGATCTTAAGCTTGTCAGCAACAGAAACTTTCTGCAGCATTCACTGAGATAATAGCTCTAAGTCCATGCATCACAACAGTCTAGTTAGCATTTGCAACTCTTATCTTTTTGGCAGTTTATCAATTAGTCTCCTACCTGCTTTGTTACATTTGGCTTGTCTGCATTTCATTGTTGCTGTACTCTCTTCGCTTGCTCAAGCCTTATGCAAACATGCACTCATGGTATCTGCAGATTTTCCATTGTGTGCTGTTGTTGGTAATGATTTGCACGATGAATCTTTAGAAGTTGACATGGTGCATCATGAGTGAGATGTAGGGAGCCAGTGAGATTCTTGTTGGTAATTTCCTATGATTCGTAAATAAAGTTAGGTGATTTTTGTTATATAAGGTTATAACTTAACTGCATCAGTGGAATTTGTGGCAAAGTTGGAAATAAGACATACAAATAGAGTATTGCAATGACGAATGTATATCTCAGGCTATGCTAGACATCAAACTATATGGCAATTTTATTTTCGTGTTGAGGTTTGTTGGTTTCACCAACTCAGAAGAAAATTACCATATTCCAACATGATCTAGACCTAGATCTTGGACTAAGCTACAGATCAGTCTTTCACCACAAGCACATTTTTTTTTTTTTTTTTTTTACTTTCACATTCTTTGGCTTCACCAACCCACAGTTTACTTTCACATTTGTTGATTTCACCAACTCACAACCAAATTTTCACATTCCAACATAACATAGGCCTCAGGTTTCAGTACAGTTCAGTGCGTACGCACATCGTGGTTTTTCCAGTCACCAAAGAAATACAAAAATCAGTAAGCAACCTTAAAATTCATAATAACCAGATCAGTAAAAGTTATTCTGGTGCTCGCCATATCAAAAACAAATATAACCAATTCATATCTCCTGCCAAAAGAAATCGTTAGATTTAGTGATTGTCACAGGCTACCGAGTAGTATCACCAGATTGCCTGTGACCAACGTCAATGAATTGCCAACATCCACGCACAACGTAAGAGCCTTACCCTCTCCCCTAAAACCCACATCCTTTCGTCTTTCCCTCTCCTTCCCTCTTTCCTGATGAGGCAACAGTTTGTTGCGAAAGCTTGAATTTTGTGTGTATGTTTGTGTTTGTTTGTGTGTCTGTCGACCTGCCAGCACTTTCATTTGGTAAGTCACATCATCTTTGTTTTTAGATATATTTTTCCTACGTGGAATGTTTCCCTCTCTCTCTCTCTCTCTCTATATATATATATATATATATGTATATATATATATATATATATATATATATATATATATATATATATATATATATATATATATATATATAGACACACACACTCCTGGAAATGGAAAAAAGAACACATTGACACCGGTGTGTCAGACCCACCATACTTGCTCCGGACACTGCGAGAGGGCTGTACAAGCAATGATCACACGCACGGCACAGCGCACACACCAGGAACCGCGGTGTTGGCCGTCGAATGGCGCTAGCTGCGCAGCATTTGTGCACCGCCGCCGTCAGTGTCAGCCAGTTTGCCGTGGCATACGGAGCTCCATCGCAGTCTTTAACACTGGTAGCATGCCGCGACAGCGTGGACGTGAACCGTATGTGCAGTTGACGGACTTTGAGCGAGGGCGTATAGTGGGCATGCGGGAGGCCGGGTGGACGTACCGCCGAATTGCTCAACACGTGGGGCGTGAGGTCTCCACAGTACATCGATGTTGTCGCCAGTGGTCGGCGGAAAGTGCACGTGCCCGTCGACCTGGGACCGGACCGCAGCGACGCACGGATGCACGCCAAGACCGTAGGATCCTACGCAGTGCCGTAGGGGACCGCACCGCCACTTCCCAGCAAATTAGGGACACTGTTGCTCCAGGGGTATCGGCGAGGACCATTCGCAACCGTCTCCATGAAGCTGGACTACGGTCCCGCACACCGTTAGGCCGTCTTCCGCTCACGCCCCAACATCGTGCAGCCCGCCTCCAGTGGTGTCGCGACAGGCGTGAATGGAGGGACGAATGGAGACGTGTCGTCTTCAGCGATGACAGTCGCTTCTGCCTTGGTGCCAATGATGGTCGTATGCGTGTTTGGCGCCATGCAGGTGAGCGCCACAATCAGGACTGCATACGACCGAGGCACACAGGGCCAACACCCGGCATCATGGTGTGGGGAGCGATCTCCTACACTGGCCGTACACCACTGGTGATCGTCGAGGGGACACTGAATAGTGCACGGTACATCCAAACCGTCATCGAACCCATCGTTCTACCATTCCTAGACCGGCAAGGTAACTTGCTGTTCCGACAGGACAATGCACGTCCGCTTGTATCCCGTGCCACTCAACGTGCTCTAGAAGGTGTATGCCAACTACCCTGGCCAGCAAGATCTCCGGATCTGTCCCCCATTGAGCATGTTTGGGACTGGATGAAGCGTCGTCTCACGCGGTCTGCACGTCCAGCACGAACGCTAGTCCAACTGAGGCGCCAGGTGGAAATGGCATGGCAGGCCGTTCCACAGGACTACATCCAGCATCTCTACGATCGTCTCCATTGCTGCGAAAGGTGGATATACACTGTACTAGTGCCGACATTGCGCATGCTCTGTTGCCTGTGTCTATGTGCCTGTGGTTCTGTCAGTGTGATAATGTGATGTATCTGACCCCAGGAATGTGTCAATAAAGTTTCCCCTTCCTGGGACAATGAATTCACGGTGTTCTTATTTCAATTTCCAGGAGTGTATATAGTGAAACATTCCACATGGGAATGGCCACTTTCCTTGATGTTGACCTCCACCTTTCCAATGGCCAGCTTCACACGTCCATCCACATCAAACCCACCAACAAGCAACAGTACCTCCATTATGACAGCTGCCACCCATTCCACATCAAACGGTCCCTTCCCTACAGCCTAGGTCTTCGTGGCAAACGAATCTGCTCCAGTCCGGAATTCCTGAACCATTACACCAACAACCTGACAACAGCTTTCGCATCCCGCAACTACCATCCCGATCTGGTACAGAAGCAAATAACCAGAGCCACTTCCTCATCCTCTCAAACCCAGAACCTCCCACAGAAGAAACACAAATGTGCCCCACTTGTGACAGGATACTTTCCAGGACTGGATCAGACTCTGAATGTGGCCCTCCAGCAGGGATACGACTTCCTCAAATCCTGCCCTGAAATGAGATCCATCCTTCATGAAATCCTCCCCACTCCACCAAGAGTGTCTTTCCGCCGTCCACCTAACCTTCGTAACCTCTTAGTTCATCCCTATGAAATCCCCAAACCACCTTCCCTACCCTCTGGCTCCTACCCTTGTAACTGCCCCCGGTGTAAAACCTGTACCATGCACCCTCCCACCACCACCTACTCCAGTCCTGTAACCCGGAAGGTGTACATGATCAAAGGCAGAGCCACGTGTGAAAGCACCCACGTGATTTACCAACTGACCTGCCTACACTGTGATGCATTCTATGTGGGAATGACCAGCAACAAACTATCCATTCGCATGAATGGACACAGGCAGACAGTGTTTGTTGGTAATGAGGATCACCCTGTGGCTAAACATGCCTTGGTGCACAGCCAGCACATCTTGGCACAGTGTTACACCGTCCGGGTTATCTGGATACTTCCCACTAACACCAACCTATCCGAACTCCGGAGATGGGAACTTGCTCTACAATATATCCTCTCATCCCGTTATCCACCAGGCCTCAATCTCCGCTAATTTCAAGTTGCCGCCACTCATACCTCACCTGTCATTCAACAACATCTTTGCCTCTGCACTTCCGCCTCGACTGACATCTCGGCCCAAACTCTTTGCTTCTGTATATGTCTGCTTGTGTCTGTTTATGTGTGGATGGATATATTTGTGTGTGTGCGAGTGTGTACCCGTCCTTTTTTCCCCCTAAGGTAAGTCTTTCCGCTCCCGGGATTGGAATGACTCCTTACCCTCTCCCTTAAAACCCACATCCTTTCATCTTTCCCTCTCCTTCCCTCTTTCCTGATGAGGCAACAGTTTGTTGCGAAAGCTTGAATTTTGTGTGTATGTTTGTGTTTGTTTGTGTTTGTTTGTGTGTCTATCGACGTGCCAGCGCTTTCGTTTGGCAAGTCACATCATCTTGGTTTATATATATACTAAAAGCCTTTTAGGTCTCAGTAAATGGCCAAACAATGTTGTTTCCTGCTTCTAGGTAGTACCCATGAGATTTTCTTCTTTATATCCTGTAAAACATTTTCATTGATTTTATCTGTATAGATTATCTTCATTCTTATCACTCCTATTTCCATCATAATTCTCTCAGTTTTCAACAGTGGTTAACAAACTCATGTTTCTTCCTTTACATAGAAAGCAGTTTTTATACTTGTATTTGTTGTTGTTGTTGTTGCTGTTGCTGTGGTCTTCAGTCCTGAGACTGGTTTGTATCCTGTGCAAGCTGCTTCATCTCCCAGTGCGTACTGCAGCCTACCTCCTTCTGAATCTGCTTAGTGTATTCATCTCTTGGTCTCCCTCTATGATTTTTACCCTCCACGCTGCCCTCCAGTACTATATTGGTGATCCCTTGATGCCTCAGAACATGTCCTATCAGCTGATCCCTTCTTCTAGTCAAGTTGTGCCACAAACTCCTCTTCTCCCCAATTCTATTCAATCCCTCCTCATTAGCTATGTGATCTACCCATTTAATCTTCAGAATTCTTCTGTAGTACCACATTTCGAGAGCTTCTATTCTCTTCTTGTCCAAGCTATTTATCATCCATGTTTCACTTCCATACATGGCTACACTCCATACAAATACTTTCAGAAATGACTTCCTGACACTTAAATCTATACTCGATGTTAACAAATTTCTCTTCTTCAGAAATGCTTTCCTTGCCATTGCCAGTCTACATTTTATATCCTCTCTACTTCGACGATCATCAGTTATTTTGCTCCCCAAAGAGCAAAACTCCTTTACTACTTTAAGTGTCTCATTTCCTAATCTAATTCCCTCAGTATCATCTGGCTTAATTCGACTACATTCCATTATCCTAGTTTTGCTTTTGTTGATGTTCATCATATATACTCCTTTCAAGACACTGTCGATTCCGTTCAACTGCTCTTCCAAGTCCTTTGCTGTCTCTGACATAATTACAATGTCATCGGCAAACCTAAAAGTTTTTATTTCTTCTCCATGGATTTTAATTCCTACTCCGAATTTTTCTTATGTTTCCTTTACTGCTTGCTCAATATACAGATTGAATAACATCGGGGAGAGGCTACAACCCTGTCTCACTCCCTTCCCAACCACTGCTTCCCTTTCATGTCCCTCGACTGTTATAACTGCCATCTGGTTTCCGTACAAATTGTAAATAGCTCTTAGAAACACAGGTTTGCCTTTCCTTAATCTATCTTCTAAGATACGTAGTAAGGTCAGTTTTACCTCATGTGTTCCAATATTTATATGGAATCCAAACTGATCTTCCCTGAGGTCGGCTTCTACCAGTTTTTCCATTCATCTGTAAAGAATTCACATTATTATTTTGCAGCCGTGATTTATTAAACTGATTGTTCGGTAATTTTCACATCTGTCAACACCTGCTTTCTTTGGGATTGGAATTATTATATTCTTCTTGAAGTCTGAGGGTATTTCGCCTGTCTCATACATCTTGCTCACCAGATGGTAGAGTTTTGTCAGGACTGGCTCTCCCAAGGCTGTCAGTAGTTCTAATGGAATGTTGTCTACTCCCGGGGCCTTGTTTCGACTCAGGTCTTTCAGTGCTCTGTCAAACTCTTCACGCAGCATCATATCTCCCATTTCATCTTCATCTACATCCTCTTCGATTTCCATAATATTGTCCTCCAGTACATCGCCCTTGTATAGACCCTCTATATACTCCTTCCACCTTTCTGGTTTCCCTTCTTTGCTTAAAACTGGGTTTCCATCTGAGCTCTTGATATTCGTAGAAGTGGTTCTCTTTTTTCCAAAGGTCTCTTTAATTTTCCTGTAGGCAGTATCTATCTTACCCCTAGTGAGATAAGCCTCTACATCCTTACATTTGTCCTCTAGCCATGCGTGCTTAGTCATTTTGCACTTCCTGTCGATCTCATTTTTGAGATCTTTGTATTCCTTTTTGCCTGCTTCATTTACCGCATTTTTATATTTTCTCCTTTCATCAATTAAATTCAATATTTCTTCTGTTACCCAAGGATTTCTACTAGCCCTCGTCTTTTTACCTACTTGATCCTCTGCTGCCTGTACTACTTCATCCCTCAAAGCTCCCATTCTTCTTCTATTGTACTTCTTTCCCCCATTCCTGTCAATTGTTCCTTTAAGCTCTCCCTGAAACTCTTTACAACCTTTGGTTTAGTCAGTTTATCCAGGTCCCATTTCCTTAAAATGGCACCTTTTTGCAGTTTTTTCAGTTTAATCTACAGTTCATAACCAATAGATTGTGGTCAGAGTCCACATCTGCCCCTGGTAATGTCTTACAATTTAAAACCTGGTTCCTAAATCTCTGTCTTACAATTATATAATCTATCTGATACCTTCTAGTATCTCCAGGATTCTTCCATGTATACAGCCTTCTTTCATGATTCTTGAACCAAGTGTTAGCTATGAAAGTTATGCTCCGTGCAAAATTCTACCAGGCAGCTTCCTCTTTCATTTCTTCCCCCCAATCCATATTCACCTACTACGTTTCCTTCTTTCCCTTTTCCTACTATCGAATTCCAGTCACCCATGACTATTAAATTTTCGTCTCCCTTCACTATCTGAATAATTTCTTTTATCTCATCAATTTCTTCGTCATCTGCAGAGCTGGTTGGCATATAAACTTGTACTACTATAGTAGGCGTGGGCTTCGTGTCTATCTTGGCCACAATAATGCGTTCACTATGCTGTTTGTAGTTGCTTACCCGCACTCCTATTTTTTTATTCATTATTAAACCTACTCCTGCATTATCCCTATTTGATTTTGTATTTATAACCCTGTATTCACCTGACCAAAAGTCTTGTTCCTCCTGCCACCGAACTTCACTAATTCCCACTATATCT
Source organism: Schistocerca americana (assembly GCF_021461395.2). Lineage (NCBI taxonomy): Eukaryota > Metazoa > Arthropoda > Insecta > Orthoptera > Acrididae > Schistocerca > Schistocerca americana. The sequence goes on from NC_060120.1 coordinate 576,107,229, forward strand.
AACTTTAACCTATCCACTTCCCTTTTTAAATTTTCTGACTTACCTGCCCGATTAAGAGATCTGACATTTCACGCTCTGATCCGTAGAACACCAGTTTTCTTTCTCCTGATAACGATGTCCTCTTGAGTAGTCCCCGCCCGGAGATCCGAATGGGGGACTATTTTACCTCCGGAATATTTTACCCAAGAGGATGCCATCATCATTTAACCATACAGTAAAGCTGCATGCCCTTGGGAAAAATTACGGCTGTAGTTTCCCCTTGCTTTCAGCTGTTCGCAGTACCAGCACAGCAAGGCTGTTTTGGTTAGTGTTACAAGGCCAGATCAGTCAATCATCCAGACTGTTGCCCCTGGAACTACTGAAAAGTCTGCTGCCCCTCTTCAGGAACCACATGTTTGTCTGGCCTCTCAACAGATACCCCTCCGTTGCGGTTGCACCTACGGTATGGCTATCTGTATCACTGAGGCACAAAAGCCTCGTCACCAGCAGCAAGATCCATGGTTCATGGGGGGTCCATGTATTTGTTATCTTTCTGTAAAACACATGTTTGATGACATAATCACTTTTATTTTCATGCAGATCAGTTGTCTTTTGTACTATACTGTGTAGAAGTTACCTGTATGTTGCACTTTATTTATGCTAACTTTTGTCAACCATTCATTTTTCTTTTCGTTTCTGGAGCATCATCATCTTGGTTTTGACAATGTTAATTTTTCACTGCTCTATTACTGAAAAGATTAAATAAATGGTATGATTGGAAAGCTACCTTGTCCTACTCCTACCCCTTTCCTAAATCTAGATTTGTTTTTATTTCTGTGTTCACAGATTGGGTTTTGTACACATTCAAAATTGTTTGGTTTCTTAAAAAGAGGAAGCTGACTACACGGTTACAAGGATGGCAGTTCAAATTCCCATGTGGGCATCCACATTCAGTTTTTCTGTGTTTCCCTGAATTGCTCAAGGCAAATGCTGTTGGAAAGGAAGTAACTGATTTCCTTCCACAATCCAAGCTTGTATGTTCTGTAACAGAGAACATTCCAATGAAATTTCCATTCATAGCATTCTCATTCTAAAAGTATTTACTTATTTGCAACTATGACACACAAAAAACAAAAATCAGGCATACCAGTTAAAACAATGTCATCAGTTCAGTTGAGTCAGTTGAATGTAAGATATTACTACAGACATATTTTCATCACTGTCTTGCAAGTGTATTAGAAGAAAATATGAAGTATGTGAAGTTGATCTGCCATTCAGCGTATCCATTGGGAATTTTTAGTAATTTAGCTGGAGGTATGTTTTGTCAGTTTTAGTTGTTGACAGAATGCAAAATCAGTCTTGTTTTTTACTTTCTATTCTGTCTTCATCAGTTGTATTTCAAGATCTTTGATGGTTTGTTCCAGTCCACATCATCAGTTTTGTTTCTTAGAAGATGAATATTTTCTGTATTACCATTTCCTTCATTTGTCCCATGGTGTTACATTGTTACTGTTATTCATTGGTATACTGGCTTTTGTTGTATACTTGTGTTAATGTAGTTCTTGTATCCGGTATAGCTTTTAATCAGATCATGTGCCTCATCTTCCTTTGTTTCAATACCTTCCTATCAACTGAGTCGTGTAGCACAATGGTTTAGCCAGTATTTTAAGTTTTGGGAGGAGCAGGCTTTGAATCTCGGTCCAGCTTCTCTGATTTACATTTCTCGTGGTTTTTGTACCATATGCTGTAACCTTTCATATCAGTTACTCTACTTAATGGGAAATATTCGTAGTAATTTATCATGTAAAATATAAGCATAGTTAAACAAGCTAACAGTACAAAGTTATTTGCATCATTTGCCATCACTATTTCTTACATGAATGAATTTCTTACCTTTCATGTTGAAATTCTGTAACTGTCTGACTTTGCTGGCAGGTGTCAGTTGTGTGGAGCGAGATTCGACCGAAGACCGAAGTTGGACCATCACATGGCTCTCTGCCACAATAAGCTAGGAGAGTCAGAAGACAACCAAAAATGGATAGGTCATACTATGACTGAAGAGTCAAGTAAACAGACAGCCAGTGATCTGGGTACTATGATGCCATCAGCGACACTGAGTCAACCCCACTTGCACAATGTAGCACCAACTTCTGCTCATCAGCACCGCCCGCTTTTACTTCACACAGTTCATGGACAAACACATGGACCAGATCATGAACATAGTCACACTCATGGTTCAAAGGTGACAGCAGCTCATTCACATGGTCATCCCCATGCACATCCACTCCTGGCAGCTGCAGCAGCTCATCAGACTCTGAGTGTTCCAAACCAGCACCAGCAAAATTGGCATCAAATTATTTTTGGTGGAAATGGTGGTGTGAGGGCAGAAGATGGAGCAGGTAACTTGTTAGATGGAGTTCCACAAGTTAAGGTAGGAATTCAAAGTGCAGGTATAAATGGAACTGCACAGCATCGGCTTCTTACAGAGATGCCATCTTTGGGGCACAATACTCAAAACCACAGTGTTGGAGTAAGCATAGGCACTGGTCGAAATGTACTGGCATCTTGCTTAGCAGCTGCTGCACCACATCATCTTGTGGCAAACAGTCATGCTCCACATTTAACAAATCATCATTCAGTTACACAGTCTCGAGTGAATATGTTTTCTTCTGGTGAAAGCTGAAAATTTTTGAGTCCTTCCTTAGATCAAATTGGTATTGGTGCTTTCAGTCAATGCTTTGACAAGGGCAGTGTTATCTCTTCACAGAGAATGTTGTAGCAACCTCAAGGAGATTATAAAGGTCAGTTTCCATTTTGCAACACTTAGTTGTAAAAGTGAAGTGTTCTGGTCATATCTTCATTTTCTACCATATCAGATTTATGCAGTGTGAGAGAACATCAGAGAACATTCCAATGAAATTTCCATTCATAGCATTCTGATTATAAAACTATTTATTGGTTTGCCACTATGACACAGAAAAAACAAAATCAGGGATACCAGTTAAAACAATGCCATCAATTCAATTGAGGCAGCTGAAAGTAAAATATTGTTATAGACATATTTTCATCATTGTCTTGCAAGTGTATCAGAAAAAAATATGAAATACATGAAGTCGATATGTCATTCAACTTATCCATTGGGAATTTTTACTAATTTAGCAGGAGATATGTTTTGCAGTCGACATTAGAGATGTGTCTAGAAAAAAATCATGACATTTGTGGATGAAAGGGAGGAAAGTATTGGAAGTTATAAAGGTCTGTTGGCACTGAATATCATAGTTATAGCAGAAGTTAGAAACTAGCATGTATGAAATTCCGACAGGAGATGAAGAGGTTCAGACCCATAAATCAGAATCAGTTTGGAGCATGAACACACAGAGCACATGTAGATTATTTCAGCCAAGAAATAGAGAATCAGTTGGTTACTATTGTGAATACTTTCCATAGTTTGTAACAGAAGAGTCTGTGGAGTGTGGGAGCTCCGTACAGCTGTGATTGCCTTTGTGGTAGGAGCTGTGTGAGAAAGCAAGCTCTGCTGTCCTTTTGCAGTGCTGGTTCCACAAATGAGCTGGGTGCTTTATAATGGGGAGCTGTACCTTTTCTCTGTTGAGTCATTGCTTCATCACTCATTTTGAAACACACAAACAAAATGCCTTCAAAATGACTTGAATAATTGAAATACTTTTTTTTTGCTAAGTGTTCGTTTGTTTATCATAACCCTTCTCTTTTCCCCAAAACGAAACAGAGTCGTGTTGAGTGCTTGTTGTTTGTAGCAGAAATTACTAAGCTTTCTGGCTTAGTCTGTCCAGAAAGTATAAAGTGGTGGAGAGAATGCTTTGTGTTTAAAAGTTGTAGGCTTTTTTTCATACTAAATTGCAGAATTTTTATTTCATTCACCATTTTGTATCCCTCTGACTATTTGAGAATGTTCTTATTTTTTGTCATATTCCACCCACATTTTCTTGTGCAGATATAAGAAATTCATCTGACAAAAACCTTGTGGTGTATACTAGAACACAATGACTGTGTAACACTTAATATGACATCCAAAGCAGCTTTTGACATTTAAGTCTTTTCACAGGTGTGCTGTATTTCAACAACCCCTCAATTTATGTAGTATTTCCTTGTAGACAGGGTCTTGACAGTGGGTGACCACAGTTGTACTATCTTCCTCCAACAACTAATAGCACTTTGTGAATTTCTATTAGCACATATTTGCATTAGTGTGTTTGTTAACTCTGTGCAAGAGAATTAGGAATTAATTTGGTCTCTCTCTTTCTCTCTCTGACACACACACACACACACACACACACACACACACACACACACACACACAAAGTGTGTTCTGAAAAGTGATAATGCCTCTGTATTGTCTATGTGAAAACTCTTAAAGCTTTTTAAATGAAACAAATGTTGTTAACCTTCAACATCTTTAATCTTGATGTTTACATATTTTTTTCTCAACGTAGTCACCCTGGCAAGAACACATTTCTCCCAATGAGAGACCATTTTGTTGATACCATCACTGTAGAATGTTTGCACCACTTCATCAGTATCTAGTTGAAGTCGCCAAAGGTGCTCTTTTAAGTTTTGGAAACATATGAAAATCGCATGGAGGATCATCAGTGACAATTAAATGAGGGAGTTGCATTGTTGCAGAAGTTCCAGCACTCATGTGTGGTCTGGCATTGCCATACTGTAGGAGAGAGCACTCCATATGTGGACAAACTCGTAAGAGTTTTCACATAAAAGTTTCAGAGGAATTGCTTTTAAACACACGCTTACATATATATGAAATGGTTTGTAATGTCAAGTATGTGCCGTTAATTAATAGAGTATGAAGTAGTGGGATATGTCATAGGAATAAAGAAGAATTTGCTTAAACTCAGGGAGAACTGTGCAATGTCCAAATAGTATGGATATATGCAGACAAAACGCATTAGTTATTTTGGATGCCATCTCATGATTTAAAATCAGTGATGGTGTAAAGTCTTTGCAGTTATTGTGTTGAAAACTGTAGTACTTAAGAAAATTATATTTTATAGCAGCTAGATATGTTGAAGTTCTGTTCAGTATTGGAAACATGTTTCTAGAATTTATAAGACGAAAGCTGTTTAATGAGAAGTGTGATGGGAATTAATGAACTGGATTCCTGCACTTGCAAAGTTACTGTGATAGCAAGTTGCAGAAAGGGACTGAAGCTTTAAATAGATAAAATGATATTATTTTGACCTTTTTATTGGATTTTACTCACCATCTAAAATTTATGCAAGGTGTATGACATCAGATTTTTGTATAATGCTCAGATTTTTATTGTATGTGTAATCATCCATAAATTCACAGCATATCAGTGACTGAATGGAATAAACTCCAATTTTGATGTGCTGAATTTGTGACTTTTTGTACCATATCTGTATTACTAGTCTATTTGATAGGATTATATTTTATGAAATATTTTGTGATGCAGAGTTTATCAGTTGGTCTGCTGAATTAATGACCATGTGTCACAGTACTGAACATTGAATTTTTTAATAAGAAAAACCTGAACATGTTCTCAAGGGGGAAAACTTCCTCAAGAGCAAAAATTGCTTGAATGATATTACTTAAAGTTCTGCACTTAGGTTTCAGATATGTATGTCTTTTTGTAGTATATGTCTCTGTAAATGTCTTTCTTTCAAGCAGAGCTTATGTTAATTTGGCAAACTGATAAGCTATTTATGATAACATTTGCCAGTCATTATTGTACAAAGTATAAATATCTACCTAATTTCATTTCTAATTAAAATGAAACCCAGTGATTTAGATGCCTCTTTACATTAAAATGTATCATATGTTAAATTTTACTTTATTTGCTTAGCCCTTGCATCATATAATGTATGGATGTACAGTATACAAGACAACTAGTACATGTATGATTCTAACAGGATACGAAAGAAAGGAAATTAATATTTTCAGAACATACTTTTTTCAAGATTTAAATTATATAGGGCATGAGGTTGGGGTCATATAGTTAATACAAGTTTGCTTTCAGGTACTCAGCAACTGAATAAAATGTGTGTTTCATTAGGATTTCTTTTGCTTTTCAGTATAAAGTTTTGGTTTTCTTTTGATTGATGGGCATAGTTTGTTGAAGAGTGGGCTTGCCTGTATTTGTCATCACATCATGATTTCTGTTGAATTTTTGGCACATCAGATGAATGTTTGCCTTGATTCACATGTTATGGTTGTGCATTTCTCCGTTTGTCACAAACAGATTTATGTTTTTTTGGAGAAAGGAGAGTTTGTAGAGTGTAAATACAGGGCACTGGCGATGTATTTATTTTTTTTGAATATATATGTGGTGGTTGATTGCATTTGTACTCTCTTCATTACTCTTATTTTTCTATAAGGAAAATTATTTTGTGAGCAGCCATCCCAAAAAGGATGCCATTTACTGTTACTGAATATGCAAGTCCATGAGACATAGCTTTCAGCGTGTTTGTATCAAATGAAAATGAGATTGCTGGATACTTAGCAGACTGTCCAGTTTTTTAGCACTTTCTATATGTGGTGGCACCACTGAAGTTTACTGTCAGTTCAAACTCCCAAAAAATGTTGCCTCTGCTACGTGTTCAGTTTCTTTGCCACCAATTTTTAGGGTTCCATGTGGGCTGGCATACAAACAAAAAATTAGAAACGGTGAATACTCCCATGCAGGTGAATAATGGGCGTAGAAAGTATCAGAAACACTTCACTTTTGACTTTTTGTTCTTTTTGTAGTAGTCTCTCCACCATCTTATGTGTGATCGTTACATGAATTTATTCAAATTTTGTCACTGCTGCTGAGAGCAGTCCATCTCATCTTCTACTTCCCAATAGCCCTCCTTGTCCCAGTGTCTTCTCCCATCCTGACATCTCCAATCCTTTCCCTGCCAACCTGATTCATCTCTCCCAGAAGCCACTCATAAGCATGATTGCCATGGCTGCAGAGATGTGTATGTGGGTTAGTGTGATTTTGTGATGTTTAAAGTGTGACTGCACCACTCATTCACTACAAGTGATAGGTTATCTTTTATTGTTTCATGTTTCCTTCCTTCCTGTGACTGCACCACTCATTCACTACAAGTGATAGGTTATCTTTTATTGTTTCATGTTTCCTTCCTTCCTGGAATACCCATGGTCATAATATATTAATATATTATTCTAGAATGAGATATAACAAATAACTTCTCATTACATCATAACCTTTTCTGTTTTCATCTTGAAAGATCACTCAACACATTAACTTCAGTTTTAAAATAGTATTGTACATACAATGGCTGCATTAAGGAAATACACATTACTCTGAGAAAAGTGTCACACAGTTTACACTACTGCACTCATGAAATTCTGTTTAACTACATATTCCCACATCCTGCTATTTAAATTCTGCGGAAGACAACTTTTGAAACATAACAGCCAAATGGAAGTGTGTGCATTTAAATGTTGTTTTATACTGAGGAGCAAACCTAGGTATTTGCCTTATGGCACACAGAACTCTTCAAACAGCTAGAGGTCTGCGTGGATGTGAATACCTGCAGTAATTGTTACCTTGCGTGGAAAAAGTGTGCGTGATTGCGGATACCAGCAGGTTATCTGTTGATATCTGCAATAATTGCTCTGTAACTAAAAATTAAAAGACAACTTTATTGTATGCTTTATGAAAAACTATGCACTGCCACAACCATATCTTACACACGATCTGTGAAACACGTTCTGGATAACACTATGAGTATGATGTCGGTGAAGATGTAAGGAACAACTAAAGATTAAAAGAATCTGCTGTGCCGGAACATTTGATTGTTCACAGCAAGTGACAATACTACAAGGTGTGCCAGCCCATTTGGTTTTTTTGTTTCTGAGGCTTGACTACCACTATATAGGTGTGATTGTGCAGTGCCCTGGAGAAGGATATGTGCACTGTTAACATCCACTGGGACTAAATATCACCTTCTTCCTGGTTTTTCACACTTAAATGTGTATTCTGTTTCCATCCTGTAAGGAGCTGTCTTGTGTATAATCCCTGTTTCTTTTGCAGTAACAGAGCTCAGTTATACAATCTTGGAAAGCGACCACAATAAGGTAACTAGGCTCTACTAGGACAAGCTAATCTTTGGAATTTTCATTTTATAATTTCTTCTCTGTTTGTTAAACACGTATGTCATCATTTATGTTAAGTATATTTAAAAGTACACTATGCAATGCTTGGTACAGTGAAAGGAGTAACATGTTGACATAATTTAGAATTGTTTTAATTGATGTATGTATGATAAACCAACTAAGTGACTAACATTTAACAGTATGCACCAGTGCACCATATGACAACTTGTGCCACTGCAAGCTCTCGCCTCATAATTTTAAGAGATCTGATCGTGATTTTAATGATTGGCTATTGGACTATAGGGTGAAACACTTACATCAGCCATAATCATTTAGAAAACCAAATTGCAGCCTGACTGTGCTTGACATAGCTGTAATTAACCATAACAGAAGGTATGGTTTTTCTGAAATAAAAGATGACGTCTTTTACATTATTTTATTCATCTTCAAACAGTGGAAAACACATCTAACTGTATCACACACATTACACATTCCTCTAGTGATACTGGCAGATTATAAAGCTCATTCACTCTAAAAAATGGAAAAAAGGCCGCGGATGATTCATCATTTCTGTTCCAGTAAAATATTTCGTTCAGTGCACTATTAAAAACTTTATAATTCAACTTCACATATTTATGGCTCATGCCTCATTCATTATATGTTCACACAACCATGTCTGCCCCGCTACTGTCTCACATGCTCATTACCAACTGGCATTGTCATCGTGATGGCGTAAAGCTCTGCCTACCAGAAAAGGCAGGACACAGCAGAAAGTTCAAGAAGCTAAAGCTTGCCGGTGAGCACCTGTACTAAGTAGCAGCGTGCAAGGATACTGCCCATGGTATCTTTACATCCCCACACTTAATTGTTTTGCAAAATGCAAATTAAGTCAAAAATAAAATTCAAAATCCTGTGACATTTACAAACACTCCGTGTAGATTAAAGTACAACTTAGACATTGAAACACTCGACAGAACCTCTGTGGCTTTGCTACATTTTTCTGTGGAGCAATACTCCAACTAATTCATTCCTAAACAATTACGTCATTTTACTACTCTGACTTAAGTTACTGATATCGCAGTAGAGATTATTAGTATAAAAATGTTAACCAAACATGAAATACAAAGTATCACAGAAATTGGAGACATGAAAATCATATTGAAAGATTTAACATTCTGAAAAAAACACAGTAAATATATAGTAGTACATTAAGTAAGTAATGAAAGGTTTGTCTCTGTGTAATTTTTTCAATTAGTCATGTTTGTCATCGAAAAGTATAAATTACACTAAGTATTTTCTGTACATATCATATTTCGAGTGTAAATAAACAAGTGTTAAGAAAATTGTTAGGAGCCCAGATGTGTAAATAATGAAGATTGGAACGTTGCAAGCATTATGTACTGCTACATAAGTTGCAAGTATAAACATTGGTTTGAAATTTATAATTATTAAGCAGTCAGTGCCCAGAAATAATCTAAATCTGGGCACTGACTGCTGAATAATTGTAAATTGTATATTCTTTTCATTGTTCATGTTGGTTTATTCCCAGCCAGAATGCTATTACTAAACAAGACATACATCAACAACAATGATGTAGTAAAAGACAGATTGCTACTTACAGTAAAGACGACATGTTAAGTTGCAGACAGGCACAATTAAAAGACACTTACATAAAGCTTTCAGCCACAGCCTTCATCGGTAAAAGGGAGACACACACCATTCCTACACACAAGCAAGCACATTTTGTGCACACACAACCACCGACTCCAGCATCTTGGGCTGGAATGCAACTGTCACATGAGATACAAGCAGTAGTTTGGAGGAGATAGGGAAGTGGAAGGGATAGTATTTGTATGGGTGGGGAGAGAGATGAACACTGTCTGGTGGAGTGTGCAGGGACTAGGAGGCCAACAGGAGCAGTGTCAGGAGCTTACAGGGCAGGGAGGTGGGGAAAAAAGGAAAGGAGCAGGGAAAGACTGGTGGATGGGTTGGCAGAGAGTGGAAAATAAATGGGGTGGGAGATGAGAATGAGGAGGAGATGATAGTACAGAAGGGGGTGGAAATTGTTGGGTGGAGGATGTGGGGACAGTAGTTCAGTTACTGTAGGTTGAAGCTGGGATAATTATGGGAGCAGAGAATGTGTTGTAGGGATAACTCCCACCTGCACATTTCAGAAAAGCTGGTGGTGGAGGGAGGGATCCAGATGGCTTGGGTAATGAAGCAGCAATTGAAATCAGATGTGTTATCTTCAGCTGCATGTTGTGCCACAGTGTAGTCTACTTTGCACTTGGCCACAGTTTTGCAGTGGCCGTTCAGCCTGGTGGACTTCTGGTTGGTACCCATACCAATATAAAAAGTTCTGCAATGGTTGCAGCAGAGCTGGTAAATGATATGACTGCTTTCACAGGTGGGTTGGCCCCTGATGGGATAGGATAAACCAGTCACAGGATTGGAATAGGGAACGTTGGGTGAGTGTGTTGGGCAGGTTTTGCACCTGTGTCTTCCACAGGGATATGATCCTTGTTGCAAGGGGTTGGGACTGGGAGTGGTACAGGGATGGACTAAGATGTTGAGGAGATTGGGTGGGTGATAGAACACCACTTTAGGAGGGGTGGGAAGTATCTCAGGTAGGAAGTCCCTCATTTCAGGGCACAATGATAGATAATCAAAGCCCTGGTGAAGCATGTGGTTCAGTTGTTCCAGTCTGGTGTTGTACTGGGTTATGAGGGGGACACTCCTTTGTGGCTGGTTCTTGGGGGGGGGGGGGGGGGGGCAGGAGATTGGGGGTATTAGGGGAAGCGGCACAGGAGATGTGTTGTCAGACTAGGTCTCAGGGATAGTGTCAGTCTGTAAAGGCCTTTGCGAGACCCTCGGCATACTGAACAAGGGATTACCTATCGTCAAACCCTGAAATGAGGGACGTCCTACCCAAGACACTTCCCGCCCCTCCTTAAGTGGTGTACCATCACCCACCCAACTTCCACAACATCCTAGTCTATCCCTATGGCATACCCAATCACAGCCTTTTGCAACAAGGATCATTTCCCTGTGGAAGGCCCAGGTGCAAAACCTGCCCAACCTACCCAGCAATTCCTATTCCAGTCCTGTCACAAGTTTATTCTACCCCAACTGGGACCAGGCCATGTGTGAAAGCAGCCATGTCATTTACCAGCTCTGCTGCAATCATTGCACAGCTACTTACCAGCCAGGTGTCCAGCAGGATGAATGGGCACTGCCAAACTGGCCAAGAGCAAGATAGACCACCCTGTGGCACAATATGCAGCTGAAAATAACACACTTGGTTTCAATGGCTGCTTCACTACCTGAGCCATCCAGATCCTTCCCTCCATCACCAGCTTTTCTGAACTGCATAGATGGGAGTTATCCTTACAACACATTCTCCGCTCCATAATTATTTTGGCTGCAGCCCACGGTAACTACTGTCCCCACAGTTTCCACCTCCTCTGTCTTGCCATCTAATCCCCATTCTCATCTCCCATCCTGTTTATTTGCTGCCCTCTGCTAATGCATCAGCCCGTCTTTCCCTACTCCTCTCCTTTTTTCTCCACCTCCTTGCACTACAACCTTCTGCTGCTGCACCTATTGGCATCTAGTCCATGCGAACTCCGCCAGACACCATTTGTGTCTCTCCCTACCTGTACACTACCATTCCTTCCCGTTTCCCACCTCCAGATTGCTGCTTGCATTCCACATGACAATTGCATTCCGGCCCAAGATGCTGAAGTTGGTGGTTGTGTGCATGAGGTGTGCTTGCTTGTGTGTATGAATAGTGTTTCTCTCTCTTTTACAGGTGAAGGCTGTGGCCGAAAGCTTTATGTAAGTGTCTTTTAATTGTGCCTGTCTGCAATTTAGCACGTCTTCTTTCCGGTAAGTAAGGATCTGTCTTTTCCTATATTGATGATATTACTACTTGCAGTTTTCTTTGCTTGATAAACAATAGTGAATTAGCACGATGACCCTTTTTGCAAAAGTGTCTGTTGTAAGAGAAACAAAGAAAAAGATACATCTGCATTATTAATGCCTTGCCATTTTCTAAACACTGCAGTCACTTCCACTCTGAAGTTTTTATTGTACTGGAAAAACTGATGTGTGAGTAGGTGCAGGTAGCCTCCTGCCCCTGCTGGACTTGTGCTGCTGTCAAATCAGCAGCATATGGTAGCAAAGCTGGCCCACATCCAGTGACACAGTGGGTAACTCAGTGAGCTGCCCAACTTTTGTGGCTTGCAGACAGCTTTGCTTATGAGTAGCACAACCTTGATTATATATGAAGGGAATGCAGCCTGCTTTGGTTGATGCGTTCAGTGAGCTGCTGCTGAGTAGACCTTTGTTGTTGTCAAATGAATGGGAGGGTGTTGCCCTCCCATAGGAATGCTGCTTTTTTTTTTGGGTAGCACCTAACGCTGTCAGCTGTGGACCTATGGTCATCTGTTGGTATATCTTTTGCACACCTTCCACACGCACATGGCATGATCTTGCCCCCTCCTCTTAGGCTCTGCAAAATCATTATGATGCTAGCTCCTGGGCACACTGTGCAATACTATTCCTGGCTACACCATCTCCGACTGGTCCTTCAGTAAACACGCGGCAATCGCGTCGCCCACGTTGCTCATTTTACGTCTACATGAAACAGTCCAAAGCACCACTAAATGCCAGGTATCGCTGAATTTTCGCACTTGCGCATGCAGTACTTAATTAGCGTATATTCACTGGCCTTACTGGCATGCTTTAAACTAAAAGGTCTTCTTCACTGCTACTTCTGCACAATCTAATCACTGCATAGTATTTTCTTTACCTACACTGACTCAATATGGCTCAGTCTGAAACACTCGCTTCTTCTCTCTGTCAAAAAACATAATGATTTTAAAACAGGCTATGCCTGGGCATTGCTGCTACTGCATATTCGGACAATTAATATTTCACAGTTTGTATCTGATGACTATCTGTTATGCATGAAAAACAACAGCAAATTAGAAATAAGATTGGACGTTGCACCAATTCATGGTTCTCCTTCAACAGTCTTATTATTTTCTGCGTGTTCTTTCGCAAACGGTTTCAGCGTTTTTGGACATTCCAGTTCCTCTGTGTTTGGGTGTTGCATTACAGTTATCCTGTATGGTCTCTCATACATGAAGTGGAATTTCTTAATCTTCCTGTCATATCTTTTGGATTGTGGGTGCATTCTGCACCCAACCAAGTCTCCTAAACAGTAAACAGTAGGATTGGCCACTCTAATGAACATAACCTGCCTGGCTGTGGCTCTCTATACCAGGTTCTCTGCCACTGCCTCAATTTTCTGTGCCCACCCTCACCCACATAGTCCTACAAAACCAGGTGAATCAGGCCCAAACCTCGTTGCAATACTTCTCTCGTACCTCACACACTGAAAATATTGGCCTCCAGGAACAAGAGAGAATAAATAACGCCACGTTGAAAAACTTTTCAACTTCTTCACCTCCTACTTCCGCCGTGGAGTACTACTAGCCACCAGCTCTACATCAGCTCCAAACCTCACCCGCACCCCCTCATAGCTGATAAATCCCGCCTCGCAGACTTACTACTTTTACCCCATCTTCAAAAATTCTCTATCACCATACAGAATCGAGAATGTAAACAAATCCAAAATACAGTTGTGAACCTTTCCTCTATAAGCATTAATCCCATAGAAGTATCAGTCCTTTCCAAGGGCCTTATTTTTGCACGACTCCCAAATTCAATTATGCTGGACTTCTCTCTTTTTCCTGGTCCCTGCAGTGGAAACACTTTTTCGCCACCAATCCCTCCAATCGGACTCAACCAAACAGCAATTTTGAACCCTGCCTGACTTGATTCACTCCTCCATCCATCTGTGATCCCCCCCCCCCCCCCCTTTACTGTCCCCTACCCCTATCGTGGTGCTCCTCCCCCTCCCCACCCCAGCTTCCTCCTTGCCCCCTCCACCCAGATTGCTTCTCCCATCATGTGCTGTTGCTCACAGTCTGGCCTCGGCAGACAGAGGCAGTGTTCATGATTGTGTGAGTTGTGTTTGTGTTAATGTGTGTATGCATTCATTGTCTAAATCAGAAGAAAGCCTTTCGGTTGAAACCTTACTTGTATAGCTTGTTTTTTCATTGTGCCTGTCTGCAACTCAACATCTTCATTATATGGTGAGTAGCTACCTAGCCTTTGCATAATATTGTCATTATTCCATCCTGAATTTTCCATTGTTTGATTTTAACTTAATTTATTCATCTTTAAGCAATGGAAAGCATGTTTAACTGCATCACATTCTTCCTCTGATGATACTGACAAATTTTAAAGAGCATTCATTCTGAAAAAGCCGTGGATGATTCAGCATTTCTATTCCAATTAAGTACTTTCCTCAAAGCACAATTAAACACTTTATAATTCAACTTAAGGCATTTCTGGCTCACAACTATTTCATTACATGTTAACTCAACCAGTCTGTCCCACTATTGCCTCGCGTACACGCTGTTAACTTGCATTTTCATCATGACAGTGCCCTATTCACCAGAAAGGCCGGGAGACTGTAGAAAGTTATAGAAACTAAGGATCACCAGTTAGCACCCGTTGCTAGATAGTTCGCTGGCAATGTATTGATCATAATGTCCTTACACTACAACTTCATTTGACTTTCCTTTGCAGCAAAAATATCCACATAAAAATCGCAAAATCAGCTTCAGTAATTATGACTATAGGTTATTATTTGCCAACCACATAAAAAATATGGCATGCCACATTGCATTAACATAATGCTTATTTAATTATGAGGTCCATGCTAAAATGTTAAAAATCTGGTACGAAATTTTCTCTTGTCAAATGGTTTTTCACATAAATAAGGAACAAATACATTTTGTGCCCTATTATATGAAAAAATAGTTTAAATCAAACAGTGGAAAATCCAGGATGGAATAATGACACTATTATGAAAAGGATAGATTGCTACTCACCACATAGTGGAGATGTTGAGTCGCACATAGGCACAACAAAAAAAACTGCAAAACAAGTAACCTTGTGGCAAAAAGGCCTTCGTCAGAATTAGACAAAACACACACACACAAAAACTCACACATACATGACCACAGTCTCTGGCTGGCCTCGGCAGCCAGCGACTGTAATCATGTGTGTGTGCGTGCATGCGTGTGTGCACATGCATGTATGTAATTTTGTCTAATTATGATGATGAAGGTCTTTTTGGCCAAAAGCTTACTTGTTTGACAGTCTTTTTGTTGTGCCTGTATGCAACTCAACATCTCCGCTATATGGTGAGTGGCAGCTTATACTTTTCATAATATTGTCAAAAAATTACCTTAAATTTGATGTGACTGTCATTACAATTGACATCAAAACCAAGTGCAGACTTCAGGAGATAAAAATTCAGGCAGGCAAAAGCCTTTTCTCAGAGCAGTGATGGGTTAAATTGGTTTTAAAACTTTTAATATAGCAATATTGTATACTCACAATGGTTTATTTAAGTTGCAGAGAAATAAGCAAAGAAAGAATCCAAGAAGGTGGAAATAGATTGTGAATTAATATGAAATCTAGGACTTAACATGTATGAACTGCTTCATGTCGTACATTAAAATATCACCTGGCAATCTACACTGTTTAATTGTTGCTGAGGCACAATCATATATAAAATTTTAGTTCTGTTAAGGTGAATATAATTACAGCCAAATAACTTACAATAATCTAGAGAATACACTGATTCTGTTTCTGTAGTATTGTTCGAACTCCACACTATGAAGAGAAACACGATAGCAGAAAAGCAAAGTGATAATCAGAACAGTATTGTGCAGCCAAAAGAGCAGGGTACAATTATTCTGTTTGGTACATTTTTCACAGAAGTACTATGGCTAAATTGCTGCATACCTTCCTGTATATGACTTGCATATCACCACTGTACGAGGCTGACAAAAATTATCCAACTTTATTTTTTATTGTTGAAACCAACTATTGTATCGGGGCACATGCACTCTTTGTGTTTGTAGATAACGAGTGTGTTCATGCCTGAGTTTTTTCATGACTGAGGAAATAACCAGTCGCTTGTTAGCCATTGAGAAGTGAACATGTGTAAGTGGTAGTTGTCACATTTTGCATTGTGGGCAAAATGACAGAAAAAGTGGTACAAAGTTATCGCATTAAATGTTGTTTTAAGCTTGTCAATTCTCAGTTTGAAACAATCCTGGCACCACACATTAAAGGAGTGGTACAACTGCTTCAGATATGGCCGCCCATAAATGAAAAGTGAAGCACACTCAGGTGAGCCCTTTAGGCCCACAAATGAGGTTGTTACTGATCACAAAAGGACCCTGTTGATGCAGGAGATATGAATCACAAACAGAAAACTTGTAGACTAGGTTAAAATTAGCATTGAATCTATTCATTCCAATTTGACAGAAAATTTGGACCTCAGGAAGCTGTCAGCAAAATTTGTACCAAAGTTGCTAACAGCTGAGCAGAAGCAACTTCTTTCGGAGATCGCACAGGACATGCTGGATATTGTGAACAGTAATCCCAACTTTTAACCCCTTCAGACCTTTTGGCTAAAATTGTGTACATAAACATTTACTGTGTCTTAGCTGCAACAGAAGCATTTTTCCCCAATGGAAACCTGAGGGTACACATTTGTGGATGTTAACCTTTTCAACATGTGCAAGTGCTGCCAACTGTTGGGCATCACTATGAAAATATCAGCAAGTCAATGTAGCAGTATGCAGCAGCTTGTGACCACTAGAAAACAATTCCACTGTATAGTTGAATATTGTTATTTTTATTTTGCATGGTAAATATTGAATGATCTTTTTACTGTTTATTACAATAACGAACATTTTGTAATTAGTTATGTTAGTCCATAAAATGAAGCCAGGTGTACAAAGTATGCTTCGAAAACAGATGCATTTCTTTATATAAATCTTGCATCTAAAATCATAAAGAAAAATTTCCCTTCCTCAGAAAAAATTCAGGTCTGAAAAGGTTAATACAGTGATCATTGGTGATGAGTCCTTGGGGCAATAAACCAGAAACAAAGTTCTCATGGCACTGGATGCATCTGTCATCCCCCAGAGCCAAAACAGCGAAGCAAGGCAGCAGCAATGTGAAACTTATGGTGGCTGTCTTTTTTTTTTTACTCCAATGGCATGGTCAGTCATAAGTATGTCCCAGGAGATACTAACATCAGTAAGGAATACTACCAAGAGGTTCTGTGTCACCATGAAGTGATGAGGCACAAGCATCCAAACTTGTGGCCAACAGGCAGTTGGCACCTCCACCACAATAATACAGCCACTCTTTGTTCTCAATTAATTTAGAGTTTTTTGGCCAAACAAGATACAGCTATGGTTTGTCAGCCTCCATATTCCCCTGACCTAGGAATGAGTGGCTTCTGGCCTTACTCTAAACTGAAAAAGACTCTGAAAGGGACTAGGTTTCAGAACAGGGAATACATTATGCAGTTGTGCACCATACCAAAAGAGACTTTCAAGCAATGCTTCCAGCAGAGTTGGGAGAGGTGTTTAGAAGCTGAAGGGAACTACTTAGAAGATGGTTAATGTCAAAAACTTTCTCTTGATAAAGATTGATTTTATATATAAAATTCAGATGCTTTTTGAACAGCCTTCATATTTATTCCTATATTCTAATTAATTTATGCACTAGACACCCGTCAGCTCATTGGGCTAGGAAACCAGCACTGAGATACTCCAAATCTCAAGTTTTATCCTAACCCTAGCACTATTTGTACTATAATGCCTATAGAGTACTTAAAATTTCAGAAACATGAAACTAAATCTAGCAGAAAAGAAGAATGCTCCCCACTAACAAACTAGGGAGCATACATTTTAATTTAAGCAAATAGTGCAAGTCCATTAGTTGACAAAGATGAGGAAACGCTCAGTCTAGAATGGCAGGTTTTTACTATATTTGGTTGGCTTCATGATAGTGTGTGCTCTCCACAGATTTGAATAAAATTTATCTGATCTCTCTGTATAGAAAGTAGTGCATTATTTGAATTGTTCATTTACATAATACTTAAAAGTTAGAGAACCTTAACAAATAAAATCCATAACCTTGATTATAACATTTGGTGCAGCAGAATACAAAATGTGTTAGCAGTTTCCACCCTACACCATATTTTTACCCAGA
Organism: Schistocerca americana; assembly: GCF_021461395.2. NCBI lineage: Eukaryota > Metazoa > Arthropoda > Insecta > Orthoptera > Acrididae > Schistocerca > Schistocerca americana. Next base: position 576,125,487 of record NC_060120.1, read on the forward strand.
AACCAACAGTCTCCTGTGAAGAAAATGTTAGATGAGAAAGCAAGCAATTTAAGTTGGGTAAGGATAAAATAAAAAATATAGTCACCTGGTGTATCAAAACTCGCTATTAGGCACCAGCAAATGTCTATGAACAATATGAACCACATGTACCTGTTTCAGGAGAAGAAAAATTATCATACTGGATGGGATCACAAACTTTGTCCAAACCTGAGGCCCAAGCTGCCGATATAACATTTTTGCATGTGACTTCTTGCAATTCCACCCCCCACATCTCCGCTTTCCACAGATACTGATGGTAGTACATACATCTGAGAAGCATAACTGTTTCTGTGGTTTGATGTGAAACGTCAGAAGCTGTCATGCGTTGAAGTTATTTATGTTGGTAGCTTTCACAACACGCTACACATGGAGTTGAAGACCAATTTACTTGGAACTGTATCACGAGACCTAGGTGTGCTTGTTTACACAAAGGTCATCATAATTGTCTGATTGATTAGTATAAATAACCTACCTCCACACCAGCAGATGGAGGCAGCAGGACTCTGAGGCTCTCCATCCTTTTAGTCAGTTGTCATGAGTTTGAGGCATAACAGTTGACACATTAGTGATTAAAAAGCAATCTAAATAAGTATAGGTATAAATTAATGTAAAAAGATTATATCCTGCATGATATTAAGTAAATCATTAATTTTGCTTTTTCTAGAATTAAAAAAAGAAAAAAATCTGACAGTTCTCTTATGCAAAGATTAGCACATAAGGTCACCCTCAAAAAAGTTCACATTGTAGTTGATCTGCCTCACTGTTAAGACGGTATCACAAAATCCAAATAAATATGGCTTTTTCTGATAGTCTCTCTCTCGCCGTGTTCTCATAGGGTTACTTAAATGCCAGAAACCTTGTATGTTGTGCTTTCTGGGTTTGGAAAGTAGTGCATTCCATATATCAGTCACAATAAATGTTGTCGTGTGGAACATGTCAACTGTGCAAGCATGGAATACATATTTAAACAAAAAAATTATATAGCTGCATGCTGGCCATTTAAAGATCTTTTTCTATACAAATGACAAATTGTTTCTATTCAAGGAATTCCTTTACAGTACAGGAATTGTTACACATAAATGTCTGTAATCTATGTTTGAAAAACTTCTGTCAGGTATTTTGTTTCCATGGACAGATTGTCAGTGAGTTTTATAGCTCCAAATTTCACCCCTTTACTGTCCCAAATTTAGATTCATTAAAGGGTAATCAGGATATTTTTTTTTTTCTTCTAGTGTTGTACGAGGGTGGTTTGAAAAGTTCTCAGAACGGAATAGGAAAAAAGTACTTACATCACTGAAACTTTTTTTTTTTAATTTTTCAATGTAGTCTCCTTGTAGACTAATGCACTTGGTCCATCGGTTTTCCAAAGCTTTGATCTCATCTCAAAAATGAGTTTCCTCCAGGCCTGCAAAATAGTTGTGAACTCCATCTATCAATTCTTCGTTTGAAGTGAATCTTCATCCACAAAAAAAAAAAAAAAAAAAAAAAAAAAATCAGTTTTGGGAAGAGATGGAAGTCTGACAGAGCCGTATCAGGTGAATAAGGTGGGTGTGGCAACAATTCATACCTTAGTTCGTGTAATTCTGCCATGGCGACGGTACATGTGTGTGGGAGTGTATTGTCTTGATGGAAGATAACTTTCTTCCTTGATAAACCTGGCCTTTTTTCGCATATCTTCTGTTGCTATTTGTACAGGAGGTTAGCAAAGGATTCTCCAGTAATTGTTTGCCCAGTGGAGAGATAATCTACAAGCAGAATTCCCTTCGCACCCCAGAACACTGGTACTATGACCTTCCCCACCGAAGGAATTGTCTTTGCTTCCTTTAGTGGCGGAGAATCAGCATGTTTCCACTGCTTTCACTGTTGTTTTGTCTCTGGGTATAGTAGTGCACCCAAGTTTCATCTGTGGTCACAAACCAGTGGAAAAAATCTTGTTCATTTCTCCTAAAGTGGAACCAACGTTGTTCTGATACGTCCAGTCTCCAGCGTTTTTGATGCAGTGTCAAAAGTCATGGCACACATCTTGTAGATAATTTTTTCATTTCTAATTCGTCAGTTAAAATGTGATATACCCTTTCAGATGACATCTGGCAAGCGTGAGCAATTTCACGCACTTTCAACTGACGAACCTCCATGACCATTTTGTGCACTTTTGCAATGATTTCTGGAGTAGTGACATATCTTGGCTGACCACTGTGCCGATCATCATCTAAGCTCTCCTGACCAAATTTAAATTCATTTGTCCACTTGGCAACAGTTTAATATGAAGGAGCAGAGACCCCTGGTGTATTCTGGAAATCAGCATGAATGTCCTTTGTTCTCATACCTTTCTTTATGAGGTACTTAATAACTTCTAAAATCTCTATTTATTTATTTATTTTCCATCTTCGCAAGTCACTACTCAGGAACGACAACAGACCCACATCACCGCCACAGCTCTCTTCCAAGAGAACTGATGTGGCACATGTTTACAGGCCATCCAATATCACGTGAAGAACTCATTGCACTAGCACTGACCTCTCGTGGTGATTCTGAGAACTTTTCAAACCACCCTTGTACTTGCAAATAGCTCTGTTACTTTCAAACTCAGATGAGTTGTTGGTAACAAATTTCATAAGTGAACAAATGTACTGAGGTGCTGTGGTTGTTATTCCTAGCTATTTAAAGAGCTGGCCTGCAAAATGTGTATATATGAACACCGCATGCACAATTCTAATTACTTTGTTTTGTACATTGAATACTTTTTGCCTGACTGAGGAGTTATCCTAGCACATTGTCCTCTACGACATATGAAAACTAGCTGAACCTAAATGTTTTAGCAAATCTGCTATCTTTTTGTTTTTCCAGTTTAAGTTTTCATCAGTAATCACACCTAATATCTTCGAATGTTCCTCCTTGATTGTTATTTCTTAGTGGTACACTAGGTTAATTGGGGATGAGATGCTGTTGACAGTACAAAACTGGATGAGTCGTGTATTCTCGAATTCTAAAGATGGACCATTTTGTGCAAAAACAGTAACTTTCACAAAAACATCATTTCACTGTTTTGTCTGTTGATGCTACTTCGTTCAGCTTCACGACAATGTTTGTATCATTTGCAAACACATTTAATTAAGCCTCCTGATTCAAATAAAATTGTAAAACATTAACAAAGGGTGAGAATAGTAGTGTGCCAGTGATTAAACCCTGTGGGACTCCCATTGTAGTTCCCTCCCCCCACCACCACTATCCTTTTGTATTATTCTAACAGCATAAGGTAAATTTCTGCATTCTGTTTAATAAATAAGGACTAAAATAAGATATATTCTGAACTACATATTCTGTAAAAAACTTGATTTTTTTTATAAGAATATTATGATTGACAAAATAAAATGCCTTCAATAATTTGGAGATCCCATTCAGTATATTTCATCATTTAAAGATTGTATTATATGCTCAGTAAATGTATAAACAGCTGTTGCAGTGGAGCGGCCCATTTGGGATCCTGTCTGACTGGGTAAGTACCCCTTTACTAAACAGGTTGGTAACAACCCTGGAGTACATCGCCTTCCCAAAAGTTTTTGAAAATGATGCAACAAGTGGCACTGGGCAGTAGTGATTGACATATCTTAATCTCTGGGAAAACGGCCTAAATTAATGATGCATTACAGAAATGACTAAGAATGTTATAGTGACAAATTTATTTATTTTGAGATATTCTCTACCCCCTTACAAACTTTTACTTTTTAGAGCAATGATCTTGCTTACTTCAGATGGCAATATGAGATTAATTTTATTTCACTAAATATCCTCTCTGCACTTCTTCAATGTACTGTTATGTTTTCTTTTCTGAACCATTTGAGCAAATTTTCTCACCTGTTTGTAACAAAACATTTTTAGAAGTGTCAAAATTCTTTATTCCAGGTAATCTTATTTGTTAAATTTTAATCTCTCCTCTACATAAACCCATTAATGGCAAAGAAAGCAGTTCTGGTTTTTACATCTGGGAAGAAAAAAATATTGTAGTGATCAGGCCTACATAAGTTTTCTGGACATCAAGCAAATACTGTATCATAAAGACATTAGTTTCCTGATATGTTCAGTTACTTCATAAAAAATTTTATGTATGTACTTTGCTTAAAACAAAGACTGCACAATGCTCTCTAAACTGCTTCTTCAGTAACAGCAGATTTTGGCACAAAACAAGACGAGGAACTGTGAGGGCAATGCCTTCAGTATATTAAACATGTAACTTCATTTGTTCCAATTTTTCCTATTTAAAAGAATTTACTTTATTTCACTATTTGTATACATGAATAGTAATATACAAGTGATAAAATAACAAAACATCTTTCAGTATTTCCCATTTCTTGAACCTCCAATTTATGCACTATATTTTGCACACATATCACATGTTGTAGTTAGATATTTTCTTAGAACAGCTAATATGTAAAGTATCACAGCAAAACAAATAAGAGCAGTATCAAAAACACACAAGTCTCAACACTGGTACACTTCACTTCATAGTGACAGTTCTCACGTATGATGAATTATAATATTTTATCATCTACTCACTAGAATCATTACAATCACAGTTTATCTAAAATTCTGACTTACACAGATTTCTATTTGCAATGACTGATAAGGCTACAAGCATAAAACTTGTAAAACAATTTGCCTCTAGTTATAGTGAGTCACTGCAAATGTTCTTAAAAGAAATATACAAAAAATAAAGCTGATTTATCAGCTAGTGCAAACTGCATAGGAAAAACGCAGCATACTGCCACACAAAAAGTTAGTCCTCTGTTTCTCCCTTATCCTTCTTATAAGCTAATTTTTCCATTGAATCTTTGTTGAGCCGGAAATAGTGCCAACCTTGTTCAGAAGTAAGGTCAACTGCACCTTTTCGTTTGTAAAAATCTTGTGCTGGATTCCAATTAAGAACAACGAAGTCCATTCGGCTGCATCCTGTTTCACATGCTTTCTGAAATGTACATCAAAATTTATAAGAATATTAACACTTCCAACAAAATTAAATTTGATGTGGTGATTATTGTTATGGGAAATTAAAAAAAAGATTCTAAGAAATATGATAGCAACAGTAACTTTACACACAAGCTGAAAATTATAAAACGGTAGTTGGTGAAAGTGAGCAAAAGTAAAAGCACAAAGACATACTTCAAGGGCCTGAGCAAAAAATGTATACAGGGTGTTACAAAAAGGTACGACCAAACTTTCAGGAAACATTCCTCACACACAAATAAAGAAAGATGTTATGTGGACATGTGTCCAGAAACGCTTAATTTCCATGATAGAGCTCATTTTAGTTTCGTCCCCTACGCTCAATGGAGCACGTTATCATGATTTCATACAGGATACTCTACCTGTGCTGCTAGAACATGTGCTTTTACAAGTACGACACAACATGTAGTTCATGCGCCATGGAGCTCCTGCACATTTCAGTCGAAGTGTTTGTACGCTTCTCAACAACAGATTCGGAGACCAATGGATTGGTAGAGGTGGACCAATTCCATGGCCTCCACACGCTCTCCTGACCTCAACCCTCTTGACTTTCATTTATGGGGGCATTTGAAAGCTCTTGTCTACGGTACCAAATGTAGAGACTCTTCGTGCTCGTATTGTGGACGGCTGTGATACAATACACCATTCTCCAGGGCTGCATCAGCGCATCAGGGATTCCATGCGACGGAGGGTGGATGCATGTATCCTCGCTAACGGAAGACATTTTGAACATTTCCTGTAACAAAGTGTTTTAAGTGACGCTGGCACGTTCTGTTGCTGTGTGTTTCCATTCCATGATTAATGTGATTTGAAGAGAAGTAATAAAATGAGCTCTAACATGGAAAGTAAGTGTTTCCGGACACATGTCCACATAACATATTTTCTTTCTTTGTGTGTGAGGAATGTTTCCTGAAAGTTTGGCCATATCTTTTTGTAACACCCTGTATAAACACACATGTTGATGCCTTTGAATTGTCAAACTGTTTTATGGAGCTGTCACCTTCTCTTATTTGTTTGCTTTACACTGATGTGAAACAAAAAAATTTTTCTGGTGACCTAGAAAACAAGTGTTGCACAACACTGTAAAAAGTTTGCTCTTCAAAATGACAAAGTATTTATACTTTCACTGACTGGATCTTTAAAAATTTCTTCTTTCTTCCAGTGGCCAGTCCCATGTTTGCTAAACATCCTAAGTAATAAATAATTTAGAAAAGTAGACAACCCACCAAACTGTAGAAGCATTAAATGTCAACAGACACACAAAAAGGAATGAAAATACCTATAGCTTTCAGCTGAATCTCTTAATGAGCTACAGTTTGCACACCTGTCTGCACCCCCCCCCCCCCCCCTCTCTCTCTCTCTCTCTCTCTCACACACACACACACACACACACACACACACACACACACACACACACACACTTGCATTGTGCCAGCTGAGCAAAAAAAAAGTGGATTGCAGTTCAACATGTAGATGGGTGAGGAGTGTGTTGGGTGAGGTGGATACAAGGAGAGAAGAAGCTCCTCATAGCTGGATGTCGGTGACAGAGAACACCTGTGAATGAGGGTCTGATATTGGGAATATTTATCGGAGTCTGCTGGCCAATACCTTTTCAATATCAGCACCCTCACCCCAAAAAAGCAACAGGTCGTAGTAGCTGGGTGTCGCCATTGGCTGGCAAATGACTTCATTTGTTCTGCTCATGTTGCTCAGTCATTTCCTGAAGAAACCTAGCCACAGCTGTAATACTGCCCAGTTTCACTCTTCAGAGATGCTGGCTAGCATCTTCCAATTTGTCAGCTTCCTGAATGAGCACTCTTGAGCTCTAATAGGTCTTCTTGCTTGATAGTATGTGGTCACCACAATGACGGCACCTCTCTCCCTATGATGTCATTTTGTTGCATTGATGCCCAATGGTTCATTGCCTCAGACTACTAGGGCACTGCTCAATACTCTGCCTTTCTATGGTTTTTTGCATTACCAGGGAAGATGTCTTACTTTTCACACAGCTAATCCAAATATATTATTTTGTGGTGCAACAGCTGTGCAGAAATTGCAATGGAGCTAGTATACGACATGGCTGCTTTCACAGGTGACCCTCCTCCTGATAGGATAAGTCTGTGACAGGACTAGAGTAGTATGTGCAGGGTGGGTGGGTCGGGCAGGTCATGTGTCTTCACCCCTATGGAAAAGGATGTAATTGTATAAGCAATGGAATACCACTTTAGGAGCAGTGGGTGGCTTCACCCCTATGGAAAAGGATGTTACTGGGTAAGCAATGGGATACCACTTTAGAAGTGGTGGGTGGATGTCTCTTATTTTTTGGACTTATGATAGGTAGTCAAAGCCCTGGTGAAGGACTTGGCTCGGTCGCTACAGTCTGGGATGATGATGATGATGATGGTGTCCCATTGCCCCATTCCAGCTGGTTCTTGGGAGTATTAGGGGTGTATGAGGATACGGCGCATGAAATTTGTTTGCGGAGTAGGTCTGGGGGATAGTGCCTGTCTGTGAAGGCCTCTGTGGAATCTTCAGCGTACTGGGCATGGGAATTCTTGTCACTGTAGATACACCATCCACAAGTGGCCAGGCTATAAGGAAACAATTTTGCTTCCCTTTAATTTCCCCTTTACACCTTACCTCTCACATTACACAATTTTATACAAGTTTGTATTAGCTTTGCTTTCATACACATCTCATTAATGAACTTTTGTGTATTTGATCAAATAAGCAATATACTAAACCAAAAGAAGACAGGCAATTTTTTACATAGCAAGTAGTGGATAAGTTAATACACAAAAACACACGAGCATTCATAATAACTACAAATGCACAGTGAATGGAGGACGATAGGAGGAGAAAGAGAGAGAATAATTTATTAGAGAACAGAAAACCAATAAAATGAAAGAAAAGACTTGTCACATTGTCAAACAGAATAGTTGTCTGGTCTAAACCACCCTGCTACAAATTATGTCTTTAATGTTTAAAGAAATTAACAAAATGGAAATGCAAGACAATACAAGCTCAAGTTAGTAAAAAGAAAACACGGAGTACACACACTCAAACTTGCAAGTAGGAAGCATCTGTTTTTACTGAGCATGTGTTTGTAAGTCCCTTACTGATACTAATACACTTGCATACACTGACAGTGAGTGAAAATTGCAACACCAAGAAGGAGTTGTGCAACATAAATGGAAGTTGGCAGACATGTTTCTATATCTGAACAATTATGTCTATTCATATTTCATGGCAGCCGCATAAGAGGGTTGCTAGTAGCATCACTATAAGGATGTAAATCAAGTTTGCTTTAAACACACGCTGTAACCATAGTGAGCATTAGTTACCTTTGAGACTGAACGAGGTGAGCTGATGTAATTCACGAATGCCTTTAAGGTGACAAATCAACACCTCACTAAGTTTCAACAAGGTTATGTAATAGGGCTACAAGAAGCTGTATGTTCCTTCTGCAATACTGCAAAAAGACTTGGCAGGAATGTAGCCACTGTACATGATTGCTGGCAGCAATGGTCATGAGAATGTATGGCCACAAGAAGACCAGACTCCAGCTGACGATCTACCAAGAGGGAAAATCATTGTGTTTGGTGTATGGCTCTGGTGCATCAATGCATCTGCAGCAGCAATGTGAATCACAGTTGGCCCATACAACAAACTGTTACAAATCGGTTACTTCAAGGACAGCTCTGAGCGAGATGCCATGTAGCGTGCATTCCACTGACTCCAAACCACTGCCATTTGTGACTTCACTGGTATCAAGCGAGAGCTTATTGAAGGGCAGCATGGAGGTCTGTTGTATTTTCTGGTGAAAGCTTATTCTGCCTCAGTGCCAGTGATGGCTGTGTGTTGGTTAGGAGGAGGCCAGTTGAGGGCATGTAAGTAACCTGCTGCGTGATCGACACGCTGGATGGTCTGGGGTGCTATTTCGTATGACAGCAGGAGCACTCTTGTAGTTATCCCATGCACCCTGACAGCAAATTTGTATGTCAGCTTGATGAATCGATCCATGTTGTGCTGCAGTTCATGAACAGCATTCCAGGGGTATTTTCCAAGAGGACAAAACTTGCCCACGCACTGTTGTTGTAACCCAACATCCTGTACAGAGTGTCAACATGTTGCCTCAGCCTGCTCAATCACCAGATCTGTCTCCAATCAAGCACATAAGGGACATCATCAGACTATAGCTCCAGTGTCATCCACAAACAGCATTAACCATCTCTGCATTGACCAACCAAGTACAACACGCATGGAACTCCATCCCACAAACTGACATCCAGAACCTGTACAACACAATGCATGGATGTTACCATGCTTGCACTCAACATTCTGATGGTTAGACTGGTTATTAATGTACCAGTATTTCACATTTGCAATGGCTTATCTCACACTTACATTAACCTTTGAGTTTGACATGTAAATCTCTTAAATATGTTACCTAACAAATGTATTCCTGAAATTTCATTACTCTACATTACTTTTTTTTGTGTTGTGAATTCTTTTTCCATCAGTGTATATACAGTCTTAAAAGTAATAATGCACATGAGGTAGTACTCTTTCATCATCATCATCATCATCATCATTTAAGACTGATTATGCCTTTCAGCGTTCAGTCTGGAGCATAGCCCCCCTTATACAGTTACTCCATGATCCCCTATTCAGTGCTAACATTGGTGCCTCTTCTGATGTTAAACCTATTACTTCAAAACCATTCTTAACCGAATCCAGGTACCTTCTCCTCGGTCTGCCCTGACTCCTCCTACCCTCTACTGCTGAATCCATGAGTCTCTTGGGTAACCTTGTTTCTCCCATGCGTGTAACATGACCCCACCATCTAAGCCTGTTCGCCCTGACTGCTACATCTATAGAGTTCATTCCCAGTTTTTCTTTGATTTCCTCATTGTGGGCACCCTCCTGCCATTGTTCCCATCTACTAGTACCTGCAATCATCCTAGCTACTTTCATATCTGTAACCTCAACCTTGTTGATAAGGTAACCTGAATCCACCCAGCTTTCGCTCCCATACAACAAAGTTGGTCAAAAGATTGAACGGTGCACAGCTAACTTAGTCTTGGTACTGACTTCCTTCTTGCAGAAGAGAGTAGATCGTAGCTGAGTGCTCACTGCATTAGCTTTGCTACACCTCGCTTCCAGTTCTTTCACTATGTTGCCATCCTGTGACAATATGCATCCAAGTACTTGAAACCGTCCACCTGTTCTAACTTTGTTCCTCCTATTTGGCACTCAATCCATTTATATTTCTTTCCCACTGACACTACTTTCGTTTTGGAGATGCTAATCTTCATACCATAGTCCTTACATTTATGATCTAGCTCTGAAATATTACTTTGCAAACTTTCAATCGAATCTGCCATCACAACTAAGTCATCTGCATATGCAAGACTGCTTATTTTGTGTTCACATATCTTAATCTCACCCAGCCAGTCTATTGTTTTCAACATATGATCCATAAATATTATGAACAACAGTGGAGACAGGTTGCAGCCTTGTCTTACCCCTGAAACTACTCTGAACCATGAACTCAATTTACCGTCAACTCTAACTGCTGCCTGACTATCCATGTAAAGACCTTTAATTGCTTGCAAAAGTTTGCCTCCTATTCCATAATCTTGTAGAACAGACAATAACTTCCTCCTAGGAACCCGGTCATATGCCTTTTCTAGATCTATAAAGCATAGATACAATTCCCTGTTCCACTCATAACACTTCTCCATTATTTGCCGTAAGCTAAAGATCCGGTCCTGACAACCTCTAAGAGGCCTAAACCCACACTGATTTTCATCCAATTGGTCCTCAACTAATACTCGCATTTTCCTTTCAACAATACCTGAGAAGATTTTACCCACAACGCTGATTAAAGAGATACCTCTGTAGTTGTTACAATCTTTTCTGTTTCCATGTTTAAAGGTTGGTGTGATTACTGCTTTTGTCCAGTCTGATGAAACCTGCCCCAACTCCCAGGCCATTTCAATTACCCTGTGTACCCATTTAAGACCTTACATTCCACTGTATTTGATGAGTTCCGACTTAATTTCATCCACCCCAGCCACTTTATTGCACTGCAATCTATTGACCATTTTTTCCACTTCCTCAAATGTGATCCTATTTCCATCATCATTCCTATCCCATTCTACCTCGAAATCTGAAACATTACTGATCGCATTTTCACCTACATTGAGCAACTCTTCAAAATATTCCCTCCATCTGCCCAAGGCATCCACAGGATTCACCAGCAGTTTTCCTGACCTGTCCAAAATACTTGTCATTTCCTTCTTACCTCCCTTTCGAAGACTGCTAATTACACTCCAGAATGGTTTTCCAGCAGCTTGACCCATAGTCTCCAACCTGTTTCCAAAGTCTTCCCACGATTTCTTCTTGGATGCTGCAATTATCTGTTTGGCTTTGTTTCTTTCTTCAACATAACTTTCTCTGTCTACCTGGGTTCTGGTATGTAGCCATTTTTGATACGCCTTTTACAGGCTGCCTTGACTGTATCATTCCACCAAGCTGTATGCTTCATCCTACTTTTACACACTACTGTTCCAAGACATTCTTTAGCCACTTCTAGTACTGTGTCCCTGTACCTTGTCCATTCCTTTCCCAATGACTGTAATTGACTACATTCAACTAACTGGTACCTTTCTGAGATCGCTGTTATGTACTTGTGCCTGATTTCCTTATCCTGAAGTTTCTCCACTCTTATCCTCCTACATATGGACCTGACCTCCTGCACTTTCGGCCTCACAATCCCAATTTCACTGCAGATTAAATAATGATCAGTGTCATCGAAGAATCCCCTGAATACATGTGTGTCCCTCACAGCCTTCCTGAATTCCTGATCTGTTATTATATAGTCAATGACAGATCTGGTTCCCCTGCCTTCCCAAGTATACCGGTGAATGTTCGTATGTTTAAAAAAGGAGTTTGTGATTACTAAGCCCATACTGGCACAGAAATCCAAGAGTTGTTTCCCGTACTCTTTCAACAGACTTAAAAAGTTATGCCAACTTCTGACACTGTGTGCGTGGCTGCTGTGGCTATTTTCATTCCCCATGGCGTTGCTCTTACACACACTTTTCCCTGTCTTCCAACACACACATTTCTATTATTCTTTTTTGTGGATGATAATATGGCCACACTGACAGAAACCTTCCTCGTTGGGCATCAGGTCATCTAGTACTCCCAGCCAGTACCTTGTTCTTTATTTCCAACTTCACAGAAGTTCTACTTCTTACTTAGCAAGACAAGTAGGCCTGGAAGAAAGGATATTGTGGAGAAATAGTTTAGCCAAAGTCTAGCGGACTGGTTCCAGTTTGGAAAGGAGGAGATAAGTACCAGCAAAAGCGAAACTATGAGCGCAGGATTTGAGTTGCCCTGGGTAGCTCAGGTGTAAGAGCAATGCTTATGATGGTTTCTCACTGTCGTCGTCGGGCATCCGATGTATTGCAGAATGACACGATCCCTAATCTGGAAGTACACTCCTGGAAATGGAAAAAAGAACACATTGACGCCGGTGTGTCAGACCCACCATACTTGCTCTGGACACTGCGAGAGGGCTGTACAAGCAATTATCACACGCACGGCACAGCGGACACACCAGGAACCGCGGTGTTGGCCGTCGAATGGTGCTAAAGCTACAGTATCTTGAGTGCATTGTTGATGACATGCAAACATTTATATTATTGTGATTTGCCTTTACTGTAGTAGCAGCAATGAAGTTATAGAAAAAAGAAGTACTTTTTGTGTTTGATTGCTAAATGAATTAAAAACTGGCTAAAACAGTAAAGAAAAAAAGTGAAAAAAGTGATCATCTATGATCTACCCTTTTCATTTACATAAAAACAAATAACTGCCATTAATGAGAAAAGGAAAATTGATGGGGAAAACGTGAAACAGGAATATATTATAATGTAGAGTTACAGAAAAGTTTAGCTCAAATATAAAAGAAGGTAGCCAGGACATGTTAGAATGACTGCATAGCAATTATTTCCATTTGTTAAGACTGGCTGAAATGGACAAATGCGAGGCACCAAGTCTTCCATTACCAAATTTTCCCCCCCAAAAATAGATGCTTATGACAAGGTGAGAGAAATACCTACAGTTATAGAGTTGAAGGTTCTTCACAAGCCAATTCAAGAGGAAAAGTATGACTAATAGAATCATCTGGAAAAAACTCCAGTTTTAGAAACTTAATAAGATCAATCAGCAAAAGTGGCATTAAAGAAGACTAAAAGTGTCATGACAGACAAATGTAAGAGCAACAGAATACCGATTGGAATAGCTGAGAATCTGATAACTGTTATGTTGGAAACTGTAGTTTTCAAGACAGAAATAAAAAGTGAAATAAGGCCAACTATTTAAAACTGACAAGTCAAGACCTCATCAAAATGCATACAGGGGAATCAATTATGATCATGGGATAATTAGTAATATGCAGGCATCAGGTTCCAGAATTATACTTCACACTCTTTTATTTATGTTGAGAGGCTTTGGTAAGATATGTTTAAGGATAATTTAAGAAAATATTAGTGCAAATACTTGATGGTTTGTACATTGTTTGATTAATGAATGAAACAAACTTGCAGGTAGCAAATTATTTAAATTAATCAATTTCTCTGCTCAATAGTCATTGATTAAAGAAAATAATTAAAAGTTCAAACTTTTTTATACATATGAGTAATTTGTTAAGGAAGGTTTTTTTTTTAAATTAATTTAGTAACCAGTCTTCCAATTGGTTCAATGCACCTCACCATGATCTCCTCTCTTTTGCCAATATTCTTCTCAGAGTAACACCTACACGCAATATCTTCAATTATTTGTTCTACGTATTCTAATATCTGCCTGTCCCTACAATTTTTATACCTTTACCACTCATGTCTTCCTACATATCGTATCACACTATTGCTTCTTCTAGTTAGTGTTTTTCTACATATTACTTTCTCACAGAGTCTATGGAGGACCTCTTTGTTTCACATCTTGTCAATCATTTTGATTCTCTTCATTTCCAGTTCTCCCACAGTCCACGATTCACTTCAATTCTACACTGTACTGCACGAATTCATAATCAGAAGTATCTTTGTCAAATTAAGACCCATGATTGACACTAGTACACTTCTTTTAGTGAAGAATACCCCCCCCCCCCCCCGCCCTGCCCCCTCTCTCTCTTTTCTCCCCCCCCCCTCTCCGTGTGTGTGTGTGTGTGTGTGTGTGTGTGTGTATACATGAGCAATAGTCTGCTACTTATATCCTCCTTGCTTTGTACATCTTGTGTTATTTTACTTCCAAGCTGGCAGATTTCCTTTACCATGGCATTCTCTTCAATTTTTCTCACTTATCTCACTTCTATTGCTCCATAATGCCTTTGTCTTTCTGTGCATCACTCTCAATCCATATTCTGCACAATTCCATTAAATAGATTATATACTGTAAATGGATAGATAAAAAATATACTCACTAAGCACCAGCAGAAGAAAGAAACACACAAAAAAAGGTTTTGCATATGCAAGCTTTTGGAGACAGTGGCTATTTCTTCTGGCAGAAGGGCTGAAGGAGAAGGAAGAGGGGTGAAGGAAAAGGACTGGAGAGATTTAGGAAAAGGAGTAGAGTTCCACAGTCACCCAGAATCTTGCGTCAGGGGAGATTTATCAGATGGTATCAGAAGAAAAGACATTGTTGGGGCTGCACCAGCGTCAGGGGAGATTTATCAGATGGTATCAGAAGAAAAGACATTGTTGGGGCTGCACCAGACGAGGTTTGAAAGCCTGAGAACTTAAAGGTGGAAGACAGGGTAATATGCAAGACAGATTACTGCTAAAACATCATGCATGAGTTAATGAGAGAGAAAAGCTAAGTGCATTGTATGTATTTGAAGTGGGAGGGGGAAGGCGACAAATAGACAGGTCAAAAAATGAAAGATGCAGAAAGCTAAAAAGGTGTAGTTACTGTGAAGAAATGCTGTGACACAAGAAATTAACATAAATTAAGGTCATGTGGGCAGTGAGAACCAAGGACATGTTGTAGCATTACTTCCCACCTGTGGAGTTCTGAGAAACTGGTGTCTGGGGGAAGAAGTCAGATGGCATGTGTGGTGAAACAGTCACCAAGGTCACAACTGTCATGTTGTACAGTATACTTTGTGCTGCCGGTATACACCACCTCCCTGGCCCATTTATCCTAACTGGTAACTTAGTGGTAGTCATGCTGATGTAAAAGGGCCGAACACTCTTTACATAACAGCTGATATATAGCGTGTGTCATTTCACAGGTGGCTCTCCCTTTGATAGTATATGTTTTTTGCCAGTTACATACCTGGTATAGGTACTGACAGGAAGGTACAAAGGGCAAGTCTTGCAGCAGGGATGGTCACAGGGATAGGAGCCACAGAGTAGGGAGATGGGTGCAGGAGCAGCACACCGTCAGAAAAGGAAATTGTGGAGATTGGGAGGGCGACAAAATACTATTCTAAGGGTGGTGGACAAAACCTCAGACAGAATGGATGTCTTTTCAGAGCATGATTTTAAGAAGTCATAGCTTTGCCAAAGTAGCTGATTAATACATTCAACACCAGGATAATAATTAATGACAAATAGTGTATTCTGAAGTTGTTTTTTGGAGGGATCAGTAGTACCAGGGTTGGATGTGATAGCCCACGAAATCTGCTTTTGAACTAGGCTGATGAAGTAATTACACCCAGAGAAGGCTGAGGTGAGAATGGTGGTGCATTGCTGTAAACAGTCTGCAGCCAAACAAATATGTTTGGCTCAAATGCCAAGCTGTATGGGAGGTAACGTTTGATATGGAAAGGATGGTAACTGTCAAAATGTGAATACTGTTGTTTGTTAGTAGGTTTAAAGTGAACAGAAGTGTGTAGCTGACCTTCAGTGAGGATGAGATCAACGTCTACGAAAGTAGCATGGGATTTGGAATAGGATCATGCGAAATTTAAAAGGGAGAATGTATTTAGAGATTCCAGAAATTTTAACAGGTCTGCCTCCCATGAGTTCATATGGCACAGAGCCGGCCAGGATGGCCGAGCGGTTCTAGGCGCTTCAGTCTGGAACCACGCGACCGCTACGGTCACAGGTTCAAATCCTGCCTTGGGCATGGATGTGTGTGATGTCCTTAGGTTAGTTAGGTTTAAGTAGTTCTAAGTTCTAGGGGACTGATGACCTTAGAAGTTAAGTCCCATAGTGCTCAGAGCCATTTGAATCATATGACACAGATGTCAACAAGTGCCAAAAATTGATTATTTTCAATGTTATATGAAATAGATCGTGTAGCACTTTTCCATTTTTCTATACAATAGCAATTTCATCTGCAAATCTTATTACTGGATTTTAATGCCACTTCTTGATTTTTTTAATTTCCTTCATTGTTCTTCAATATACAGAATGACTACTAGAGAAGAGAGACAATCATCATCTTATGGCCTAATTATCTGAACACTTCACTCTTGGCCTTTCAAGGTTATGAGTCCCTCTTGATTCTTGTACATGTAGTATATCACCTGTCTTTCTTTGCTGCACATACCAACGTTTCTGAGAATTTCAAACACCTTGCACCATTTTAAGTTATTGAACAAATTTTGTAGGTTGACAGATCCCACAAAAAACTCTTGAATTTTCTTAAGTCTTACATCTATTATCAAGTGTATCATCAGAACTGCCTCTTTGCTGCTTTTATATTTCCTACAGCCCAGCTTATCACTGTCTAAGAGAGCTTCAGTTTTCTTATCCCTTCTTCCGTGTACCATTCAGGTCAACAACCTGAATACATGAGCTGTCAAGCTGAGTGTGCAGTAGTTCTCACTTTTGTCTGCCTTAGCTATCTGTGGGATAGAGCAGATAATTTCTCTGAAAACTTGATGGCATATCTCCAGAGTCTTTTCCAGTTACCAGTCCTACAATGATTTTAGAAATTCTGCTAGAAAGTTATCTAACCCTTCTGCCTCCTGACATTTCATCTTCTATCAAGCTACAAGCTATCGGACAGTTCTTCCTCTCTTTGTAGGTACCCCCAATGTACTCTTTCAATCCGTCTACTCTCTCCTCAAACAAAGGTGTCCATTAAATGAAAATACAGACAGTTAAAAAAATCACACCATTAGATCCCTTCACTGTGTACTATTACTTCTGAAGTGTAGTCACCTCAGAAAAAATACTGTGTGTGTGTGTGTGTGTATGGGGGGGGGGGGGGGGGGGGGGGCAAAATCATTGTCACCATATGCAGTCCCACTGCGGAGTGAGAAATCTCTATTGATGATCTCACACAACCAACAGAGCCTCTTCTCTAGAGCTATGTTTAAAAAAGTTTAATGAAAAAAATGTTCATCTCAACACAATGTATGTTATAAATAAAATATTATATTCTGAGAACATTAAAAGCTACTCACCGTAACCACTTTATCAAAAAGTGCAGAACCAAGCCCAACACTCCTATAATCTGGTGTTACATAGAGATCTTCTAGGAACATTGATTTACCATTCCAAGTAGAGTATCCATAAAAGTATATTGCATATGCGATCAGTTGGCGAGTTTTGGTTACAGCATCTTCTAATCCTTAAAGCATAAAATGTAGGATATGTTAGCAAACATTAAGATGAAAGAGTTACTAGAGTATTTATAATTAACTGCATTTTTCTTTATGTACTTTATACAAGTAACAACTTTTCTGATGTAGAGATTCTTTTCTCATTGATTGCAGTAAGATGACATGTTGCATTGCAGACAAGACACAACAAAAAGAGTTACAATTTAGCTTAGCCTTTTCCTGAAAGGAAACACACACATTCACAGAAGCAAGCATACCTCACGCACACGTGACCGCCCAGCGTACCTCATGCACGTGTGACCGCTACGTCTGGCCAGAGACAGCGGTCATGTGTGAAGGAGGTGTGCTTGCTTGTGTGAATGTGTGTGTTCCCTATCCGAAAAATGCTTTGGCTGAAAGCTCAGTTGTAACAGTACTTTTGTTGTGTCTGTCTGCAACTCAATGGATCATCTGTATCACGCATAACCATCTATCCTCTCGTAACAGTCTATCCTTTCCGTAATATTGTTGATATTTCAACCCAGACTTTGAGCTGTTTTGTTATAATAATGGTAAATCTCCAAAATTATTAGCATACAAAAATGAACTATTAGGTCTTTAAAAATTGGCAGTATTATAATACTAACCAAAAGCTCCTCTCTTTTCTTCTTTGTCTGGAACAACAGCATCTTCTTCTGGTCCTGCAGCAACTTCTGCCACATAACAGTGGAAGAACGGGTGTCTGGAATCAAATCCGTCTTCTTCAAGTGCTAAACATTTAAAAAGAAGATTGTTACCAAGATCTTGTAATTGCTTCCAAGTATAGCTCATTTAAAAAAGACCACAAGTTTCATTGTGTAAATATACATCGACATACATACTCTACCTGTACTGAGTATGGTAGAAAATACTTTGTTCTAAGGCTCATCATCCCCTTTCCTGTTCTATTCGCAAATGGAACGAGTGTAAAATGATTGCCTGTATGTGTCTATAAAAGGCCTGATCCCATTATTTTGTTGTTACAGTTCTTACACAAGATGAACATTAGATGCAGCTTAGAATCATTCTGCAGCCTGTTGCAAATACTGGCTCTGTAAACTTCTTCACAAGTGTTTCACAACAAAGACAGTCATCTTTCTGCCAAGGTTTTGAATTTGCGTTCATTTCTGTAAATTCTCATGTGACTAAACTAACCAGTAACATCAGCAGCACACTTCTGATTTGCATCAATGCTTCCCTTTACTCTGACTTGGTAAGCATCCACTACAGCAGTACTCAAGAATGAGTCGCATAAGTAATCTGTATGTAATTCTGCTTTATAGGTGAGCTGCATTTTCTCAGAACTCTTCCAATCCAACCGTACTCAACTATTTGTCTTTCTTACAGCTGACCTAATGTGCTCACTTGATTTCAAGTCATTCTGCAATTTTCCATCTTGATAATTAATGACAGTCAGGCAACATATCATTAACACTGTATTCACACATTCCAGTAATATTTCCCCTATCTACTTGCATTTCCTTACATTGATATACATTTCAAGCAAGTTGCCATTGATTGCACAAAATATAAATTCTGTCAAGGTCATCCTGCATCCCCTACAGTCACTCAATGACAAGACTTTTCCCTACACAGCAGCTTCGTCAGTGAACAGTCTCAGATCTATGACCACCTTATACAACAGATCATTTATGTACATGGAGAACAGAAGTGGTTCTGTCACATTGCAATGGAGTGCTCCTGTGATTACCTTTGTCGTTGATGAAAACTCACCATCAGAGACAACATACTGTTTGTATTACTGAAAAAGTTTTCATGCCAGTCACATATTTGAGAATCTATTTCCTATACATGGATCTACGTTGACTGTCTGCAGTGTGGTACAGCGTTTTACACTTTCTGGAATCTAAAAATATACAATTTACCCATTGGCCTATATATCCATGATGTGAATGATATTGTAACAGACAAGAAAGAGGTGCATTTTCCATGATTGATGCTTTCTAAGTCCATGCTGATTTATGAACAGAAGCTTTTCCCTCTCTAGGAATTATGGGACACAATGGAAAAAGAAACCTCTCTCAAAAGTAGTTTTAACATTTTTTGGTGTAAATTGATAGATTCAGTAGTGTTTGGCTTCCAGGTCTCACAATTATTTCAGTTATAATGAACTTCTGTTATCTGAAAGCTAGCTGTGATTTTCTAAATGGATAAAGCAATCTTGTGTCTATGGACAGACAAATCTGGAGTTGTGCCGTTTGGGGCTTTATCAATGTAATGACTGCTTGAATGGTTCACAGGCATTGCATCAGATACTCTAGTGTAAGCTGCACAACGGGACAGCTACGTGTCAACTTCTGTCAGTGAGCACCTGAAGATGACGAGCAGCTGTCTTTTGTAAATATTTTGCACTTTACACAAAACTACGACTTCTGCTCTACCCCCCCCCCCCCCCACCCACCCACCCACTGTCTCATGTATTCATGTACTCCAATGCCCTGCATGCTCCCTAACTTTTAGTCAAAACTGTTTGACTCTAGTACCAGCAGATATTATGTTAACACAGGAGAACTGCTAAGCTTTTTTTTTTTAATATACCTTTCATGGCAGGTAACTACAATGTTCACAACAGGTGAATTTCTAATTAACATCATACAGACGGAAATAATATGCTAGTCACAAAAATTGCCTTAATTAGCATTTTTTCTGAAGTATCAAATCTAGTGTCATACAGTGGTATCCAGCATACTCGCTACAACTTGCGAGCACCATAATACACTATTTTACAAAATATTTTTGTGCTCCCATAGTTAGTAATGCTCAACCATGATATTATTGGACTTGGCAGTTATTGGAAACGTGGTGAAGTTACAATGATGAATAAGAAAAGCGCATTGCTGGGCTTTCCAATTTGTTGTGCTTATACTATCAACCCTGATTACACATTGACCCAAGATAAGCTGACCAAAGTGCCCTAACTCCCCTATGCAATAATATTGTGGTCGAGTAATTTGTTACCACATAACATAAACCATCTGTTGGAATAATGTGTGTCTTATTTTTGTCCCATATGGTAAGATGTTTTTTGTGATTTTTTCACAGATATTCAAACTGAGTTGCTTTTATGTTGCCATTTTTTATTTTTGAAGAGGACAGAGAAGTTATTTTTTAATTTGGATCAGATTATGTTAAACCTGCTTGCAAATGATTTTTTAAGTAATGGTACACACAACTCTGTTCCTTAACAATGAAACTGTTATCTGGAGAGCTGCTGTTTTATGTGCTGATGTAACAGAGTTTCATCTTAACTACAAAATAGATGTGCTTGCTTCTACTAACTTAAATGATGAAATGACAAGTGCAAATATAAATACAAATGAATGCTACACATTTAGTGCACTGCAGGCTGAAAATACTATTTTCTTCTTCACAAATACTGGTTTTTACTTTCATTTTGGTGATTTGGTTACATTCATAGCCAGACGAGGACATGTTCCACCTTCCTGCCTCAAAAGTTAACAGTTTTCTCTTAAGTTAGGAGGAATATGAGGTGGCTGATTTGAGCAGTGCTGTCCTCACTTGGATCAATGGCAGTTTAGTGCTGTGAGATTCATCTCTCATGAAAGTCATAACACTGTGGACATTATAGATTTCACACAGTCTCTCAAGTTCCTTTGCTAATGTGCAGATTTCAGAACAAGTTAATTACTACTCAGAATGTGTGCACAAATTTTTTTCATAAAAAAATATTTTGTTAGTCCTTGGATCTCATCATGACGCTCTTTATTCTCTGACCATTGAAGGCCTCTTGTAGCAAAAGTAGAGTGGCTGACAACAGAGGTTGGACACCGACTAACTGTGCAGCCACTGCACCTACCAACAGATGTTGACTGCTGCGCTGCTTTCCACAACCCTCAAAGTTTATAGAATTCATTGTTTTAATACACGGAAACATAACCACCTCTCTTTGGCTTTGTTTCATCCATTTATGCTTGGACTAAGTATTCTTTAAGAACATGCTCTTAAATAAATTGAGAGTTTAAAGCAAGCCAAGTTTTGTCACCTCACTTACACTTAAGTAAGAGAATTCTTGCTGCTGAAAAATTTAACAGAGGTCAATGTGACTGACTTGTTACATCATGTTATGTGAATGTCTCTAAATTAAAGGTAGAACACCAATAATGAATAACATTACAAATTGGGTGGAGAAACAAAACAGCTGCTAAAACAACTAACTGTAAACTTGAGGAGCTTTCCTCATTCAAAAGGAGGTGATTCCATGTCAAGCAGTATCGGGGTCTCCATTCAACCATCTCAAATTTTGTTTAAATCTTCTATGCTGGTTTGCTATGTGAGCAGCAGAGGTATCTAAATTTTTAGACCACATATTTTAAAAATTATTTATGGCAACCTTTTAAGTGAAGGGATGACAAAAATGTTGCAGTGACATTTCAAAACTTTTGGCCAAGTTTGAACTGCTCTATTTCAAAGAAAAATTGTGGCATAGCTGCAAAACTGGGGAAGACAGTTGAACATTTTGCAGTGTACACATTCTGTAAGTTTTATGCCATTTGAGCCATTATTTTTACTCCAAGCAAACTCAAAGTGATCAATAAATTTTACTTTGACAAAATTTCTCCCATGTATAAGTACCTCGTTCTCTTTATGTAAATTGTTTAGGAAGCTTTCCTTTTGTGATTTTACTAGCTTGTCAATAAAACCTGTAATTTTTATCACTAATAAATTTTATGCATCCCAAAAGGCTTTTGAGATGTTTCAATGGACAGTTCAAAAAAGTTCATGTTTGATCCCCGATCAACATATCACAAATATAAGTATGACTTGTGAAACACCACTGGTTCAGCAGTACTTTTCTCAGATGCAGTCATTATAAAAACTGATAGCTTTGGAAATATAGAAAGACCCAAACATAGCCTGGGAGTCTATGCTAAGTATCCAAAAGCCTTGGGAACTTACCGAAGAAACTTATACAAAGCTTGGCAACAGTTATTAAGGACCCATTAGGGAACTTGAAATAAATCTGTAACCCATGACTGAACTTGACTTGTTATTGGATTTAGCACCTTACAATAAGGATATCAACTTTCTTTACTAACTGGTAGTGTCAATATCCACCATGGACCTAAGCAAGATTTGAATTTCATTATGACTCATAAATACTTAAAAATTCCTATGTTTTATGATACCCCAAAATAATGATCTGCTTGAGAGAGTTACTGGATAATTGTAAGACATTTGAGCAAAAGCAAATATGGAAATTTCAAATTTTGTAGAAAGAAGAATGGTCTTTCAAATAACAATTAACACATGTATGCACCAGGCATACTTTTCACGAAACAAGATTTTAAAAGTCACTTTTTTTTCCCCTCCAGCAAATTATTGTTTGGTCAACTTCAGCCCAACAATCTCAAAACCTATAAGCCCACAATTAATACTACTTGCAGGTTTTATAACAAGCTACTAGACAACAAAGTCACAAAAGGAGAACTTCCTACTTAAACTTGGGAGAAGCTTTGTAACAACAAAATTTACTGATGTCTTTGGAGTGCCACTTGGAGCAAAAATACAGGATCAAACACTTAAAACTTACAGAATGCACACAAGGCAAACTTTCAACCATTTTACCAAGTTTTCAGCTTTAATCATAATTATCCATAGAAATAAACTACTTCAAACGTGACCAAAACTTTTCGAATATCAGAATGACATTTTATCACCCTTGACAATGTTCCTACTCACAAAATACTAGTTTTGGGGCTACATACCTCCCTTTCACTGGCTGTTTAGTAAACCTACAAACAAACTGTGAACAAAATGTATGAGTCAAGTGGAGAACATCACTAAACCTAGACTACTTGACGTGGAATGACCAGACATAGTTGCAAGCAACAAATCATCAAAACCTTATGTGTGTAGTTACTGCTGCCATGCAATAAATTATAAAGAGAAGGCATGTACTGAATTTTGTCTAGTGACAATAATCTCAATATTAACAATATAAAAATGAAATTGCTTGTTATACTATTCATGAGAGTAACACTGCTACACTTCAGAAAGTGGGTAAATTAGCAGGTAATAATTATACACTATTGGTGTAGTTAAATGAAAAAAGTGTGAAAAGAACTACTGAAAAATATGCTAGAATAAATATTAAAAGTTCCCAATTACATCTATGCCATACAAACACAACATTTACACACTGCGTCAGTCTGAAACTACAGTTCATTGAACTATTTCAAAATTCCTTTTTAATCACAAATACACAGAACACCACCAAAATAAATGCAACTGAAAAATGGTGCCAAGATGTGCTTCATAAGTTAGGTTTGGGTTCTCATTTGTCACACCCCATTAGAATCTATATCTGTTTATCATCCACTATTGGAAGTCCTCAATCTTGTTGCAATACATGATTACAATGTTTTGCCTGGGATTTTGTCATCATCTCAGCAATTATCCATTTTGGTGGACAGGTTCTCAAGTTATTTCACAGGATTCTATATTTTTTTGTAAAGTTATTCTTAGTGTCTGTTTGTTTCTGTTTTGTGCATTCTTAAATGCCACTTGTTTTAAATAAAGGTTAATGGCACTTTTCTTGGCAAAAAATAGGTGCGTAATCTATGAGTGTGACAGGCTTCAAAGAGTAACCATCTTGCACTGACCTGACTATAGGTTTGTTGTTTCTTTTGACTACACCATTTTGTTCTAGCTCACACAAAACTATTGTCTGATGATTAATCCCTTATCTATTTCGAAAATTTGACACATCTTCATTGAGATATATTTGCCAATTGTCTGTGCGCAGTAACAAATGTTCTACCTCATTTGTCTTTTAACCAAGTTTTTCAAATCTGCGATTTTCTGAGTCATCTGACTTTTACTCTGGGTAGTGTACAAAAACACTTTCCTTGAAAAATTGTCACTTAGGGCAAGGAAAGTCACTAAAGACTGCTATTTAGCTGTGGTCATACAACATACCTGCCATTTTAATTCAGTCTGGAGATCTATATATGTCCACACAGTTCTTTTTCACAGGTGGACTGTCATTATTAACCACAACTTGAGAGTTCGCCACTGGTGTAACACCATTTTCTTGACATGATAGCTATGTCCTAAATCACTTGAATCTACATATCATTATGCTGCCAGATCAAGTCTGGTGTTATCGTGTTCTACCAGGCATTTGTATGTATTACAATTATAGCATCTTGGAACTTTTATTTCATGCCATGTTGTTCTTTTGGCTCCTTTTATTGTCTGCACAGATTGTAGATGAATGACAAAGTATTTCATTCTTTACCTCCTGTAGCAGCTCCACATTTCTAGTATCAGAATGTTTGAATTTCCTAAAATCATGGTCATCCATCTGCAGTCATCTGAAAGGCCCACCAGCAGGATACAACAACCCTTCTTCTTTCCTTTTAAATTCAACTGCATTTCACTCTTGAGACATAAAGATAATTTTAGATACATAATCTTCTACGGATGAACATATTTCTAGATATGGTGTTAGGAGATTTATTATCCACCCAAAAAATAGATCAGAATCTTCAGGTACCTCTCTCAGTTTGTCTCAGGTCTAATATGCTGTGTTTGTTTCTTGTGAATGCACATAAATTGATAGCTGCACAGATAAGAGTTATTATGGACTTGGCTGTACATGCTTTCATTGCATCTGGAATTGGGACAGACACATATATACATAGCTGCTCATGTTCTAAACATATCTTGATGCCAAATAGGCAAATACAGTAATTTTTTCTGTTCATTATTGTCTCTACAGGTGGCAGAAAATTTGAATGTTGGAACGCCACTGTATCAACGCTCTGTGTTTCATGTAACTTCAAAATGTATCACTATTTCGACTTTATAACCTGTTAGCAGAGATGTTTACACACTAGGTTGGTTTTAAAACATGATTTATTAAACCTCTGAAATTTTCATATTTAATAACCTTTACACAGGACAACAAAAATGTGTCTTGTAAAATAGACAAATTTAGACAAAGCATGCTGAAAAGTGTGTGGCATCAATAGATACATTTTAACAACACCCCAAAGGTTGTTATTTGTAGGTTAGGTATGGATTCTCATTTCTTAAGAAAATTATTCTGTACACACTCCACTGCAGGGTGTAATTTCATTCTGGAAACATCCACCAGGTGGCTAAACCATGTCTCAGCAATATCCTTGCTTCCCGGAGTGCTACTCCACAAGTTTTGCAGGAGAACTTCTGTAAAGTTTGGAAGGTATAGGAGATGAAGTACTCATGGAAGTAAAGTTGTGAGGATGGGTCGTGAGTCATGCTAGGGTAGCGCATTTGGTAGAGCACTTGCCTGCAAAAGGCAAAGGTCATGAATTCGAGTCTTGGTCTGACACATAGTTTTAATCTGCCAGGAAGTTTCCTGACATACTATTGAAGGTGGTTGAAATAAACAGAATAACATCATTATGGTGGGATCAGGTCTCTTGGCAGCCCATCACCATATGTTTTAAATGGATGAAAGATGTGGAGAATTTACCATCCCTGCCATCAGACATTATCGATAGCAGTTTGGAGGTACTAAAGCTGACCACTGTCAAGCACTACTACAGGTGGGGCCAACAGCAGCTCAGTGCTGTCAGTGACCTTGGGCCGGTCTTGTTTGATTATGCTGCCTGAGCTCAGTTAAAACACATCTATCTTCTATTTGTATAGTAACCTGGTTTTGGATATTGACATTCTAGTTTACATTCTTGGTGTTTATGTAGTGTTCCACTCATGACAACCTTGGCTTTGTTCACAGATTACACATTCATGTCAGGTGCGGACACTTCAGTGGTGACAAGTACTATGCTATCGTTTCTGGCGACACGTTCACAACCAGTGCCAGCGTGATGGACCACAAGTTTAAGGAACTTTGGCAGTAACTCCATGAGCAATCATTTACAGGTCAGTCAGTGGGCAAGGCAATGCCCCCACTGCCACTCACTCCCTTAACAAGTCTCCGGAGAGCTGTAAAGTCTACCTCCGACATTTTGACTTTCATTGTCTTGTTTATAACATTTCCAGTGAGTGGCAAATCACTCTGTTTCAAGTTAACATTCTTACAAACTGGTGCGGAAATTTCAACCATTCTTGGACGCTAGTGATTTTTCTTTCAGTGATCTTTATGCTCTGTTAACCGAATACTGATCAGCAGATGGACCACATTGCAGCTAGTCTTCTGTTTAATAAGTGTCATAAACAACACGGACAGTTGTACACAGCTTGGACTGCCAACATGCAGTGTCTCACTCATAAATGCAACTTCAAATGTCAGAACTGTAAGTTTTCTACAGAGAACCGTTGATTTGAGATGTGATTGTTTGCCTTGCCCAACAGGGAGGTCACAGATAAAGCTTTGGTGAAGTCCAATCATAGTCTTGGTGATGTGTTTAAAATAGCTAAATCTTTCAAGTTAGTTTTAGCAGCTCAGTGTGCTTTTACAAAGGACATTCAGGTCTACCAAGCTTTTAATCGCTGTCACACGTAACAGTCACCTGATGATTCCAGATCATCATCCTATAAAACCACCTCTAAGTCTCACCCGAGTTCATGGGCATCCGGATTGCCAACGTCTCTACTCCCTCCAGAGTATCAGATGACCCTTCTTGTAAGGTTAATTGGGCAGATCAGAAACACCCTCCCTCCTTGACATCGAGGCATACGTCACTCACATTGAAGAAACTTCATTCCTGCCCTGACTTGGGTAGTGGGCATACCAGAAACCAATGCCTGCACTATGCAGCAAACAGCTGTGGTTGCCTGGCAATCATGTGTCAACAAGTGGTCTGCCGGTTGCATGGTCATCCATGGGATGAAAACAACACAGCAGTCCATACCATCACAGATACAAAGCAGACAGCTTTTCTACCATTACTGAGAAGCTCACACTGCTTTTGACAATGTGCGACCATCTTTTCGAATCCCAGCTGGATAATGGTGCTGCAATGTCTTTAATCAAGGAAGATACATACAGCCCGCTCTGTTCACCTATACTGCAGCAGGCCTGGCGACATGTCCTGTCTTACTGCCGCAGGGCTACTCCTTTCCTGAGAATGCGAAAACTGTCTCTAGTAACTAAGTACAAAAACACTGAACACATCCTAACCTTCTTAGTTGTATGCTCCTCTACCACAGCTAACATCTTTGGCTTACGCACCTTTACCAGTTTTGAATTCAATGTGAAGGATCAAGTTAATTTAGTGCTAGACACAGTGCTGTTTTCTTTGATCTGGACGCACTGTGCACATCCTTTAATATGACCTTCAAACCTACTCTTGGGTGTATGTGTAATTTTATGGCTCAAATTTTCCTAAGGACTTCTACAGTGTCCAAGATTTGCTGCACTCACTTGCTTCCATTTGTGGTAACTGAAGCTGTTCAGACCAAACTTGCATGGCTTCATTTCCCACCAGTCAATTGGTAATGCCAAACACATAGACACAATCATAGAGGCACTAGCCACAACTAATCCTGTTTTTCAAGGAGTTCCTTGTGGAGTGGGGGAGTGGCCATGTATGTAAAAATAATAATAATAATAATAATAAAATTTGAATGTTGTGCAGGGGCAGTTGAATTTTGTGAAACTAAACTTCTAATTGTTGCTGTTTATAGGCCCCTTAACTCTGACTTCCGAGCATTTCTGTTCAAGCTAGAAAGGGTTCTTGGTTCATTTTATAGGAAGTACCAGAAATCAGTTTCATGTGGTGACTTCAATATTAATTTTGAATACAATTGTCAAGAAAAAGGGTGTTGGTAGGTCTCCTAAACTAATAAGATCTGATGCAGACTTTGTTTTTTCAAACTAGAGTGCAGGGGAACAGTAGCACAGGCACAGACAATATCTTTATTCATTCTTCATTACCAGATGGGTATTCTGTTAGTAAAAAGGTGAATGGCCTTTCAGACTGTGATGCATAAATTTTAACACTAAATGGCTTTTGCATTGAATCAAATGTCACATATAATTACAAACAATGTAGGAAAGCTAAGCTAATCCAACAGCAATACAGAGTTTTTTAAACGTCGTTAAGGAACAAGATTGGCAGGATGTTTATAGTGCCGACAACATAGATGACAAATATACTGCTTTCCTTAACACATTTATCATGCACTTTGAGAGTTGGTTTCTATTAGAATGTTCTAAACAGGGTACTATCAGTAACAGGCAGCCTGGGTGGCTGACTAGTGGGATAAGGATATCATGTAAAACAAAATGGGAATTATATAGAAATGTTAAAAGTAGTCACAATCAAGATGCAGTAGCCCATTACAAAGAGTACTGTAAGGTGCTTAAAAATGTTTCAGGAAGGCAAAGAGTAGGTGGTACACAAACAGAATAGCTAATTCACAGGATTAAATTAAAACCATACGGTCAGTTGTGAAGGAAGTGTCTGGTCAGCAGCACAAGGTCAACAACAAAGTCAGTTTGTAGTAAAAATATTTCTGTTATTGATAAGTCAGATATATGCACAGTATTTAACAATCACTTTCTGAGCATTGCTGGTGAATTAAATAAAAACTTATTTTCTACAGGGAATCATATAACTCTCTTGCAAAATGCCTTTCTAAGACTGATGCCTAAAATACTGCTCTGTGATAATGACAAGGGGCAGACTGAGTCAATAATTAAATCACTGAAGACTAAGGACTCTCACAGATATGATGGAGTGCCTAACAGAATATTAAAGTACTGTGCTGCACTTGTTAGCCCTGTACTTAGCCATAGTTGTAATTTTTCCTGTAAGAATGATCAGTTTCCTGAACGATTAAAGTACTCGGTAGTAAAGGCGCTTTATAAAAAGGGAGAAGGGGATAATGTAGACAATTTTAGACCTATTTCTATACCATCAGTGTTTGCTAAAGTTATTGAAAAGGCTGCGTATGTAAGGTTATCATTTTATATCACATAATTTGCTATCAAATATACAGTTTGGCTTTAGAAGATGTTTAAAAACTAAAAATGTTATATTCTCTTTTCTCTGCTAGGTATTGGATGGATTAAACAAAAGGTTTCGAAAGCTAGGCATATTTTTTGATTTAACTAAGGCGTTGATCACAAAATATTGCTCCAGAAGTTGAACCATTACAGAATTCGGGGAGTAGCTCACAATTGGTTCAAATTTTACTTTAGAAACAGACAGCAAAATGTCATTATTCACAGTGTTAAGAATGGCTGTGATGTGGGGTGTGAGTGGGGTACGGTCAAATGGGGGTGCACCAGGGATCAGTGTTGGGGCCAATCCTGTTCCTTATTTATATAAATGATATGCCCTCTAGTATTATGGGTAATTCTAAAATGTTTCTGTTTGCTGATGGCACTAGCTTGGTAGTGAAGGATGTTGAGTAAAACGTTGGCTCTGTTTCAAATAGTGCAATTCATGACATAAGTTCATGGATTGTAGAAAATAAACTAATGCTAAATCATAGTAAGACTCAGTTTTTACAGTTTCTAACACACAGTTCAACAAAACCCAAAGTTTTAATTTCACAGAATGGGCATATGATTAGTGAAACTGAACAGTTCAAGTTTCTAGGTGTTCATATAGATAGCAAACTGTCATGGAAAGCCCAGTTTCAGGATCTTGTTCAGACTTAATGCTGACATTTTTACTATATTAACAGTATCTTAAGTAAGTGATCGTTCAACATGAAAACTATTCTACTTTGCTTATTTTCATTTGCTTATGTAGTATGATATTATATTTTGAGGTAACTCTTCCCATTCTAAAAGCATATTTTTGGCTCAGAAACAAGCAGTTCAGGCAATAAGTGGTGTAAGTTTGCGAACCTCTTGTCTACCCCTGTTCACTAGTATGGGTATTTTGACATTGCCCTCTCAATATATTTGTTCTTCACTGGCATTTCTTGTGAGCAATGTTAGCTTATTTCCAAGAATTAGCAACTTTCACTCAGTTTATCTTCTTCAGTAGCACTACAGCCCTCGTTGAGCCTTGGCTTCTTCAACAATCTTCCTCCATGCTCTTTTCCACCCCCAGACTCCCATACTGGTGATATCCGTTATTACCCTGTCACTCCATCTTCTTCTAAGTCTCCCTTTTCGCCTAGCTTAATGGATCACACCTTCCACTTCTTTTTTTTTTTTTTTTTTTGGAATTCTATTCTCTGCCATTCTCTCCAAGTGTCCTAGCCACCGTATTCACTATGACTTCACAAATTTTTCTATGTCCCTGCCTTGTATTAACTCCTGTAATTCGGCATTGTAGCGTATTCTCCAGCCTTATTCCTCCCTTATTGGCCCATAGATTTTACATAGTATTATCCACTCAATGATTCTTAGTGCATTTTTATTGTGTTCTGTTCCATACCTCTGACCAGTATGTGATAACTGGGTGGACTAGGGAATTATATATTAGCAGCTTTGTTTTTCTTGTAACAAGGCTATTTTTGAAAAGTTGCATACTTGCAAAGTAAGCTCGGTTTCCTGCTCGTATTCTTTCCATTATAGCCTTTCCAATACTGTTATCATTTGTTATTAGGGCTCCCCAAGTAGTTAAAAGAGGACACTCCTTTGAAGCATTTCCCACTGATGTTTAGGTTTTTAGGGGTTCTTCTGGCCTCAGATTGTGACATTACCATATATTTTGTTTTCTTTTCATTTACTATGATGCCAATTTTTAAGGCTTCTGTTTCCATTGCCCGGTATGTTTCTAAGAGTGTATTGGTATTTCTTCCTACTATAGCAATGTCGTCAGTGTATGCACATATCTGGCTAGTTTTCATAAATATGGTGCCTCTTTTGTTGATTTTATTTACTACACTATGCAGGGCTATATTGAATAGGACAGTGGAGAGACTATCACCTTGCTTCATACCTTTATTAAAGTCAAAGCTTTCACTTGTTCTGCTAAGGACCTTTACTTTTGCTCGTCTCTGTCATTGCCATTCTGATTAGTCTTATTAGTTTAGCACATATACCAACTTATTTCAGTACTCTGTATAGTTCTTGCCGATTTATGCTGTCAAAGGCTTGTTTGAAGTCAATGAATAGGAAATGCAGATCTATATCATATTCATAGAACTTTTCCAACATTTGTCTTAACACAAATATTTGATCAGTTGTTCCTCTGTCTGGTCGAAAGCCACACTGATATTCCCCTAGTATGCCTTCTGCACACTTCTGTATCCTTTCGTTTAATATACTTGTGAAAATCTTATAAGTTGTGCTCAGGAGTTCTGTCCCCTTTCTTATAAATGGGGATTATTATTCCAATTTTCCAATTATCTGGCATAGTTTCTATTTCCCATATATATGATATTAATGTGTGCAGTTCCTTTATTACAGCCTCACCACCAGTTTTTATTAATTCAGCAATTATGCTGTCTTCCCCAGGGGCTCGATTGTTTTTGACTTGTGCACAGCTTGGGAGACCTCTTGTAGTGTTGGCTTTCTTGCCTCATTGATTTCATTGTCTACTTCCAGCTCCACTCTTTCCTCCTGTGCGGCTGTCTCTTCATCTTCTAGGACTCAGTTAATA
Source organism: Schistocerca americana (assembly GCF_021461395.2). Taxonomy (NCBI): domain Eukaryota; kingdom Metazoa; phylum Arthropoda; class Insecta; order Orthoptera; family Acrididae; genus Schistocerca; species Schistocerca americana. Next base: position 576,157,632 of record NC_060120.1, read on the forward strand.
TTCAGCAGAAATCCAATCTGCATTTGAATAGAAGTTTCTTAACTCTTGTAAGAAAGGTGTGCAGTATACTGCTGCATCCATTTTCAATAAGCTACCATAAGAATTCGAAAATCTTAATGATAATCCACGTGCTTTCAAATCAAAACTGAAGAGTTTCCTCATGGGTCACTCCTAGTCTGTTGAGGAGTTCCTTGAAAAATTAAGCTGATTCTTATGTTGTACTGTTGAGTGCCTTTACTTAAACTTATGGCTTGACTTTTTTGGGTTCAAAAACATTTTGTTTTATCTGTTATTACTTTTATGATGTAATTTCACATAATGACACATTCCATTACCTTGGAGATTAGCTCCTCAATTTGGTTGTACAGAACTTGATGTGTAAATAAATAGATAAATAAATAAATAAAACTAAGGAAAGTGGTGGTTAGTGTTTAACGTCCCGTCGACAACGAGGTCATTAGAGACGGAGTGCAAGCTCGGGTTAGGGAAGGAGTGGGAAGGAAATCGGCCGTGCCCTTTCAAAGGAACCATCCCGGCATTTGCCTGAAACGATTTAGGGAAATCACGGAAAACCTAAATCAGGATGGCCGGAGACGGGATTGAACCGTCGTCCTCCCGAATGCGAGTCTAGTGTGCTAACCACAAAACTAAGGAAAGTCGGGCAGTACAGGCAACATGAGTTCTTACATTATCTTGTTGAAAGGTAATGTCACAGAAAACCTCAAAGCCAGGGCACAGTTATTGGTCTTAACACACCAGAAATGGAAGAGCTGCTGTCCAAATTACTAGCTGTATGAATCAGAGGCAATCACTGTGTAGCAAATTGTACTCAACACTATCACGCTAAGTGCTGCACTCATGTGATGATGACAAAAGAAATCTGGCAATATTAATTCTCCTCAGAGCCTCCACACACAGATGATGATGTACGCTGCTCAGGGGTGCTTAGATACTGCATGACCCTCATGAACCTATGGATTCCATATTTGCATCACATTTTGGGATTTTGATCAACAAGAGCACCAATAATGAGAGAAGAGAAACCACAGCTTTGGTAGGCCATGATCTGGTCACTGATGAATTCTGACATGTTTGTACACATTTCTCCTTTTCACACAAGGCATAATATCACAAACAAACACTCATTTCTGAATGACAAACCCACTGCACAATTTTTCCCCATATATACACTCCTGGAAATGGAAAAAAGAACACATTGACACCGGTGTGTCAGACCCACCATACTTGCTCCGGACACTGCGAGAGGGCTGTACAAGCAATGATCACACGCACGGCACAGCGGACACACCAGGAACCGCGGTGTTGGCCGTCGAATGGCGCTAGCTGCGCAGCATTTGTGCACCGCCGCCGTCAGTGTCAGCCAGTTTGCCGTGGCATACGGAGCTCCATCGCAGTCTTTAACACTGGTAGCATGCCGCGACAGCGTGGACGTGAACCGTATGTGCAGTTGACGGACTTTGAGCGAGGGCGTATAGTGGGCATGCGGGAGGCCGGGTGGACGTACCGCCGAATTGCTCAACACGTGGGGCGTGAGGTCTGCACAGTACATCGATGTTGTCGCCAGTGGTTGGCGGAAGGTGCACGTGCCCGTCGACCTGGGACCGGACCTCAGCGACGCACGGATGCACACCAAGACCGTAGGATCCTTCGCAGTGCCGTAGGGGACCGCACCGCCACTTCCCAGCAAATTAGGGACACTGTTGCTCCTGGGGTATCGGCGAGGACCATTCGCAACCGTCTCCATGAAGCTGGGCTACGGTCCCGCACACCGTTAGGCCGTCTTCTGCTCACGCCCCAACATCGTGCAGCCCGCCTCCAGTGGTGTCGCGACAGACGTGAATGGAGGGACGAATGGAGACGTGTCATCTTCAGCGATGACAGTCGCTTCTGCCTTGGTGCCAATGATGGTCGTATGCATGTTTGGCGCCGTGCAGGTGAGCGCCACAATCAGGACTGGATACGACCGAGGCACACAGGGCCAACACCCGGCATCATGGTATGGGGAGCGACCTCCTACACTGGCCGTACACCACTGGTGATCGTCGAGGGGACACTGAATAGTGCACGGTACATCCAAACCGTCATCGAACCCATCGTTCTACCATTCCTAGACCGGCAAGGGAACTTGCTGTTCCAACAGGACAATGCACGTCCGCATGTATCCCGTGCCACCCAACGTGCTCTAGAAGGTGTAAGTCAACTTCCCTGCCAGCAAGATCTCCGGATCTGTCCCCCATTGAGCATGTTTGGGACTGGATGAAGCGTCGTCTCACGCGGTCTGCACGTCCAGCACGAACGCTGGTCCAACTGAGGCGCCAGGTGGAAATGGCATGGCAAGCCGTTCCACAGGACTACATCCAGCATCTCTACGATCGTCTCCATGGGAGAATAGCAGCCTGCATTGCTGCGAAAGGTGGATATACACTGTACTAGTGCCGACATTGTGCATGCTCTGTTGCCTGTGTCTATGTGCCTGTGGTTCTGTCAGTGTGATCATGTGATGTATCTGACCCCAGGAATGTGTCAATAAAGTTTCCCTTTCCTGGGACAATGAATTCACGGTGTTCTTATTTCAATTTCCAGGAGTGTAGAATGTAGATAGAGTTACTTCTACTTTGTGCAGCTATTGCTGAAATACTGATCATTTGCACATCCAAGTACATAGCACACTACATGTCATTCACCATTCTATACACGCAGTCTTTACAGTGTTGCAATTTTAATGACCAGAAGTATACAAAGAGACATAATGGCTGGCTAGACATCTTCAAGAGCAGAAATTCCAGTACTGCGAATTCAGACATATATAGTAAAAATCTACTCCTACTTTTGTACCAACTAGTTTATTTCTTCAGGCTTTGAAGAGGGGCGGGGGGGGTGGGGGGGGAAGCTAGGTTGGGAAGGTTAAAAAGGAGGGTCAACTCACTCAGTAACACTAGTGGACACACAGTGAAGAGGGAGACCGGCCATAGTTTTTCACTTTTACGTGTGTATCAGCACCAGTGGAATTTTGCCTCCTGACCAGTCATTATGACTCATAATTTTATAATTTTGTCAACTAAATTTTCTTTTTGATAAATTACTTCAATACATGTTTGTTAAACATACACCATATTCCATGTCCATTACTTTAAGTAACATGTATGCTGATTGAAATAACTTTCCTTCAAGTTCTATACGCTCCAGTTTGAATACAACTATTACATTTCAAATGGGGACTCGCTTGATAAATCAATCTTCTATACATTGATGAATGAAAAGATATTTCAGCTTCAACTAAAATGTTTTATTTTATTGATAACTAATTTTATGATCCATGACCATTGTTTCAGGTGACTTTTCTAAGCACAGCCTATCAAATTTTGATCTGTTTACATTCAGTAAAAAGAGTTACTGCCAATCTATAGAGAACATGTCTTAAATGCAAGTAAATTAGCCCATCAAAGTACTGCAAATTCGAATAAAAGTGCTTTTCTGGATGTTTATGGAAATTTATTATTCACATTGATACCAAGGAACCAAGTTATAGCAACCACTGTTTAAAGTGAAAAGAGAATTCTCATAAACTAGCAAGCACAGTATTTGCTTGGGCAATATTCTTACATTTATCCAGAAAAGACCAAGTTACAACAGAGTCAAGAGTTTCTTGACCTTATGGAGAAGAATAAACTGAAAAGTGGGAAATACATAAAGAGCATGGTAAAAGTTTTTAATTTGGTTCGGAATGGACAGTAGTATCAATAAATTTTACATGTCACAAAATCATGTTTTACACAAGTCACTCTGGTAAAGATTGCAAACTTCAATGTGCATGATTTCTACAAAGTATAGATGAGGGAAAAAAAGGCATGGACATTAGGATGTAGAGCTTGCTGTAGCTCTTTCGTCTCACAGACAAAAACAAAATGTTTTGATTTCACATTCTCTTGCACTTCCAAACTGTGTGTGTAGACTAAAGAAACACAATTAATGTAGCACATGAGATGTATGTCCTCAATTATATGAGACAAGAAGAGTTAATGATTCAGAAACCTGTTTCAATATAAGTGGCATCACACAAGGATGGCTGAATGTTACAAACTAATTTGTCTAAAGCTCCACTTCTATTGGGAGTTTCATAATTAAAATCAGAGGTTTTAAGGCTTTTTATCATAGGAATTCTTCCAATCCACTGTGGCATGAGTCAACAAACCAGTGTTTAGTAGTATTAGTTCAAAAACAGTCTTGGTTGCAGTATTAGCTTTTTTATATATCAGATACACGTTTCACCTTATTTAGGCATCTTCAGGCTGATCTTAATTTGGTATTTCTTAGGATGATCCTTTAGACAGTGTAGCTAAAGGGCATCGTCATGTACATCAGACCAACATCGCCTTCGTTAACCTCAGTAAATACTTTCTAGATGGACGTGAGTGACTCCAATACCCGTGTAACGCGTACATGTTCACAGAAGCAAAGTATAGATATTCTATAATTGGCTCTTATGAGCGTGTACGCATTATGCAGGTCTTGGAGTCACTCGCGTCCATCTAGAAAATATTTAAGGAGGTTAACGAAGGTGATGTTGGCCTGATGTTCTTATTTCAAGGGTCCTTGTCTTTTACACAGAAATTCCCATGAAACTATTTTGCAGCCCATATTTAAGGGTAACCTCACCTATTCTAGCAAACAAAATCCTCCTTAGATTTACAACTCTTCCACATATCAGTAAGAAACACAAACTGAGGTGACAATGTTTGGCAGAGGATTCTACAAATTTCTGAGTATTACTTCGTCAAAACAAGCCTGCCTTTAACGTCATTCTCTACTTTTCAATATGATAAAAAGGCAGTAATAAAATTAATTAATTTGTTAACATTTGGGGCAGAAATAGGGTATAAAATCACAAATTTTTTTCTGTAATAGTATATGTAGCAGCATTCCATTAGAGACAGGTTTAGCTTCCCTGTGTATCTCTCCTTGCAGCTGACACTTACATAACATGATAAAATAAATAAAACATGAAAATCAACAAATATTTTATTACATCTGCCTTTCATAAGTAAATTGGCAGTGTTATGTGTCAAACTGCAGCTATTCCATTTTGATGGAGAAATCAAATTTGTCTGAATTGTGCATACAACATAAATAATGAACAAACATAAATAATCAACAGTACACAGACTCTACTTCGTGTTGTTGTACAAAGTACTAAAGAATCCTAAATTCACATTGCACAGTGAAAAGCAAAAGCAGTTTCATACACACATCAAAATTTAAAATGATCAATAGCAATATTTTACATATTTGGCTTCCAAAATCCTGAAACAGAATGTTTCAGAATAAAAAATCTTCACAATGTTAATTACAGACTATATGAAAACAATCTGTCATTATCACAATGCAATTCATGCATGTAAGATGACAGCTCAAAATTGACTAGTAAATTAATTATACTGCTGGTTCATGCCCAAAGAAAATCCAAAATGGTTTGGACAGAATTTTCACTTGGTGTAATGAATGGCAGCTTTCTCAAAATTTTGACAAACAGAAGATAATGGCTACAAAAAAGATGAAGAAAAAAGTAACTGCCAATTACACAGATGTAAACTTCTGAAATGTGTCACAATTTTTAAATATTTATGGTTAATACTACAGATCAGTACAAGATAGGACAGATGTGTAAAATCCATAGTAGGAAAGATGAATGGAAGACTTAGATTTATTGAAAGAGTTCTGGGGTAGTGTACTGCATATACAAAGAAAACCACCTACAGGACAAAAATAGGATCCATTCTAGAGTACTGCTTCAGCATTTGAAGTCCTTATCAATTAGACATCAAACAAGTTCAAAAATGGGATGCTAAGATCATGGTGGATCAGACAGCTCATATACAACTATAACATTTTGAATTTAAATGTAAATGTCTGGAAAAAAGGCAATGTTGTTCCACAAAAGACTGATGGTTAAATTTAGAGGACCGGCATTTGAGAAGACTGACAGCTCTGCAGCCTTCATCAGATACCTTGCATAGGGATCTTGAAAGTAAGATGAGAGAGATTATGGTGCAGAAAGTAAGATAAAAGAGATTATGGTGCACTGCTGTGGATTGCAGTCAGTAACTTTTTCTTCATTCAATATGTAAATGGAATACGAAAGAAAATGGTAATATTAGTATGAAATACTCTCTGCCACACATTGTACCGTGGTTTGTAGAGTAGAAAAAGGAATTCTGCTATTTTGCTTTGAAGTCTCTCAGTTGAGAGACTGTTAATGAAATTAAGACGTAGTTCAAGAGCAGAATTTGAAATACTCTCTGCCACACATTGTACCGTGGTTTGTAGAGTAGAAAAAGGAATTCTGCTATTTTGCTTTGAAGTCTCTCAGTTGAGAGACTGTTAATGAAATTAAGACGTAATTCAAGAGCAGAATTGACGGTCATTAACTGCCAGTAACTCTTCTTACCCAGAAAAGTAGGTAATTTCCATTATTGATTAATCTACAAATCATCTATTTTCTCTGTTTTTTATCATTTCTAAATATTTCAAATTACAGCAATAAAATACAACCCAAATACATTTTTCAACAAATTTGCACCATGTATAAGTTAGTCTACAGACTGCTTCTATACCTGTATTTTGTTTTATCAGCAACGGTACCTGATGGTTACTGTCAAGTGCAGTTGCTCTTAAAAATAGCAGTCCATACGAGAAAATCAGTCATATCTTTACCTGTGGTTTTTTGTACTTTAGGTACTGGGGCTATGCACCACTCTGTTTAAAAAAGAATAGCTTGTGTAGTCACAGAATCAAGCAGCATGTCTGTTTTTATGCTATGCAGCTAATTTGCTGCAAATAATAAACAGTAGCTGTGATCCTGCAGTCAAATAGTCTATGCACTGGCTAGAATTTTGAATTAATAAAATATACACAAATACAAAATAATTTTCAAATGAATAATTCAATAACAAAGGTTCTATTCCAATATCTGTAATTGATGTAGGTGACAAAGAATTAAGTTGAATAATATTTATTCAAGAAACGACATCTTAAATAAATGGGAAGGGGTCCTACGATAATCAGTTAAAATACAGACTGAAAATACCCTTATCAAATGCAGTAAAGTTACTTTGTGAGCATTAAGAACGGTAGCGAAATACCCAAATTAAATAGTAATCAAACACCCATGAAAACTAATGTCATATCATGATCACAATACATTAAACATTCACCAGCTCAAAACAGTTCAAAGTTCAACTTGAAGATTCACAGATTAGCACACACAATACGAAGAGTTACTTATACTCTATTATCAGTTCCGTAAACCAAGTGGCAAAAATTAGTCTACTCTGGAGCACATTCTGATCCCTTGAAATATAAAGTCCTTTCAAAACTTAGAGTATTGTAGTGGCTCTCACCACCCAGAAACAATCACCTATACGACTCAACCGTGCACGTTAGTCTGTTTGGGTCTGCCTTCTTTCAGCACTTGACACAAATTGTCTAGAACCTCTCCCTTGAGCTCTTCACTCATGAAGTCCCAGTCTGCACTTGACTCCCATAGTGTTCCACCACTGTCCAATTCCCATTGGCTGAAGGCCATCCCCACCACAATATATCATTCTTACACACTACAAACATGATCTGACTTATTTTGACCACTTTCTCACACTAAAATAATATATCATAACAACATTTAAACAAAAGAAATATTATAAACATTTGATTATATTCAGATCATGTGCAATAAGTATAAGTAACAGTTGGTTCATAAATAAATAAACCAGCATTCTTGCACAAGTGCTCTTACATTAAATAATGACAGATTGTCGCTAAAAATTGCTTAAACAATTATTTATGCTTGCTTGACAGAATCGTCTTCTGGCACAGTTTTCAACTGTGGTGACCATTAACACATGCAACCAACCACTTTTAAATTAGCATGCTTGACCACTTTTAAATTAGCACGCTTTCTTAAATATCATTTGCAATCAACATTTAAATAAAGTTACTGGCAAAATAGTAACCTGTTCACTAAATAAAAACCCAAGTGTAATAATATTTGAGGTACTGATGCGGTGTTCATTTGTTGTGTAAAGGTGGAGAATATGGTGTTCCGATAAACATTTGCATAATGAAAGAGATATAAAAGACATTGTAAATCAATAAATAAAACAGATACAAATATACAGAATTTAGGAACGATAGCTACAGTGCAATCCTATCATCTGAGATAACGTTTCTTGAAATCGCATGAAGTGATTAAAAGTTGTTAAGTCAGAGGGTCATTGTGAAAATGCGTATTCACTGTGAGATATTAACTTCTGTCATTTTCAAGATACTGAGACATTATTGTGTCACTGGATGCGCCTCTTTTTTTTTTCTGAGATCGCAAATGTACTCAAATTTGCATTAATATTTCATATTGAATTTCAAAGAGTTGTAACTTGGTCATCTTTCAAATTGTCTTACACACCACCATTTCCAAGAGCACATTCTGCACAAAGGCAATGCGAGCATCATCTGTCCAAATTCCTATCTCTGGGATTTACCCGTTTCCGGCAACACACTCACTGTCTCTGCACCTGAGCCCGCCCGGGGCGGTCACCTAACTGGAAGTTGGAACTGCCGCAGCACACTCTGAGCCCAAGAGCCTGCTAGTGTTCAGCCAAACAACAAATTCATCTTACCTTGTACCAATTCTAGGTGGCTGATTAGCTCACATAAATATGCATAACATTATGTTACATATCCAATGAGCTCTTTCTTTTTTAATCATTATTATGTCTGTCAGGGTAGTAGGAAGAAGCTTTAGAATTTTATGTACCATCAACAAGGTTATGATAGATGAAACAAAAGCCCAGAGTGAACAGCAGGGGTGGAGAAGGATATCAGCAGCGTTCTTTTCAAAGGAACTACTTTAGCATTCACCCTTACTAACTTCGAAAACCACCAAAAACTTAAACCTGGATTGCCAAATGGTTGTTTGACCCACACTTGCCCCAAATGCAAATCTAGTGTGCTAACCATTGTGCCACTTTATTCGATCATATTTCTATAAACGGACATACGACGCTCATACTGGTGATAAAACTACAGGTCAAAAATAAGTTCCAAAACCGGTCAATATTCAAAGCAACAAACTTTTCACCAAAACAGTTCTAACTATGAAACTTTCTTACAGATTAAAACTGTGTTTGGACCGAGACTTGAACTCAGGACCTTTGCCTTCTGCGGGCATGTGCTCTACTGAGAGAGCTACCCAAACATGACTCACGACCTGTCCTTACAGCTTACTTCTGCCAGTACCTCATCTCTTAACTTCCACGCGGAACACAGTATTAATCTGCCAGGAAGTTTTATACCGGTGCACACTCTGCTGCAGAGTGAAAAATCATTCTGGAGTTATAACTGTAATTAATTTGCACACACTTACTATCTCAGCCAGCACAAACATTCTTTCATTGTAATACACCACCAAATTGGAGACCAACAATAAAGATACAGAAACACCGACTGTATTACAAGTCAGTTACCACTGATGGTAACTGCATGTTCAGATACAACCACACACTTTTACCCTGAGAAATGGATTTCCTGCAAAACATCAGCAGACGCTCTCAAATGCTGAAATTGTTCTTAAGCTGTTTGCTTAACTGGAGCATGTTCAAAAATCTATGCAAGGATGACGACAACAACAATAATAATAATAATAATAATAATAATAATAATAATAATAACAGTATAGGTTTCTGCTGTCTCATCTCAAATATTCTGTTTCACTTACTTTGTAAACGTACATGTACTGACATAACTCCCTAAAAATGCAAATGTAAATAAAAACAGTTTTGGTATAAAAAGATTATCTTCTGTGCTTTATTGCCAGTATACTAACCATCAACAGTTATGTGTACATTGTCCGGCATCTTTTCAAAATCTGCAAGTTCCTGAAAAAAGAATTGCAACTACTTTATACACAATCTTGACAGACATAACTTTTACCTCATTATGAATACACATGTACATCCAGAATTAAGGAAAATAATACATTTAGTAACACTAAATGAACATCCAGGAGTTACACAGAAACTAAATAAAAGAAAATAAGTCTACTTTACATCTGAATGTAAGTTAGCAGTTTGAAAATTAGCACTGTCATTTTCAATGACTGGGAGTCACTACTTTTTATGGCAATAAATTCTGCTTAGAAGAAAGTGTATTCCCACCAGGGAGTTAAAAAATTTGTTTAGTTTTCCTGTGTATAGCAGTTTGGTAAAGGAACTATTGCCAGCAATGTTAATTTGAGCCTCGGAAATAATACCTTCTGAACATTTGCAAAAATCACAATAACAGCAGAAGAATTTGAAAAATACCGATAAGTCACTACGGTAAAACAGAGGACACTGTGAAAAGTGAATGACCACAGAGTGGATGTAAGTTACGTCTCAAAAAGCTAACTAACTGCTGTGTGCCACATGTCAGTAAACTCAGCACAAAGAGGAGTGTGATCAGTTGATTGAAAAATTTTAGAGAACTCATCGCTATTGAAATGATGAATTTTCATTAAAGCAGCAACCAGCAAGTAATGAGTTTATTCCATTTGAACATGAACATTTACATGAATGAGCAGACTCAGTTCACCTCTTTTGGACAATGTCACAACCTCTACATAGAAGAACTGCCTTGGTGCCTCCATTCATAAATGGATAATAACACAAATTCCCATTCCTGTGCACACAGCTCTACTCCAGTGTATGTTTGTCCTAATCAATGCTGTAGAATACAAATGTAAATGTGTCAAAATTGTCAACTGAGATGCATTGATAGTTTACATCAAGAATTGATAGAATATGAAGTTGTTGTCCTTATCTTTGCTTGGTTGTCATCTTTGGGACCAATTGTGTACTAGAAAATGGGCTCCTAACCCAAAATCTAGGTCGTACAATAATAATAATGTTTGTGAAACAAGGCAGAAAAGTGTTTCACTTACTCAGTACAGTAATTTTTTGTACTAATTTTAAAAATTTTATAGGCATGCTGCTGCCTTGGGAGAGTACAATGGAAATTATTTATTTGCAAATAAGCTAATTTACTTAAAATTACTTCATGATACTAATAGCATTACCTCAGTTAATGCGGCCCACTCACAAACAATTTCTACTTCAACTAAGAAGTATTACTAATACATCAAATGAACTACAATGTATTATGATTGTTATAACTAACAACTGCTCATGTTAGTACTTCTGTCTTTTACAGATAAACAAATGGACAAAGAAATATGTAATAACTTAAGCAATAAGAATTATCATGGTAATAAACATCCAATAAAAGCCCAAGAGTTGTTCAGATTAACAGGTGGTGAAGCTCTGTGTGCCACATTTTTCACATAGCTCATTCAGTTTCCACTTATCTTCTGCTAATGACTATATCAAATTTTATTATTCAAATGAGTTCATCTCCTGATTTGTCTGCTACAATCAACTTTTTTTCAAGTGCTTAGTCATTTCCCCATGATGAATTAAAGGGCACAGTACCAATCTTATTTTAAAGTTACATATATTACAAATATAACAATTCTGGTTTTTATCATAAATGGCATGGTATGATGCTGAACTGTATAGAACATTAAGTTGTAAAATTATTCTATGCTGTATAATAAGATAATATCCAAACAATGGAGCATACTGTATCACTATTGTATGTAAATTATGTATTGATTTTTGTTTAGACATTGCATACTGGGCCTACTGATAACCTTGTTGTTGCAAAGCATTTTAATAATCTGGTAATCCATGTAAATATTGCATTTCAGTTACAATATTCCTTAGGTAAGGTGTCTCTGAATATCCTGTAGTTATATAAGCCCAAAATGCATATTAATAATCTAACAATGTAAATTATTTTTAATGTTCAGAAGTAAATGAACTCTAGTCTGCTCAGCAGAAAGGGAAACACCAGGTGCCTCTACCATCACTACCAACACCAACTACATCTGTACATCAGTATTACTGAATTGTCCCTGTATGCTTGTGACACTGACTTCTTGCTCTACTGGCCATTCATTCCATGTATCTCCACTTGTTCTGGCCACACTTTTATCATCGATATATTGGCTAGCCATTGTTGCTGGCCTATTTTGTGATTCAGATGTGCTTGTGTTACTATGATGGGTACACTGCAATATACACTACTGGCCATTAAAATTGCTACACCAAGAAGAAATGCAGATGATAAAAGGGTATTCATTGGACAAATAACTTATACGAGAACTGACATGTGATTACATTTTCACGCAATTTGGGTGCATAGATCCTGAGAAATCAGTACCCAGAACAACCACCTCTGGCCGTAATAACAGCCTTGATACGCCTGGGCATTGAGTCAAACAGAGCTTGGATGGCGTGTACAGGTACAGCTGCCCATGCAGCTTCAACACGATACCACAGTTCATCAAGAGTAGTGACTGGCATATTGTGACGAGCCAGTTGTTTGGCCACCATTGACCAGACATTTTCAATTGGTGAGAGATCTGGAGAATGTGCTGGCCAGGGCAGCAGTCAAACATTTCCTGTATACAGAAAGGCCTGTACAGGACCTGCAACATGCGGTCATGCATTATCCTGCTGAAATGTAGGGTTTCGCAGGGATCGAATGAAGGGTAGAGCCACGGGTCATAACACATCGTCCACTGTTCAAAGTGCCGTCAATGCGAACAAGAGGTGACCGAGACGTGTAACCAATGGCACCCCATACCATCATGCCGGGTGATACGCCAGTATGGCGATGATGAATACACACTTCCAATGTGCGTTCACCACGATGTCGCCAAACACGGATGCGACCATCATGATGCTGTAAACAGAACCTGGATTCATCCAAAAAAATGATGTTTTGCCGTTCGTGCACCCAGGTACGTCGTTGAGTACACCATCGCAGGCGCTCCTGCCTGTGATGCAGCGTCAACGCTAACCGCAGCCATGGTCTCCGAGCTGATAGTCCATGCTGCTGCAAACGTCGTCGAACTGTTCGTGCAGATGGTTGTTGTCTGTTGACTCAGGGATCCAGACGTGGCTGCACGATCCATTATAGCCATGCGGATAAGATGCCTGTCACCTCGACTGCTAGTGATACGAGGCCGTTGGGATCCAGCACGGCATTCCGTATTACCCTGCTGAACCCACCGATTCCATATTCTGCTAACAGTCATTGGATCTCGACAAACGCGAGCAGCAATGTCGCGATTCGATAAACCGCAATCGTGATAGGCTACAATTTGACCTTTATCAAAGCCGGAAAATGATGGTACGCATTTCTCCTCCTTACACGAGGCATCACAACAACGTTTCACAAGGCAACACCGGTGAACTGCTGTTTGTGTAAGAGAAATTGGTTGGAAACTTTCCTCCTGTCAGCATGTTGTAGGTGTCGCCAGCAGCACCAACCTTGTGTGAATGCTGTGAAAAGCTAATCATTTACATATCACAGCATCTTCTTCCTGGCAGTTAAATTTCGCGTCTGTAGCACGTCATCTTCGTGGTGTAGCAATTTTAAAGGCCAGTAGTGTAACATCTTCTGTGGTTATCAAGATGGACAAATAAAAAATTTATCCATTTGTAATTACAGATATCAGCCATGTTGCAGGTAGATTTCGCAACTGTGACATCACTGTGTGTCAAGCTGCATAAGTTACTAATAGCCCTGACAACAAGTGAAAAATTGTTCCTGTTTGTGCACAGTGGCTCTTCTCAGTTACCTAGGATCAGGAAGTAAGAGGAGAGTCTAAACAGAAGAGACTTTACTTATCTTCCCATATGGTACATGTCAAATGACATGCAGTACAACACCCTCACCCTTCCCAAAAATCATGCTCTGAGGTGATGTGAAATAATTTCCACCCATTTTTTCATAACATGAACTAGAAATGGTGAGAAAACGTAATGTTTTGGTTTAGTACCAATGAGACAGGTGAAGATTCATGTTAATCAACATGCACCACATATACAATCAAAATAATATAGATGAAAATAATAAAAATTTTCTTCAGTAAAAACTATTCTAATTTATAACAATTTTTTGTGCTTTTGTAAAGTAATTACATGTTTCTGAAGAGTGATGATGATGATGATAGTAATAATAATAATAATAATAATAATAACAATAACAATAATTCACAGTACTTTATTAATGCTTTTCACTCTAAAAAGAAATAACTGTTATTGTCCTAGGGTCGTAAAGGATTTGAAACATCTTATTAATCACTTAATATTTTCTTTCATTCTGCAGTGGAAAATGCAGTTTTGAAACTCCCTGGCAGATTAAAACTTCATGCAGGCAAGATTCCTGGTTTAACTTCAAGTATGGGACATAGCTTTAAACTACTAGAAAGCATCACTTAATATTTTACTCCATCATGTTTTACAGATTTTGTACGAGAAAATAACACACATTCTCATTAACTGAAACCAGGTAACTATTTAGTTCATTGCATAACTACCTTAATTAGTCGTTTTATTTCACTGCAGTCCTCCTTCCTTGCTTCTCTGATGATTATACCTTCCATGGTGTTTTGTCTGGACGGCCTTGTTGTGCAAATGCTGCTGGTTACATTAAATGGAGTTTCCCCGTATTACCTGCCATGAGTAAGTAGGTTGTTCAGTTTCTACATTTGACTGACAACAAAAATTTCACCACCAATATTTATCTGCTAGAATTGTAACAACGAAATATAAACTACAGGAAATAAAAAAATTATATAAAGGGAACAGCAACCCAAGTCACTCCATAATGCTATGGACAATGCATCTCAGACAATCAATACACAATGGACAACACATGCACTATGGTCTTTGCAACCCAATCAGCTACTGGATCTTGATATTTCAACAGGATACTACCAATCCTAACTCTCAAGCACAGTACTATCGTCTACGTCATTGTCATCAGTGATATGCCAACATTGGAAACTTGATAAACAAGAGCATAAACTTCAAACAAAAGTGAGAATACTTCCATGGTAACAACGGTATTTTAATACTCTGACAGAACTAGGTTTGGCAACAATATATCAGATACAGTTTTTCTCTAGTAACTTCAGATTCCAACAAATGGCTAAGGGGCTATATACAAGAGTTATCAAGTCCAACTGTGGTGGAACTGTGCACTGTGTCATGTATATATAGTTTTTGATACTTGAACTGCACTGAGTGAAACTATGATATTAGCAAACACTGGACATGCTGAGCAGTGGGAAAAATTCCAGGCTAAGGCACAGAAAGTGTTTGGTGATTTCCAACAATAGGCTCATCAACTAATACCGTTAGTGACATTTTGAGCCCAGGGTGCACACCGTTTTTCTTGGCATCTTGAGTTCATAATTATGAATCAGTATAAGTTATTACACTTCAAATCACTGGCACTTTACGTAAGCTCAGTAGTTCATAGTAGATGATATCTACACTGCCTTAGAAAAGAAAGATATTTATCTACAGTGAGCAGGCCACTTGGGAAACACAAAACACACATATATAACAACTGCACTGCATGAGCAAGAAAGATTGACTTCATATATACCACTGCTCTCCAGCTACAGTCGGTGCGTGAAACACCGCTAAAACAATAACAAAAAAATGTGTGTGCATACAATACATACCTGCATTTAGACCATTTTGAAATTTTTAACTATGCAGCCATAACATGATCAAGGGAAAAAGTAACGAACCATCCAACAGAAACAGTCACAAAATATATGTATCAAGCACTTTAACACCACAGTTACCCATGGCAGCTGACATCATCAAATAATGATCCATCGGAAGAGAGCAGACTGCAAGAAATTTTGGTAAATTTTGAAAGCTGTCGTGATGAGTAGGGCACCTTATATTTGCTTGATTATCCAAGAAGGTGTTTAGGCACCTTCCAAACACCAACTTTAGGGTCACAGCTTAAGATAATATAAGAAACTATCAAGATTGAAGTGAGGCATACTTGGGAAATAATACATTGGGTACATCCATACTCTTTCCTGAATGAACAGAGAGCTGCTGTAGAAATTTTAAAAAATGCTAATGCACTTTATATTACATGTGATAAACGAAGCTGGAATGTATTTGTGCCATTTACATGTATGTACCCAAGTTAACAGATCCCTAAGATCCCCCCCTCCTAACAAAAATTGCTTTTTGTTGACATCATCCATACTAAACTACACTGGGACAACAGGGAAACCTACATACTTGGTGCCCCAATGTGGTGAATGTACTGGTTTTGACCATATGATATGAGCATTTAGAAAACAGTAATCAAGTTGCTGTATGCAAGATGGCACAGGAAACATACTTTGACTGCATTATGCATGGCGACATCAGAGACACATTAGAAGCTGAACACAGTCAATGTGATTATGGACTTGGAATTGAATGTTGCCCATAGTGTCACCTCCCAGTTGCAGAACAGATTCCATTAGAGAAAAAACAATCGTTCAGCAACATTACAAGTAGGATCAACTACTTGCTACAATCCAGAGGCAAGATAGTTATCTTGCCTTGCCTCTGAATCACTGTCAGAGTACGTATTTTTTGCTTCAAGAGTTTGCTCTGTTATACTTGGTGACCCACCAGAAGCATTTCCCACTCACAAACATACCAGCAGTCTTGGTACACATGGTGCCTTGCCTAAAGTGAATGCCCAATCATGTTCACGGATTAGTCTTGGTTCAGGCAATATTGGGGTGGTCCTACACGAGTGTTCTTGTCGGTGGGCAGCATCATGTTAGAAGTACATATGCCATTGTTTGTGTTTTTAGTTGCATTATGACCACTGTAGTCTGTAGGGGTAAAATCCTGCAACAATATGTGGCCTTTCCTCATGATGCACATGGACCTAGATTCTACGAGCACCTTGAACAAGATGATATCATACATCTACAATCACCAGCTTGCTTGACAGAGTTATTAAACATGTATGGAAAGTTCTTGGCTGAATAACTGCAACAGACTGTTACTGGTCTAAAGCCAACCTTTCAGTGCTCACATTATCATTGTGTGTCATGTTTTCCTCTTCTCTTCCCTGCATACATAGAATATCCTTTAACAGGAGTTTTTGATACTGGTCTACAATGCCATTAAAAAACCACCACAGTGTTTTCAGATCATCTTCTTAATCTACAAACGTCAGGGGAAAATTACAACACAGCTCATATTCCACAAATGTGAAGCATACAATAATTAAATCACCTAGCAAAAACAGAAGTTGAGAAAATCTTTACAGTTTCACAATGCAAGCTAAGTAGAAGCATCATCAGCAACAGGATGAAAAAATCAATACACTACATATCCATGTGATGATCTTATGTGAAGATTTATACTAGTTTAGCCAGCATGGTAATCAGAAAACCTCTTGAAATGATACTCCAGGTAATGTTTAGTAATACAATGATAGTCCAGTTCTTCTCAGAATAATAAATGTGAGCACAATTTGTCACACACATCATATGAAATTTCACAATGCCATATTTGAGGAGCAGACGGGCACTCAGTGGGCATCAACAGCCTGCAATGGTCTGACAGCAACAGCTGATTAATGATCAATGAACCTAAATACAGAGGACTCAAAAGCATCTTGAAGATCTAGGTGGTGTAACAAGGGACATCATTAGTTTTCTGAGCAAACAGCAACACTATTATTGATGACCATTACTTAACTTTACCACAGTCTTTATGACACTAAGTAATAAAGCAAGCAGAAACGTTCTGTAACACAAAAAAACTACTTGTTCTTTTTACTGTTACCTGCCCCTAATGTTTGAGCACAGCAAAGCTCACAAGTGTCAGTAATAACACAAAAATCATTCATATTTACTCAAAATTTCACACTCACATCACAATATTTATTGGATTATATTCTCAGAATGCATTCCTTTTTAGGTTGAATATAGGAACCACCAATGAGAATAAATCTTTGTGCACTGGGAAAGATTGCACATCACTTCATACTTGATATTATCAATGCCAAGTACATCTGACAGAGCTGATCCACTTCCATGAACTTTCAATAAAATGGAAAGCACAAAAAATGTTCAAATAAGCAAACTGATTTTGGAACTACTTGGCTTCACACCTAGAAAGTACTTAGCATCAGAATAAGGTAATGATGCTGCACCCAAAATTCATTACAACATAGCAACTGGTAGTGGGGGATTACAAATGCTCACAACACCTGTAATTTATATCTGCATCTATGCTCTGCAAAGCACTGTGAGGTGCATGGCAGAGGGCATGCCTCACTGTACCAGTTATTAGGTTTCCTTACTGTTCCATTCATGTACAGTGCTTGGGAACAATGATTGTTTGAATGTGTCTGTACATGCAGTAATTATTCTAATCTTATTCTCACAATCCCTGTGTGAGTAATGATACAACTTCTGATTACATGGCACCATTGCCAAAGAATAGCTCTGAAAGACAATACGTGATATTCATTTTGTGGGTCGACCGAAGCGTCTGATCCCACCCGTCGGCATTGACCTGTAACGTAAGCCTGTGGTGTGTGACGTCACGACGGCGCGGAATTTAGTTTGTGAGAGTGGCGTGTTTGTAGGTGTCGATTTGATGCGATCGATGGTGCTCTCTGGTGGTGTGTTAGGTGATGTTCTTGGTTTAGTTTGCGAGTGTGGCGTCGTGTGTGAATTTTGGTAAATTGCTTTATTTGTGTCTTTGGTAGGTATGGATATGACTGAAAGGGTCAACAGTTTTCGGTTGTCTGCTATGATGGGGGACAGTGCGTTGTCTCTAATAAAGTTTCTTCAACTATTCGGATTTTGGGATGAAGTCGTGAAGTGTTCAGTATGTCGTGAAGAAATGAGGTTTACTTAAAGTTCCGGCGTCTCGGACCAGGGACGGCTGTATGTGGAGATTTAAGGATAACAGGTCAAGGGAAGTGTTCGAGCCCAATTTATGGGATCGGGATCTTCTGTTGAGCTATATAGGTCAAGGGAAGTGTCAGATTCCAGATGATATTGTGTTTGGTGGTATTTGGGGAGTATTGTGATGGTTTTTTTCGTCGTTTTGCGTGATTTTGAATGGGGGTGGGTGTCTAAATTAGTTTATATTTAGTTTGTCTCCACCCAAAAACCCCCTATTTCCCGCGCTTGTCCCGTTAGTGTCATTAGGCTTTTTGTGGAACGTGTGTGTGTTTTTCGCTGTATTTTCGTCCTCATAATGTGTACGTAACGACTTTATATGCGCCATATTGGAATCGTGGTTTATGGTCGTTTCCGCCATATTTGTGACGTCATGGGTCAAAGCAGACGGGCGGGATCGGACGCTTCCGTGTTTCCCATTTTGTATGGTGTGACATCACTAAGGAAATAATGTGTAACACTACGCAAATAATTGTAGAACACAAATGTGGAATATTTTGGAAATATATCTCAGAAAACTGGTGAAGAAATTTAACTGTGATCTGCCATGTACTACTTGTCTAGAAATATGACATACACACACAATTACACAATCTTTAGGTTTCAGTTGAACTAAATGTATGCTGTCCTCAACAGAAAAGTAATTATGAACTATCAAGTGTTCCACTAGATGTGTTTTTAGTGGGGGTGGTACATCCTTGCCTTCAACTGACCCTTTAGCTGACTGTCTCTGCCATTTATGGGGATCTACATTTTTAGATGAACCCTGAAACATACTGAAACTTGAATTTTTGCCACACAGATCAGGGCCAGAGGTGAAAGAAGCTGTAAGTGACTGAAAAAAATTCTGTAACTGACTGAGAATTAAATCTCAAATCTTTAGATTTGTAGTCCGACACTCACCAAGCCGTACATCCAATTTAACTGCAAAATAGCAACTGAACAACTGACGTCAACTTTGATTGAATGAAAAATTGTAATACACATGACAGCTTGTAAAAAACTACTTTCAATCCCCCATAAATGAGTTAGACAGGAGCATTAACATAATGTGAGACAGGATGAGATTTCCTACGTAACAGAGGATAGATTATATAAAATACAATGAAAATATGGCAATTTAAATTTCATTTATATATACTGCACTATATATACTATAACTTATAATAGTATATATATATATATATATATATATATATATATATATATATATATATATATATATATATATAAAAACAAGAACTTAAACAAGGAAGTATTCCATCTCATGCACTTTTTAATGTTGTGATGGAGGGATGAGTAGGACAGTTACAGATACAGTAAAAGAAAAAAATGATGATTTTTGCAGATGATATGGTAATATGGGGTGATAAAGAGGTAGCTGTACAGTTACAGCTTGCATGGAAGGAAATAATGAAAACATATGGATTAAAAATAAATAAACATAAGAGTGAAGTAATTGTATTTAGAAGAGACAAAGGGATCAATGGGAATATTACTTTGAATGGAGAACACCTCAAAGTGATAGACAGTTTCACTTATTTAGGGAGTGAAACATCTTGTTATGGAAGAATAACCAACGAAATTAATAGGAGGTTACAGAAGGGAGGCAATTTCTGCCAAACAATAAAACACCTGATTTTGAATAAGGAAGTTTCATAAAAAGCAAAACTCTTTATGTATAAGAGTTCTTACTTCCCTGTTGTCACCTATGGAGAAGAAACATGGACAATGACAGAATGGGATGGGAGCAGACTGCAAGCAGGGGAAATGAAATTTCTCAGAGCAGTTAACAGAAAAACAAGAATGGACTGGGTATGGAATGGAGATATGAGAAAGGACATTAAACAATGTTCCCCCCCCCCCCTCTCTCTCTCTCTCTCTCTCTCTCTCTCTCTCTCTCTCTCTATATATATATATATATATATATATATATATATATATATATATATATATATATATATATATTTTTTTTTTTTTTTTAAGATGATACGGGCATGTTAAGAGGATGCGTGGGCAGAGACTTCCCAAAATTATGGAAGAACTAAAGATGGATGGAAAAAGACCTAAAGAGCCCCCAAGAACATGGTGCAAAACGGGAGAGAGAATATCTGTGAAAAGGAGAGGTGCGACCTGGCAGCAAGTGGAGGAAGAAAAGTGGTGGGAGGACTGAGACAAATGGAGAGGACTCGTCAGCACCCAGACCCAGCAGTAGCTGGAGCGGGATCCGGATACATACATACTATTACTTGCTATAAAACAATAGTAAAATGAGTTGAACTAAATGGTACAAGTTATATGGTGCTTCCCCTCTTCAATTTTTTGTAGTTGATGTATAATATATGTACGTTATATGCACAATAAATACTCATCAGGGATTTGTCTATCATGTATTACAGAATTTCATAATTTAGCTTCAAGTTTTAGATATTTATAATGAAAGTATGTTACCTGTGGAGATAAACAAATTGTCACTTTCCAGATAAACATAGAACTCAGGCTACATAACAGATCAATCTATCGTAACCAAATTTCTTGTACGGAGGGGCAGGCATTATCATGTCTGAACGAAGAAAATATTAAGGGGGAAAAAAGAGGACAGAAAAAAAATCTCTCAAAAACAAAGTATCACAGTACACAAAACTGTGAATTATGGAATCTGCTCGGCTAGAAGTCTTTATCAAACTGTTCTGTTTTGAAACAGTCAGTCCTCACCTACAGATATTCTCCTTTGCAATTTAAACACATTATACAGAGGAAAAACAAATTATATAAGCTATTTTCACAATGATCATAACTTATTGTAACTGACTCTGGACCAGGTCAATGATAGTGCTCAGTGTACAAGTTTTCAGTTCCTCCCTGCAGAAGTCACAAAATGGCTCTGAGCACTATGGGACTCAACTTCTGAGGTCATCAGTCCCCTAGAACTTAGAACTAATTAAAACTAACTAACCCAAGGACATCACACACATCCATGCCTGAGGCAGGATTCAAACCTGCGACCGTAGCGGTCTCGCGGTTCCAGACTGTAGCGCCTAGAACCACTCGGCCACTCCGGCCGGCTGCAGAAGTCATACATACATTCAGTATATGACAAACCCTCATGACCTCACCTGTATATAGGTTAGCCTTCAAGAGTTAAATCTAAACTGAAACAGTTTTCATTTGTAGTGAATTCAGCAAGTATTAAGCCACCCATACAATTAAACTAATGTCACTTATCACGAGTTCACTGTAAACTATTTATTTTGCACTGAATGAGATAGAGATAACTTTATCTGGAAACACTGACATTTGATAGGAATTAATTTGCATTAGATTTTGCCTATGAGTACGTGAATTCATATGCTATGCAAGCATACAGTTGCCAAATGAAATGTTGCATCCAAACTGAACAAATTTATCCACGTGTTAGAATTTAATATTTTTCCATTTGCACAGAGTATGCTAACCACATTATGTTTCTAGAACATAATAAAATGGTAAATGCAAGAACCGCCTGCAAAGGATACAGTGTCCATTAGGAATAACATACAGATAAACCACCCCAGGTTACATATTAATTGATGTATTACTATTTTAGGTAGTAAAACACTTTGTGTTGATAACGGTGCCTACAGAGTTTTAAACATTTAACATTTTGCCATCATCAAGGCAGTACAGTTACTTATAGTGCATTTTGTACTTTTATGCAGTGTCATGTATTTTGTCCATGTTTTTCATTTTTGCAGTAGTGTTTCTATTTTCAAAATTTCTCTTTTAATTATTTACTTACTGTGCATGTTGCTCTCACAATGTGTATGATGTGTTTTGTTACTCCTTTTCCAATCATGTACTGACAAGGTGGCTCCTTCAGTCTTAATTTACTGGACATGCATTCAGAACTGGGGTGTATTCCTTGTCAGCCACCCTGGCTTGGATTTTCCATGGTTTACCCTTGTCGCTAAAGTAGATGCTGGGATGGTTCCTCTGTTTAGCCCATGGTCAATTTCCTGCCCTATCGCCACCTTATCCTATCCTATTTTGTAAATGTTTTATATGTATACATTATTTCTGTATGTTTCTGATGTATTCAATATTGTACCAAATGGTCCAAGGACCAATAAATAAATAAAATGAATACCTGAAGATGTTCACGTCTGATGAGCAAAACAGGTAATAAAACAAATACGTCATTTGGGAGTACTGCCATTAAGGTTCAGCTAAATTGATATACCTGAAGAAATCAGCTTGGCTCGTATACTAACAGAAAACAATTGGGAAGCTGGTTTGTTGGTTGGACTGAATTAAAACAAAGTATCTGCAACAGTCAAGCTGGAGGAGGGAGAATGTTTGACACAGTACGGCAACGACGTTTGTGATGGATGTATTTAATGCTAATTATGTGTTTATTGTGGATCTGTGAACCATGAAGATACCACCCACAAAACTTGTTTAATCTGTGGTTTCTTCTCTCTTTCCGCTGTCATATTTGTATCACGAACAGTTTGCAGCTCATTATTAATAATTATGAATTTGAATCTCACCTGTTACTCTCTAGTGCATTACATGAGATTTTGTACAATCCTGGTTCTCCCCACAACAAATAAATCTTTACACAGTCCACCTCTTCTGTGTTTCCTACCACTTTTGCAGGTCTCCCAAATTAATGATTCATAACAGTTTGTTTTCTTTCTTCCTTCCTACCTTCAGGTCCTAGCTAATTTTCAATTTTCCACTTCCTGAGGCTGATACCCAAGTAGGCCTATTTGTACTTTTTTCTGAATATTGTACCCATTCTTTATTTTTGACACTTTTATTCTAAACATGCCACAAGCAGGGATACATCATACTATCACTGTTACAACTGTAAGTGAGCTGCATGTAGCAACTGCAGATATGTTTGCATGTTAAAAGTGTAAACTGTTGTGTTAAATTGGTTATAATCCTAAAGTAAACACCAATCAAATGCAGTTCTTGCCCTGATATCAGGTTTTTAATGAATTTCAGTACAGAGATTTTGCAGAAGTACTATAAATGAGTATACAATAAGTATGCTAGTCCCACTGTTGTATATCCATTCTGTCTCACCAGTGAGCCACAGAATATCTATCCACTTAACAGGTCACCTGAATATTAACTATATTTCTTCTTGTGTCTATTTTGGTGTTTGGAATGCTGTAGGTGGTGACAGGCTGATCTGTAGCATACCCCAAGGTCAAAGTTATGTTGGATGGTGACACTTTGGTTATGAATAGATGCAGCTAACAAAAGTGAATATGAAATCTTAAATATGGTGATTTATTAATCTGAAGGTTGTTTGACAACTAGGTTATGTTGAAACGTGACACTTTCATTGAAAGTTAACGACGTGGTATCTAACACTTCACTTTAAACACTTTGGAAACTACCATACTGAAAAGAGAGAGAGGTCCAACAAAATCTAAAACCAAAGTTATAAAAATGCAAGAAATGTAGAATGAACAGACTCAAAATGGCATAAAACTCAGCTGATAACTAAAACTAAACAAGCACAAATATAAGGAAAAGAAACAGACAAGATGGAACAATAAACATCACACTCACAAACTACAGATTCTGAAATACGGTAACAAACGTATTCACAGAATATTAGTTGAGTTATAATATCTACAATGCTCCAGCTGACAATACCCAAAACATAAAAATCTACGAAATTGGGCATCTGTCCCCAAAATACTTGCAAATGGCTGCCTCTATGTTTTAATGTACAAATCTCTAGACAGCAGCACTCCCAAAGGCCTTTCAGTTTATGATATTTATTTTGCAACCACAGTCATTCAACAAATATATACTGTCTTCCTGTATGAATGGTCCTTAAATTACCACTACTCATTTATGATTCTTGCTTCTAATATGAGGTTTACAAATAATCCTGGATTGTTCTCTAGACAAATAATAACAATTAAAAATTGGTTCTAAATTCTCATGAAGTACAAAACCTGAAGTCGGTTTGAATACTACATTAATTAATTACGCACGATCCTGTAGTAGGTTTTATGTCATTGCCTTCCTCTGAACTGACGTAACCAACCATTTAAGGAACGTGAAGCTTATCGTGGAAGCTGATCCCAGTACAACTCTGCATACCTCATGTCTGCAATAAACTTGAAAAAGTTCCAATCTACGACCATGTACGTCACATTATGCTGTCATTAAGGACTTGTCACGAACGTGATAATTTACTGCCAACTGAAGTGCATATTTTTCAAACAGTCCTTTTACCAGATGTAATCTGCAAATTGGAACATCAATCTTTAAACTCCTGTCAGAAAACAGCAGTCATTAGCGATGGAGGTACTGTTTCTGTGACACCATCCACGTATTGAACAGATTCCATGCTTGTATACTCCAAAGGGTTTCAATGTCACAACACCCATATTACGAAATTTTCCCGTGGTTTTCACTGTCATCCTCACTGTTAATGGTGAAACGCGTACCCTCATTTAATAATAGTCTATGGTAGGAATTATCATTGCGACGGCTTTTTCTTACAAATACATTTTCGTCCCAGGCACATCTCTTAAGGCTGTATAACGGAATGATAATCTAAATATGACACAATGTTTCATACGTATCACAAACGAACGAGAAATTCAACTTTCAGGTTATAAGCGGTATATACTTGGCGTTAGAAACTGCTGCTTCTTAAATAGGTAGTCGCTTAAGATTAGGTTGGCTATCAAAACAAGACTTAACAGTGCAGGCATCACACCTCCTATAGTTAATCAGCTTCTTTTTTTCCCCCTCAAGTTTGTGAAACAGCAATCTCAGTGCTGAAAAAGTTTAAGAAGGAATTAGAAATAAGACTCAAGAAGTATTTAAAGTACCGAATTTTCGCGATGATATATGATACTTTCATTCTGCGTAAAACAGTTGATTTCTTTTCGCCGGGCTGCCACGTTTGGTTGGTTTTGTTTACATACTACATACAAATTTCGGTAGCGACCTATCTCACAAACTATCTTCCGTTCATCAACGATATTATAGCACATTGGTGACATAAAGATATTAGAAACAAATGTAAGATGTTCCAACTTTCTCTAGAGAAAGCTCTTTACTTCAATAAATTCATAACTAAATTTACTTATCAGAAATAATGTGCAGCACTAATAATAATCATTAATGATTAATACGCACTATCAACGTGTATTGCACAGGACTCCAAACTTCAACATTTTCTTTTGTGAAGACCAATCACACTGGCCGTCACGTCACGGCACCATCACGTCAGTATGCATTCACACTCACTACGCTGTCACCTTACAAGTTAGATTTTGACTGATATTACCTTGATTAACAGTTCTTTGTCTTCCATTAGCCATGACTGGACAGACAGTGTCAATTTTACAGTAACATTACCACATTAAAATTAATTTAAAAAAATGTCAGTTTAACGTATAATGCTATAGCCAGATCTATAGAGCATATATTTTAGAACTAGAGAACAATATACTTTACAATAATAAGACACTCACGTAGTAAAATAGCTCCTGTTTTAATTGACACTGAGTTGCAGTTTAGGTAAGAACAGTACTATCACCAGAGAAGTACTCAGGCGATCAGACCAATTCACACTGGCCGTCCCGTCAAAATAGTCTGCAACGCAGTTCAAAAGGTGGCATACACACTGCCCGTCCCGTCACGGCACTATCAAGGTATCTTGAGAAAAAAGTAATGCTGACTGACTTCAACCAAAATATAAACTGTAGGTACCTCTTCCTCAAGCTCCTCGTATAATGTGTGAAATTCCCCTTCTGTACTATGTAACGACATTTTTTGGCCCACGCGCTTTCTTTGTGTTGTTTTGTATTTTTGTTTTCCTTCAGTAATATACAAGTTACGCCTGAAAACCATTTTAGTCCAATAAATGTCATTTTCATACAAATGAGGACACCCGCGCATATAAATTATTGCGTTGTGTCTGTGCATTCCGCGGGTAAAAACAGTTGAAAATAAACTTGCGAAGATCAGACTTCCCGCTAATAGAAAAGTATAGAACAGCAATGCGAGTTGAGATCCTGAGACGAACTGACTTGACGTGCCGTGACGTTAGGGACAATGTGGACTGGCGTTTCTTCTATACTGTACAACGGTTGTTCTTTTAGTATACACAAAATTTTAGTCCCAAATTGTAGGATGACTGAATATCGATAGATTATTAAATTATTTTAGAACCACCATTTGGAAGCTGTTTCGCGACTTAGTAAATTGAAATCTTGGCATGTCTATACTGCCTTTACAGGGAGTGCTGCGTTGATGAACTTCATTTCTCTTTCTATAGGTTTCATGATGGTAGTAGAAATCAGCAGTTTCCAGTTCAATTTTTTAAAGAAAACTCCTTCGCCCATTTCTTACGCTCAGCCGTTTTTCATCAAAAAATCTTCATAGAAACTACTAATTTCTACTATTATCGTCCAAATTTCAAGTCTAACTCACTCATTTTTATTAAAAACGCTAATTTTATTATTAAATAGATAGAAAATTAAGAGGAATGAATTTTTAACTATGTTCACTAATTATAAAAATCACCTTTTTTATTAAAAAGTGAAAGTAAGAAATTAGAGCAAAACGATTTTTATATGTTCTACAACTTAAATCGATCAGATATATATATACTGTAACTTAACGTGATACAATAATGAACAGGCAGGTAATTAATTATTTTTATGATCTATATGAAATGTAACAAACACTAAATATTTCATATCAAATGCTGTAGAGTTATAGAAATGTGTAATATCTAACTCAGAACTATTATTAC
Organism: Schistocerca americana; assembly: GCF_021461395.2. Taxonomy (NCBI): domain Eukaryota; kingdom Metazoa; phylum Arthropoda; class Insecta; order Orthoptera; family Acrididae; genus Schistocerca; species Schistocerca americana. Next base: position 576,185,336 of record NC_060120.1, read on the forward strand.
ACTTAATCCTACAACTTCTATAGTTTGAACTTCATAAAAAGATATTGGAATTTTCGGATTTTTCAGGTATTTGTTCGTTGTTCAAGTTTATAATTCGGTTCATATTTAACAATTGGTACATGTTGATAGCAGTGAGCTTCATTTTCAGTTTTCGTGGTGTGAGTACACCACATATTTATGTTCATTCTGTGTGTGACCATGGTCCGTGACATTATAAAATTATACCTTTGTTTTTTGTTACGATTATGGTGTAACTTTTGGTTGCAATAAAGAAAGGAGCAATAAGGTATATTTAATCCAATTTTCTGTATTTCGCTCTGTGATTTCCAGCCAAAAATAATTAAAGACATCAGTTTACGGGCCAAGGCAAATGCATACATACGGTATCTGTTTCTGTTATGTGACTTCATTGCTTTATGATCAGAGTTTTACTCTCGTGAACCATTATGCTTAAGTTCTGGAACCGTCGTATTTGGCTGGTATATTGTGGAAGACCCTCGTTTTCGTTTTGAACTGAGTTTTACAAGTTTGACTTACATTCAGCCTATACGAAGATGTATAAATTTAAAATGCATAGTATTCAGAAATTTGAGAGTAAAAATTTTCAACTACATCTACATCTACATTTATACTCCGCAAGCCACCCAACTGTGTGTGGCGGAGGGCACTTTACGTGCCACTGTCATTACTTCCCTTTCCTGTTCCAGTCGCGTATGGTTCGCGGGAAGAACGACTGTCTGAAAGCCTCCGTGCGCGCTCTAATCTCTCTAATTTTACATTCGTGATCTACTCGGGAGGCATAAGTACGCAGAAGCAATATATTCGATACCTCATCCAGAAACGCACCCTCTCGAAACCTGGCGAGCAAGCTACACCGCGATGCAGAGCGCCTCTCTTGCAGAGTCTGCCACTTGAGTTTGTTAAAAATCTCCATAACGCTATCACAGTTACCAAATAACCCTGTGACGAAATGCGCCACTCTTCTTTGGATCTTCTCTATCTCCCCCGTCAACCTGATCTGGTACGGATCCAACACTGATGAGCAATACTCAAGTATAGGTCGAACGAGTGTTTTGTAAGCCACCTCCTTTGTTGATGGACTACATTTTCTAAGGACTCTCCCAATGAACCTCAACCTGGTACCCGCCTTACCAACAATTAATTTTATATGATCATTCCACTTCAAATCGTTCCACATGCATACTCCCAGATATTTTACAGAAGTAACTGCTACCAGTGTTTGTTCCGCTATCATACAATCATACAATAAAGGATCCTTCTTTCTATGTATTCGCAATACATTACATTTGTCTATGTTAAGGGTCAGTTGCCACTCCCTGCACCAAGTGCCTATCCGCTGCAGATCTTCCTGCATTTCGCTACAATTTTCTAATGCTGCAACTTCTCTGTATACTACAGCATCATCCGCGAAAAGCCGCGTGGAACTTCCGACACTATCTACTAGGTCATTTATATATATTGTGAAAAGCAACGGTCCCATAACACTCCCCTGTGGCACGCCAGAGGTTACTTTAACGTCTGTAGACGTCTCTCCATTGATAACAACATCCTGTGTTCTGTTTGCTAAAAACTCTTCAATCCAGCCACACAGCTGGTCTGATATTCCGTAGGCTCTTACTTTGTTTATCAGGCGACAGTGCGGAACTGTATCGAACGCCTTCCGGAAGTCAAGAAAAATAGCATCTACCTGGGAGCCTGTATCTAATATTTTCTGGGTCTCATGAACAAATAAAGCGAGTTGGGTCTCACACGATCGCTGTTTCTGGAATCCATGTTGATTCCTACATAGTAGATTCTGGGTTTCCAAAAACGTCATGATTCTCGAGCAAAAAACATGTTCTAAAATTCTACAACAGATCGACGTCAGAGATATAGTTCTATAGTTTTGCGCATCTGCTTGACGACCCTTCTTGAAGACTGGGACTACCTGTACTCTTTTCCAATCATTTGGAGCCTTCTGTTCCTCTAGAGACTTGTGGTACACGGCTGTTAGAACGGGGGGAAGTTCTTTCACGTACTCTGTGTAGAATCGAATTGGTATCCCGTCAGGTCCAGTGGACTTTCCTCTGTCGAGTGATTCCAGTTGCTTTTCTATTCCTTGGACACTTATTTCGATGTCAGCCATTTTTTCGTTTGTGCGAGGATTTAGAGAAGGAACTGCAGTGCGGTCTTCCTCTGTGAAACAGCTTTGGAAAAAGGTGTTTAGTATTTCAGCTTTACGCGTGTCATCCTCTGTTTCAATGCCATCATCGGATATGCTGTTTCGAGCCACTTACTGATTTAACGTAAGACCAGAACTTCCTAGGATTTTCTGTCAAGGCGGTACATAGAATTTTACTTTCGAATTCACTGAACACTTCATGCATAGCCCTCCTTACGCTAACTTTGACATCGTTTAGCTTCTGTTTGTCTGAGAGGTTTTGGCTGCGTTTAAACTCGGAGTGAAGCTCTCTTTGCTTTCGCAGTAGTTTCCTAACTTTGTTGTTGTACCACGGTGGGTTTTTCCCGTCCCTCACAGTTTTACTCGGCACGTACTTGTATAAAACGCATTTTACGATTGCCTTGAACTTTTTCCATAAACACTCAACATTGTCAGTGTCGGAACAGAAATATCAGTTGCAAATTATTTTTCGTGCTGGAAAAGCGCTCGATATCGTCGAGGGGAAACCGAGGCCAAAGCTGGTGAGAGTCAAACCGCTTGGGACGACTTAAATGTGAAGGCGACGCTCATTCTATCTACTGCGATGGAATATGACCAGTTGCAATCTGTTACGACATGCACAAATGCAACAGAATGTGTGCCAGAGTAAAGACTATTCGTGAATAGCGATCTGCAGTAAATAAAATGGCCTTGAACTAGAAATTTTTTTATTACAAAATGTCGCCAACAGTAACAATCTCACAAAATATCATTTCAGTCCTTGGTACAAGCATTAGCTGATGTGGGTAGATTGTTACAGAAGTTGACAAAATGGCTAAAATTTTGGGAAGTCTGCCAGAAGTTTTGCAATTTTTTCAACTGCCTGGGACTCATGTGCTGAAGATCAACAAACGTTCAATAATTTGACTTTAACTTTATTGAAACAAGAACAAATAATTTTACAATGTGATGAAAACTCAACAGCCTTTTTAGCAGTTAATGTGAACAAAACACACAAGTTCAGTTCAAATACCGACAACAACAGTGTGTGTAACATGGTCACTAGAAAAGACGTTGAATGTTGTTACTGTAACAAAAGGTACATTTTAAATCTGAGTGCAGAAAACTTTTAGCAAAACTTAATACGAAAACTGATACGTTTGAGCACCAAGCTTTGAGTGCAGAACATGCATATGTTTTTGCTCCAGGTTGCGAAAACATTTAGTAAGCTGCCAGTGCTGCATCAAAACATATGACGTCACACAAAGAGTGGTTCAACAAATTCAAGCCAATTCAGTTGGATGACTCATTTGTTCCAATTGGAGACAACTCAATTGTCAAAGCAGAATTCATGGCATCAATTGAAGTGTTATACTACACTCCTGGAAATTGAAATAAGAACACCGTGAATTCATTGTCCCAGGAAGGGGAAACTTTATTGACACATTCCTGGGGTCAGATACATCACATTATCACACTGACAGAACCACAGGCACATAGACACAGGCAACAGAGCATGCACAATGTCGGCACTAGTACAGTGTATATCCACCTTTCGCAGCAATGCAGGCTGCTATTCTCCCATGGAGACGATCGTAGAGATGCTGGATGTAGTCCTGTGGAACGGCTTGCCATGCCATTTCCACCTGGCGCCTCAGTTGGACCAGCGTTCGTGCTGGACGTGCAGACCGCGTGAGACGACGCTTCATCCAGTCCCAAACATGCTCAATGGGGGACAGATCCGGAGATCTTGCTGGCCAGGGTAGTTGACTTACACCTTCTAGAGCACGTTGGGTGGCACGGGATACATGCGGACGTGCATTGTCCTGTTGGAACAGCAAGTTCCCTTGCCGGTCTAGGAATGGTAGAACGATGGGTTCGATGACGGTTTGGATGTACCGTGCACTATTCAGTGTCCCTTCGAAGATCACCAGTGGTGTACGGCCAGTGTAGGAGATCGCTCCCCACACCATGATGCTGGGTGTTGGCCCTGTGTGCCTCGGTCGTATGCAGTCCTGATTGTGGCGCTCACCTGCACGGCGCCAAACACGCATACGACCATCATTGGCACCAAGGCAGAAGCGACTCTCATCGCTGAAGACGACACGTCTCCATTCGTCCCTCCATTCACGCCTGTCGCGACACCACTGGAGGCGGGCTGCACGATGTTGGGGCGTGAGCGGAAGACGGCCTAACGGTGTGCGGGACCGTAGCCCAGCTTCATGGAGACGGTTGCGAATGGTCCTCGCCGATACCCCAGGAGGAACAGTGTCCCTAATTTGCTGGGAAGTGGCGGTGCGGTCCCCTACGGCACTGCGTAGGATCCTACGGTCTTGGCGTGCATCCGTGCGTCGCTGCGGTCCGGTCCCAGGTCGACGGGCACGTGCACCTTCCGTTGACCACTGGCGACAACATCGATGTACTGTGGAGACCTCACGCCCCACGTGTTGAGCAATTCGGCGGTACGTCCACCCGGCCTCCTGCATGCCCACTATACGCCCTCGCTCAAAGTCCGTCAACTGCACGTACGGTTCACGTCTACGCTGTCGCGGCATGCTACCAGTGTTAAAGACTGCGATGGAGCTCCGTATGACACGGCAAACTGGCTGACAATGACGGCGGCGGTGCACAAATGCTGCGCAGCTAGCGCCATTCGACGGCCAACACCGCGGTTCCTGGTGTGTCCGCTGTGCCGTGCGTGTGATCATTGCTTGTACAGCCCTCTCGCAGTGTCCGGAGCAAGTATGGTGGGTCTGACACACCGGTGTCAATGTGTTCTTTTTTCCATTTCCAGGAGTGTAGTTGAGGGCAAATGGGAACCTCACACTTTAGAAAACACACTATATATATATATTACTAAGCTAAATAAAAAATCATTTTCAGTGGGAGCAGTCACAAAGAGAGAAATGAAAGTTATTTTTGACGATAAGAGAATGGAAGTTCGCAATCAGGTTTCATTGTAGCAGCAATTAAGATGGACAATCAATGTTATTTAAATGTCCAGATGTTCTACAGGCAAATCCTGCTTCCCTGAATCCCACCATGATCTGGTATGAGAGACTTGGGCACATTCATTTCTATGGTCTCAAGAATATGGTTGGTCTGAACTTAATACCTGGTGTCAGTATGAAGAAAGTTGAAAATCTTCATTGCGGACCATGTCAGTATAGTAAGATGAAAAGAAAATGTTTTAATTCAAAATTGAAATCAAGATAGAAAGTTCCTGGCAAATTTATTCATGTAGATTTAAGTGGATGGATGAGAAAACCGTCTCTTGGAAGTGCACAGTTGTATATAGTTTTTGAGGATGATTGCACTTCATACAGGTTCGTGTATTTTCTTAAAAGTAAGCATGATACTTTCCCTGTGTTTTTGCAATTTAAGGGACTGACTGAAAGACAAACTGGAAAGAAAATCAAAGTTCTGAGAACTGACAATGGAACCGAATTCATAAATAAGCAATTTGAAGATTATTTCAAGTAAAATTGTATAATACATGAGAAAACAAGTCCCTATACACCACATCAGAATAGCTGAATTGAACGAGAAAACAGGTCCTTTGCTGAATGTGTGTGCACTGTGTTGTTAAGTACTGACTTGTCTCATGAACTGTGGGCAAAGGCAGTAAATTGTGCTGCATGTATCTTAAACAGCCGCCCATGTAAAGCAAACGACAATGTTATACCATAAAAATGGTTTGAAAAACCTCCTTTTTTAGGTCACATGAGGAAGTTTGCATTAGCAGCACACGTACACGTTCCTGATACATTGAGAACAAAATTGGATAGTAAATCAAAGAAACTGATCATGGTTGGCTATGATGGGTATAATACCAATTATCGCCTTTGCAATCCTGAGTCAAAGAAAATTACAATTTCCTGCAATGTTTCTTTCAATGAAGAACAAATTGATAGCTTAGACATAGAACAAAGATATACAGAATTTTACCTGGGAGACCGTGCTGCAGAAGATGTTCAAGAGGAACCTGAAGAGGATGATAAGATGAAGAAATGAAAGAAAATCAAAAAGATTTTCGAGAGGAACTCTAGGTGTTGATACTGGTGAACAAATTAAAGAAAATCTAAGGATGAATCTGAGAGATCGGTCCAATCTGTGAGCACCTGCTCGTTTACGCCCATTATCTTTGAATCTCAAACTTTTGAAGAAGCAATCGCATCGAAAGAGGCATCTGAGTGGAAACAAGCAATCGAAGAGGAAATGACATCCTTGAAGAAGAACAAAACAATGACTTTCCGAGTAGTGTTGCTCATGGTGAAAAAATTCTCTTCACTGGTGACAGCAATATTATAGTCACTGAGGAAACAAGAGAACTCCTTGCTAAGAAAGCAAATTAAACTCTCAAGGAAGTTTATGATTGGTCAATAAGCAATAAATTGACATTGATCATAAAGAAAACTAATGCCATGAATTTCAGTTTGAAGAGGAAAAATGACAATGTTAAATTAAATGTAGAATGCACCTCTATAGACTGTGTAACAAATACAAAATTTCTAGGAATGAATATTGATTCTCAGTTGAAGTGGTGTGAACAAACAAACGTACTTGCAAACAGAATGTCATCAGCATGTTATGCTCTTAGAATCCTATCATCAGTGTGTAACATGCAGTGTTACATATTATACATATGTACACTTAAATCTAAGCTACACCATTCTTTTTTGCAGAACAAATGCACAAACTATGAACACAGTTTTCAGACTCCAGAAAAGAGCCATGAGAATAATAACCAAAAATACTAGTCGCGCTCACTGTAAAGATTTGTTCAAAACACTGGGGATTTTAACTGCTCCATGTGAATACATTTATCAGTCACTTTCACACATCAAAAATAACATTGGTAATTACTGCACAAACAGCTCTGTCCATGACCATGGAACAAGAGATAGACTCAATTTACATTTACCAAGAAAAAATAAATATAAACCTCAAAAAAAGTATTTTATACAAAGGAATAAAACTACAATAAATTACCAAAAGCGATTAAAGAAATTGCAAAAATATACTTATTTAAAAAGGCTGCTAAAAGTACCTGTTATGAAATATATTTTATGCATTGAAGGATTAGTTCGCTAAAAAAGAGTGGGAGTGTGGAAAAATATGTTATACAAATAAGTAATAATAATAATGATTATAAACTATCCAACAGTCCACATAACATCTTCACTTTATGTTTTTTTCCTTCTTTTTTCCTTTCTAGAAATACTTATCCCCAAGCTATGCATAGCACAATACTAACACCCCTTCCTCTTTCTGAGCTCAACATCTCACTCATTGTGGAGGGATGATAACTCAGCTTTTCAGGATAGCAAATGGGAAGTTGCAGTACAGAAAATGGCCCAGAGATCACCAGTGTGTGTGTGTGTTAAATACATGTGTATACGAATTAGCTTATTTTAAATTGATCTAAACTTGTAATTACTTTGACATGTCCTATACCCTTGTAAAAAGAGATCTACAGATGAATAAAGCTACTACTACTACTACTACTACTACTACTACTCCTACAATCAGAGTTTTATTAGCCACTGCAGCTTCACAAGATATGGAAATTACGCAGTTTGATGTTAAGACTGCATTACTGAATGGGGATTTGAAAGAAGAAGTTTACTTGGAGCACTCAAAAGGTTTTGTTGTAGAAGGCTCAAATAATGTTTGCATACTGAAGAAGACTCTGTATGGACTCAGACAATCACCACATTGTTGGAATCAAAAATTTGTACAGTTTTTGACAATGTTTGGGTTTGTGCAACTGTATGCAGACAAATGTGTTTTCCATGCCTTAACAGGTGACACTGATGTTTACCTGGCAGTTTATATGGATGATGGTTTGCTTATTTGTAAGTCTCCGAAAATACTGGAAAATGTTTTGATGGCACTGAGGTCAATGTTTGAAATTACTGTGGGCAGTGGAAAATACTTCTGTGAATTGTAAATTGAACAAAGCCCTTCCACAAAGGAAACCTGTATAGGCAATCAAATATACACCAATTGTTTACTTCAGAAGTTCAACATGTATGATCGAAAACCCAACTCCACTCCTTTGATGTTGGGACAATGTTGCACAGTGGACAGTCTCCTGCAAACCAACATGAGGTAAAGGAGATGTAAAGCAAACCTTGGCAGCAGGCAGCTGGCAGCTTAATGTTTGCAACATCTGTCTCACGGCCAGACATCACGTTTGCTGTGAGCACGGTGAGTAGGTTTTTGTACAATCCAGGTCTCAATCATTCGCATGCTGTTAAAAGGATTACGAAGTTTGACCCCCTGTGTTAATGTATCTGGTCCCCAGTTTGCCCATTATCCTCCTCACATAGTGGATGTCCCATGTAAAATATTGGGAGACTTTGGTGGTATACATATCCGTCTTGGCCTTAGAAATGTGCGTGAAGATTAGTATATAATACAGCCGAGCTATAAGTTGTAAAATTGTAATATCCATAAACTGCAACAATTGCTGCAATCACTGTGAAGTCGAGCGATAATGTTTAAAATAAATAGGTAACCAGTTGTCATCAATCTTTAACATACATTAAAAATCACAAAGAAGTCAAGTTAAGGGAATTAATTTAAAATAAAATATATAGATTTCAGGGACCCACACATCAGTGTGTGAGCCCTCCAGCCCCTTGCGTAGTATCGTACAGAAAGGGCACGCTCTCTAGGTAGTGCTCTCAAGCTCCCCTCCCGAGGAATCTGTTGCACAATTTTCAAACAGGGCTTGACGACATCTACTTTCATCTGTCGTCCCTAGGCAAGGAGGTTAGATGGGAAGCTTTCACCTGTCGACCCTGCTCGGATAGATTATTTAATCGCCGAATTCTAGGCACTTCTGTAAAACGGCCAGATAAAATAATTATCCTTCTTGTTTCAGGAACTGGTGTAGATTATCATAATTAATCATTTTATTTTCAGGAACTGTTCTATGTTGCTTTGTTGAAGATTGATCAGCATTGTTTTGCTCATACTCAGCGTTGTCTGAAACGAGTGTGTAGAGATATTCAATACTGTTGATATTTATTTGTCATTGATTTTGTGAAAGTTGTAGGGGAGATATTGGAGAGGTAGAGCAAGTTTTGGTTGCTAATTTTGTGGTTGCTATAGGGTAATGAGCGTAATAGCTAGGTCACGGCCAAAGAGTAATGCGAACATTGAGGCGGAAAATTTAGTCGAGTTACGTGATGTAGGCGAACAGGAAATGGCTGCCAGTGGCGACTTTCCCTCCCTGAGCGCAGGTCGTTGTCCCAACGCTAGCAGCGATCCAGTTTGTGCTGGGGTGGGTGGACAATGGCCTCAGAGGGGTCGGTCGAGTTTTCCGTTTGGCGAAGCCGCTGCCGAAGAGCACGAGACAGGGGGACGCGCCTCCCCAGGCTCAGAAGCAACAAATCGTGATGTTCCAAGTGAGGCTCATGTCAGTGATGTGCCAGTTTGGATGAGCGTTCTTCTGAAGGAAATAGGACAGAGGTTTGAAGAGATAGATAAGAAGTCTAGCCAGAGGTATGAAGAAATAGGACAGAGGTTTGAAGAGATAGATAAGAAGTCTGGCCAGAGATTTGAAGAAATAGGACAGAGGTTTGAAGAGACATGCAAGCGGTTTGACGATTTGAGGGAAGAACATAATAGGCAATTTCAGGAACAAAAAATTAGAATAGATTCACTACAAGAAAGGGTTGAGGGGAATAAAAGGAGAGTTAACGAAAGATTCGAGTGAACGAACGAGTAGAAGGCGTGATTGCAGAGGGCGTTGTAACGGCGACTAGTGTCGAAAAGAAAATAAACGAATTTGGTAAGCGACTAGATGCGCTACAGGCGCATAATGTAGTAAAAGATAGTGAGGAAGTGCACTCGTTAATGAGTTTCCGTCAGGCGCAAGAAGATATCAATCCCCAGAACAGGGAGGCGATAGCGAAACTGTTGAGATACGAGACGGCGCAGCGAAATGAAGAGGGAATTTCGATGAATGCCGACGATTCAACGGGCGCGCATAGGCGACGCCGCACTGAATCGGAGGAGATAAAAGGATTGGGGGAGAGTCTTTGCCAAATGAGAGAGCCAGCAGCAGGCCCCACCGTGGGAGCCCGTTCACGAGAAGTCGATCAAGATGAGGAGGAATGCCGCAGGCACGTTGTGTCAGTACTAAATTATTCGGTATATCCTGACTCGAATAATCCACAACACCTGCGTGTGTTGTTGGGGAAATTTCAAGATACGATGCCGACTTTGTGGGGTGATAAAATGAAGATACGCTTTGTATGCACTCACCTTCGTGACGAAGAAAGTGCCAAGATGCAAATAGCGATAAGAGACTGTGTGACGTATCAAGATTTTTGCAAAGCTTTTCTGCATGAGTTCTGGTCGAAGAGCATACAGGATAGGATAAAATTGAACATTGGACCTGATGGGATACCAGTTCGATTTTACACAAAGTGCACGAAGGAACTTGCCCCCATTCTTGCGGCGGTGTACCGTAGGTCTCTAGAAGAGCATAGCGTTCCAAACGATTGGAAAAGGGCACGGGTCATCCCCGTTTTCAAGAAGGGACGTCGAACAGATGTGCAGAACTATAGACCTATATCTCTAACGTCTATCAGTTGTAGAATTTTGGAACGCGTATTATGTTGGAGTATAATGACTTTTCTGGAGACCAGAAATCTACTCTGTAGGAATCAGCATGGGTTTCGAAAAAGACAATCGTGTGAAACCCAGCTCGCGCTATTCGTCCATGAGACTCAGAGGGCCATAGACACGGGTTCCCAGGTAGATGCCCTGCTTCTTGACTTCTGCAAGGCGTTCGATACAGTTCCCCACAGTCGTTTAATGAACAAAGTAAGAGCATATGGACTATCAGACCAATTGTGTGATAGGATTGAGTAGTTCCTAGATAACAGAACGCAGCATGTCATTCTCAATGGAGAGAAGTCTTCCGATGTAAGAGTGATTTCAGATGTGCCGCAGGGGAGTGTAGTAGGACTGTTGCTATTCACAATATACATAAATGACCTTGTGGATGACATCGGAAGTTCACTGAGGCTTTTGCGGATGATGCTGTGGTATATCGAGAGGTTGTAACAATGGAAAATTGTACTGAAATGCAGGAGGATCTGCAGCAAATTGACGCATGGTGCAGGGAATGGTAATTGAATCTCAATGTAGACAAGTGTAATGTGCTGCGAATACACAGAGAGAAAGATCCCACATCATTTAGCTACAATATAGCAGGTCAGCAACTGGAAGCAGTTAATTCCATAAATTATCTGGGAGTACGCATTAGGAGTGATTTAAAATGGAATGATCATATAAAGTTGATCGCCGGTAAAGCAGATGCCAGACAGATTCACTGGAAGAATCCCAAGGAAATGCAATCCGAAAACAAAGGAAGTAGGTTACAGTACACTTGTTCGCCCACTGCTTGAATACTGCTCAGAAGTGTGGTATCTGTACCAGACAGGGTTGATAGGAGAGATAGAGAAGATCCAACAGAGAGCAGAGCGCTTCGTTACAGGATCATTTAGTAATCGCGAAAGGATTGCAGAGATGATAGATAAACTCCAGTGGAAGACTGTGCAGGAGAGACGCTCAGTAGCTCGGTACGGGCGTTTGTTGAAGTTTCGAGAACATACCTTCACTGAGGTGTCAAGCAGTATATTGCTCCCTCCTACGTATATCTCGCGAAGAGACCATGAGGCTAAAATCAGAGAGATTAGAGCCCACACAGAGGCATCCCCACAATCTTTTCCACGAACAATACAAGCCTGGAATAGAAGGGAGAACCGATAGAGGTACTGAAGGTACCCTCCGCCACACACCGTCAGGTGGCTTGCGAAGTATGGATGTAGATGTAGATGTAGAAGCAGTTATAGAACCGGGTGTTAGTTCCTGTAACAGCCCGATTTTATGCATCCCGAAGAAGAATGGCTCAGTAAGGCTAGTCCTTGATTCACGCCAAATAGATACTATCATCGACACTGAAATGGATAGGCCTGAGACACTAGATGAGCTGTTGCAGAAGTTTCATGGCGTATCCATTCTCTGATGTGAAGCACATTGAAATGAGTTTGCACGCAGGCCACAGAAGTCCTCTTGTCATACCAAGCAACAGTAAATAGACATACCATATATATCTATCTGTTGTGTTTTGCAACAATGATTGTGTTTCAAACTAAACAGGTTTCAGCTGGTACCAGCCCATCATGACTGTGATGAACAACAATTATGGAGTTTTGTGAACTCATCCAGGATTTAAAGGTGGATGATGAAAATTTACTTACACATTTATTATTGAGATATTAATCTACATTCTCCTTAAATGCAGAAATTAACCACCACAACAAAAGAATATGGGAAACACAGCAGTGACATATTATAGTTGAGCATGTGTGTGGGAGAGCGACTCTTGAAATATTTATATATTTTTACAGAGCTTCCAAAGAAAACATTTTTGGGCGATCTTATTTATTTTTTATTTATTTATTTATATTTTTTGCATGTAGACCATCAAGCTGATGTCTTTTGCAAACGTCATACATAGGTTGAGCAGATTACTATAGATAGCACTTACATGCCTTAATGGTACATACGTCTGTCTTAGTATTCTAATTATATTACATGTTACAAGAGAGGACAAGTAGAATATAAACATTGATTTACTAAGAAGGCTTCCTTTGGAATGGCTTTGGTTCACAAGTTTTCAAAGCTTGTCGTAGCTTGTTGAACTGTATCCGCCCATTAATATAAGGACTATTGTCAATTATTTTTAATTTTGTCCCCTGTCTCAAGAGGTTCCCCTTATTTTATTTGGTACCATAATTATGTGTATCACTGCAATTATTTAGTTTGTTTTTACTATTCAGAAAAATGTAATAGGTTTATACAAATGCAAGGAATATACTGTAAGATATTTATGTTGGACAAAGTTTTCAAGCAGGACTCTCTGGACTTTATTCCATGCATTAGCCTAATGGCTCTTTTCTGTAACACTAATATTCTGTTCAGGTGCACGTCTGCTGCACAACCCCACAGTTCAATACCAGAATTAAGAAATGGATAAACTGTTCCATAGTAGACAGTTTTTAGTTTTTGTATTGGTATTATTTTTGCCAACTGGCTTATAAGGTACAGGCTACTGTTGATTTCCTCACACAGAAGTAATGTTGTTTACCCAATGGAGATTTTTGTCAAGGTGGAAACCAAGACATTTAATGTTATCTGTTTCTGCTGATGTAATACCACAAATATTTTTTATTTCGCCATCATGAGAACCAGTTGTTTTAAATGTTAGTAGCTGAGATTTATTGATGTTGGTGTTACGGACTTAATGCAGAAAATAGGTCGTTACTTCCGTCACACCCTTAGTTGCAACTGAGTATAATGTCTCCAAGTCTTTTTTTTATGAAATAAGAGGGGCGTGTCATCAGCAAAGGTTACTAAATGTGAGTTGAAGGGTTGTGTCATGTCATTGACATAAACCAAGAAAGGAAAGGGACCAAGGATCGACCCCTACGGAACCCCCTGGATTACTATATCTCTAGAATATTGGAAATCTATTACCCTGTTATCTATTTTACATGAACGTTTAGTACATTGTTTGCGATTCGTCAAGTGTGGTCAGTAATTGCACAGACTGATGCTGTAAGCCTTCAATTTCTTAATGAGCAACCCATGGTTGACTGAGATGAAGACTTTGGAAAGATCTATGGAAAGAAGATCTACGGAAAGAAGAATATGACAGCAGTCATCATACCACGATGTAGGAGAGAGTACACTTTATGGAGAAATTCAGCAACTGCAGTAGTTGTGCATCGACCTTTCCTAAAGCCATGCTGTGTTTCTGTTAGTAATTCCTTCTTTGTAAAATAAGCAGAAACTGTGAAAGGATAGCCAAGTAAAAAACCTTACTAAAGGTAGGGATCAATGACATTGGACGGTAGTCTGAAATCTCGTTTTTACTCCCCTTTTTATGCATAGGTTTAACAATGCTTATTTTTAAACTACTGGGGTAAGTGCTTTCTGTAATAGTACAGTTTATGAGGTACATCAGTTGTTTAACTATTACTTTTATGCTTTTTTAACTAGTAAACACAACATATCATCCCATCCAGCGGAGTACTTGTTCTCTAATGTGAGAATTATCTTTCTGATTTCATTTTCTTTAACCAAATTAAATCCAAAACTCACTACTTGAGGGGGTATGCTTTAGTATCTCTTGGTACATTTCTAAAGTGTTTGTAAGATTTCCTTTTGGTGATATGAAATGTTTATGATAAAGGTTACACAGTGTTTTGGGTTTTTGATAATATTGCTATCCTGTATAATGCATAAGGGTTTACTGTCCGTGGTTGTGAAAATTTTTCGATAATTATTGATCAGTTTCCATGGCGTCTTGCTTAAATTTGTAGATTAACAGATTTCGTTACTGTGGACTTGTTTTCTAATGTTTGAAACTTCTCTTTAAAGGTTTTCTCTGCTGTGTTGTATTTTTGTTTGAAAATGTACAGTCTTGTTGACTTGTACAGGACATCCAGCTCATGAATATTAGAAAACTCAACCCATTTGTTATCTGATCCTTCCACATGGTAGATTTGAACACTTCTCTTCAGCTAGTTTAATTTTCAGAGAGTTGATATCACTATTGGTCATAATTGTTTCCTTTAAACTTTTTTGGTATTATTTAAGGAGCTGTTTCTCTATATTCTATCTGTTGTGCAAGGTGGTCTGAGTAATGAAAGTCAATGTTACTAAACTTAGCAGTGTCTTCAGCAGTTTTTTTAATTATTGCATAATCTATTCTGGTAGAACCAGAATCTGAGACTCTGGTGTGCATGGTAACTATATTTCTAACATTGTATGAAGTTAATACATATACAAGTTTCATGTTATCAATGCTGTTGGAGTTTGCATCAATGTTAAGATGTCCAAGTATAGTAAGATCATTGGGACTAGTTTGCCTAATTACAGTACTGAAGCTGTTGAAAAAATGGGTTGCATCTGCACAAGGTGGTCTGTGTATTCCTATTATTTTATGTTTTATTGCACTGACTTCATGCTCTTTTAGTCAAATTGAAATACCACTTACTTCTAATATCCCCTTTTCACTGTATTGCTCAATAAATGTAAGTTTCTTACACATAATATGTTCTCTCACAGAGCTTGCCACACCTCCACCCTTATGCTATTTCTTACAGTAACTGCTTACCAGTACATAAACATCTAGTTTATAACAGTTAATTTCGTTACATTTTAGGTCATGTTCAGTTAATACTAACACTTGTGGTGAATGTTCATTTACAAATATCTGTGGTACATTGAGTTTCTTCCTAAGGTACTGCACATTCAGGTGTATCATCCTAAGTGATGCCTGGATTTCTTGTCTGTTCACATCTCTGTGGGTGTTGTTGTTTTCCATGAGAGTGTAACCAAGGTTACCTTCGCTGTTGTACTTATCTTCTACATGTGTGATTACTCTGAGTGCACAGGGTTAACATACCTCTAGTTTGCCTGGTTGATCACTGCTGTAATGGTCCTTTTCTCTAAAAAAGCTTCAGGATTATAACCTAGTGCTATTGGTTCCTTCTTGTTGGTGACTGGGACAAAGAGAACTTTTATTTCATTCACTAACCTTAATTTTTCCTTACTGTTCAAGTGTAGTCCATGCTGGGTGTGTTCATCTTGGTTCATTTTGCTAACGTCTATTAGTTTCATATTGATAAATTTTTCACAAAGTTTTTGTAACACTGAATTATGAGTTTCTATTTGTATTTTGACACAAGACCACTCTGCAAGGTCATATCGTACTGGTACATTTGTTATGATAACATTGGTGTGGTGTAATTGTGGCAATAACTTTCTGTAACTTCTCAGAGCTGACTTGCTTTTAATTCTGTTTACATCATTGGCACAGTGCCGGACACATAGGGTACATAGGGGGGCGCGCAGCGGCCCCCCCCCCTCCTTTCCTTGTGGGGTCATCTGCATTGCCACCCGCGCCATCCCCACCAGTCAGCCCGCATGCTATTCGTACTTTTCGTTGGTCGACGACTGAATCGAGTTATCGAGTAGTTGTAGTTTCCAGGTTTGTAGTTTCCTATGTAGCACGCGTGTCCGCGTCATCGTATTTTATCCGTTTCTGTCTGGCACATAGATAGCTAACACATGCCTACGAGAAAAGTGGTGGCCATTCTACTGATCTCGATATGATATTCTGTCTGGCATTTGTTCGAGAAGAGTTGCGAATCTTCTACTGTTTTCTTGTACAGAGAACCTTTTTTTTCTTGTTTGTTTATTTGGCCTTTGAGGGTGTACTCAATTTAGCCATCGGACAGAGAACCTTCGATATGTCGATATGTAGCGTTAGAAATACGGACTGTTCTCCAAATAAGAAGCTAGTTTACGTTCAGAGGCAGAAATATTAAGACTGGAGAGTGGATAATTAAAAAATTGTAGTTGTAGCAAGTGCAAGTGTGAAGACCAGTCAAAAGTGAGAGTGATCAGTTGACTGTGAAGTATTAAGAGTTATTCACAGTAATTTCTCAGTAAAAATATTGTTACAAGACTCATAACAGTATCTTTACTAATAACATTACTATAGTTTCCCATAGTAACATGAGTTAGGTATGGGAAGCTATTGATGCGTGTATCTCTGGTAATAGTGGCTTTCGAGTAAATTCTTAAAAACGCATTGTTACTATATAGACCCTCTATCAAAAGCACTAGAAAGGAACGGAATCGACAATAAAAGTTACACACACATAAATTGTCAGATGACATCATCATTGGAAACTCGCCATATTATACGTCGTAAGGTACATATTGGCTTGTCACTTTCACAGTAGGTGCTTGTTCACACTCCCTAAAAGTCTTTAAGCGAACATTCTGGCAGTGAATGTTCTCGAAACAACCGAGCCTCATAAATTAGGGAAGCTGAGTCGCTGCAAGGTAGTCAGTTTGAAAGCTACAATCGTCATAATAACTTGGAAGTGATGAGAAGTGTACAACTGCGATTATTGGCTATTACCATGAATTTTAGACAGTGTTGTGCTTAATGATATAAGAAATACGTGGAGTGTGACCACGTGTATTTTAGTGCTAAGTGTACTAGTGTTGCATTTTTCAGTGTGTATAAAATGTTTATTCGAGAATAATTGGCTTCTAATTTGCCTATGTCATAACAATATAATAAAATGGATCGTTATGTAATAAGTAAACGAAAAGTAAAACATCTGAAGATACGGGTCACCATTCATTTGCTAAGAGATCACCAGCTGTACAGGCAGAGCTCAGCCAGCACTTCGTCGAAACTTCTATAACAAAGTTCATCGACTGATTCCTTTAATCCCACAGATATTGGCAGTTATTTGGATATATTAGCGTCAGGAAATATTAGTGACGATATAAAACACAAGCTTCTTATAGCTCCAAGGAAACATGAAAAAGGTTATATCTTTCCTACTGTGGAGCACAACAAGAGGGGACAGGTTGAATGCAGACAAGTGCACGATAATCACTTTGAACAGTATCGATAGCTGGTGTTCTCACAAGTTAAAAAGGGACTTCTTTGTATTAACTGTTCAATTTTTGTGAGTAATAAAATGGTTGGAGGAAAGAAATCCATTATCGGCAAGAAACTTGTAACTGAACCATTAACAAAATTTGCCAAAGTTACTGGTAAAGGTGCTGACCTAGAGGCCCACTTTCGGCTCAAGTTTTGGCGACACGAGACAACCGCGAACTTGAGATAAGAAATCAATTGTCAAGACAGAGAATGGAAAGCATTAGGGAAAACAGAGACCGTCTTATACCTATAAAAAACAAAACAATCATATTTCATGGAAAGCAAAATATTCCTCCGTGGGGGCGTAGAGATGATGGGAATTTATTAGAAAACGAAAATGAAAGTATAGTGAGTAACGAGGGAAACTTTAGAGCTCTTCTAAGATTTAGAATTGACGCTGGGGACTTGCAGCTAAAACATCAGTTTGAGACCACTGAAGCGAACGTGACTTACCTAAGTAAAACACTGTGTAACGAACTTATTTCATGCTGTGAAACAGTGATGTTATCGAAAATACTGGAGGAAAAAAAAGATTCACGTTATTACAGCTTAACCTTCGATGAGACTATGGAAATAGCGCACATCGCCCCGCTGCAAGACATGGTGATGGTGATGGCAAATTACACGAAAGAGTTTTGGGTTTCGTTGACATCCATAAAGACAATGTTGTAGTGGAAACATTGACAACGAACTTCAAGAGAGTCGAGATGAAGTGTGTAGCGTTACTGGTGAAGTATTAGTTACAGAGAACGGAAAGCCTTTCTCTATCCCTGGCGAACTGTGTAGGTATAGGCTGTGATGGTTACTCAGTTAATTTGTCAGAATTGAAAGGAGCTGTGGCTGCAATAGAAAAGAAAGCTATCAACGCGGAAGTAGCACTGTGTCGAAGTCATCAGCTCAACCTCGCTGTCTCTCGCAGTTGCAAAGTTACAAGTGTGACACAAAAACTTGGTACTATTGAAGAAGTAGTATCGTTCTTTACAGTGTCTAACAAGCGGTCACCTAAAAGACTCGCTACAGTCTTATTGTCAAACGAGATGGGTTGAGCGACATGATGCTGTAATTCTATTCGCAGCTGATCTCGGAACAGTTTACGAAGTTCTTAAACAAAAACAGAGTTGTAAGAATAGAACAACAGTTGCCAAAGCCAATATTCTCCTTGGAGTCCTCTCTAATTGTGAGTTTATTATCACTCTGTTTACACTGAGTGACATTATGAGCATAATATATCCAGTCAGCAAAATCTTACAAGACCCTGACTTGGACGTCGCGATGACACAAGCAAAATTAGATTCGACACTCAAAGCGTAGGACAGCTTGAGAGCTAATGCCGATAGCAATTTGCTCGTATTGTTGAAGAGGCGAAGGCAGCTATGGAAGAGTTAGACGTGCAGATGAGTGTTCCTCGTCCAAAGGCAGACAAAGACACAGGGAAAACTGCGATCATAATGATTGTGCTATGACATATTGGGAAAGAACTATTTTTATTCCAACACTGGACCATGTTATGACTGACATGAGAGAACGTTTTGCTGATTAAAATATTTATCATTTAAAATTCAACATACCTCCATACTTCTGCCCTCACAACTACTGTAACATGACGGTAATTATCTAGCACATAAATTGAATCAGTACTTAACTGAACTACTGTTTTTTGAAGAAGAATCGCTCTTTGTGATTAAAAAGAGACAAATGGGAGAGATTCGTCAACACAAGCAAACGAGCATAAACGCACTTAATCACAGTGAATCTGATATGGAAGCATTGTCTGTTTGTCCTAGATCTGATTATCTTATTTTGCACACGCCGTACAAAATATTTGCTTGTCTACATGCATCTATTGCTACAATAGAAAGAAGTGTTTCAACATTGCAGCGTACAAAGACATGGTTGAGGTTGACAATGTAGGAGGATTGACTTCATGGCTTAGCTCTGTTGAACACACACCCAGATATTTATTGTCCTATTGACGATGTAATTAACCAATTTGCCAGGAAGAATAGGCACATAGAATTCATCATCTAAGGAAGAGAAACTCAATTGTAACTTTTTTGTATCATATGATGACATTCTCTTGTATATGTGTATAATCAGTTTAAATAAAACTTTCTGAAACTTTGCATGTGACTTGATTATTTTTTTGTTACGTTAAAAGTAAAGGTAGCTCAAGATATCTTTAGCACCCCCTCGTTGAGGTTTTTCTGTATCCGCCACTGCATTGGCGCTACTGATAATTGCAATGCAGTCGCCTTCGTTGAGTTCGTTTGTTTCTACGGTTAAGTTTTCTACCACGGAATTGAATGTAGCTGCAGGCTTGAGTCTAGGAAACACCGAATAATCTGTGTTCATGTATTCACAACGGGTAGAGAGGCATTTTCCGTGGCTATCAGCGTAAATTAGGAGCTTTTTGTTTTTATTGACACATGAACGTTACTGTTTAAAGCTTTGTTGGACGTCTTGTTGTGTGTTGTTTTACCTGTGCTAATGGTTGCTTCATAATCTGAATCTTGCTCTCGTTTCTTGGGTAGCACTAGTGAAGATGTGCGGCTTGCATGTTCTGATTGCTTGTGCGTTTTATTCAGTAAATCGCACTTCTACTGCGATGAATGTCGCTGTTAGCTTCACTGTTGTGGTTATTACTGCTGAAAATGTGTAAACACTTCTGTTGCTCTTACTGCCAACTGTACACTATGTGATCAAAACTATCCGGACGTTCTTCGTGTTAGGTGCATTGTGCTGCCACCTACTGCCAGGTACTCCATATCAGCGACACCTCAGTAGTCATTAGACATCGTGAGAGATCAGAATTGGGCACTCTGTGGACTCATGGACTTCAAACGTGGTCGGGTGATTGGGTGTCACTTGTGTCATACATCTGTATGCGAGATTTCCACACTCCTAAACATCACTAGGTCCACTGGTTCCGATGAGATAGTGAAATGGAAACGTGAAGGGACACATACAGCACAAAAGCGTACAGGCCGACTTCGTATGCTGACTGCTGACAGTTGAAGAGGGTCGTAATGTGTAATAGGCAGACATCTATCCAGGCCATCGCACAGCAATTCCAAACTGCATCAGGATCCACTGGAAGTACTATGACAGTTAGGCAGGAGGTGAGAAAACTTTGATTTCATGGTCGAACTGCTGCTCATAAGCCACATATGACACTGGTAAATACCAAATGACGGCTCGAATGGTGTAAGGGGCATAAACATTGGACGATTGAACAGTGAAAGAACGTTGTGTGGAGTGATGTATCACGGTACACAACGCAGCGATCCGATGGCGGGCTGTCGGTATGGCGAATGGCCGGTGAACGTCATCTGCCAGCGTGTGTAGTGCCAACAGTAAAATTCAGAGGCGTTGGTGACATAGTGTGGTCATGTTTTTAATGGAGGGGTTTGCACCCTTTGTTGTTTTGCACGGCACTATCACAGCACATGCCTACATTGATGTTTTAAGCACCTCCTTGCTTCCCACTATTGAAGAGCAATTTGGTGATGGCGACTGTATCTTTCAACACGATCGAGCACCTGCTCATAATGCACGGCCGGTGGCGGAGTATTTGCACGACAATAACATCCCTGTAATTGATTGGCCTGCATACAGTCTTGACCTGAATCCTATAGAACACCTTTGGGATGTTTTGAAACGCCGACTTCGTGCCAGGCGTCGCCTGCCAACATCGATACCTCTCCTCAGTGCAGCATTCCGTGAAGAATGGGCTGCCATTTCCCAAGAAAATTTCTAGCACTTGATTGAACATATGCCTGTGAGAGTGGAAACTGTCATCAAGGCTAAGGGTGGGCCAACACCATATTAAATTCCAGCATTACCAATGGAGGGTGCCACGAACTTGTAAGTGTTTTTCAGCCAGGTGACCGGATACTTTTGATCACATAGTGTTAAGTGGACGCATCCGATCTGAAGCACTGTTTTGCTGTTTCTTCTTTCCTTCAAGAGATCCGATTTGGCAACAATTTAGACTTACACTTGCCTCATTGCCAATCCATCGCCTGTTTTTCATCGTCCCTCACTGTCAGATCCACAACTCCGGTTTACATTGTTCTGTTTATTTTGTATTTCTCATTTTATATTACAATTTCGTCCTGCAAGACTCTGATAATTGAAATAAACGTTACGTTTTCCTCTTTGATACTGTCGATCGTCGTAGCTGCCTCACAAGTACACATTTCTTGTCATTAATGGCCACTGCTTTTTGTTTGCAGTCTACACCCTTCCACACAGTCGCATAGTTATCGTCACTTCTCGTTTAAGAGTCGATCTTTCTGCATCGAAAATGGAATTTTTGATTGCATTGAACGCAAATTAATCCACTTTCAACAGTTTTCGCTTTCGCTTTGCAAGATTTACACTTAACTAACATTATTTTCGCGAGCCTGTAAATTCGAAAGATCCGCATCTAATGTGTGTGTGAAATCTTATGGGACTTAACTGCTAAGGTCGTCAGTCCCTAAGCTTACACAGTACTTAACCTAAATGATCCTAAGGCCCAACACACACACCCATGCCCGAGGGAGGACTCGAACCTCCGCCGGGACCAGCCCCACAGCCCCTGACTGCAGCGCCCCAGATCGCCCGGCTAATCCCGCGCGGCGCGCAGCTAACGCCATCTTTGAATCTCCTTTTTTTCTGCTTAGCCCCCCCCCTCCCCCTCCTGAAAGACTGGTTAATAGAGGTGGGACGAATGGTTATTCTGGAGTAACCATTATCACAGTTCTAGTTATTCTCTGATAACCGTTATGGTTAACGATTATTAATAACTGCCAAGTTATTTTTCGCTAGCGAATACCGAATACTCCGAGAGTTAAATAACGACATAGTTGGAATCCATCAGTTTAGCTATCAGTATAACTGCGAGTAGTGTGAAATGGCAGGAATGTCGTATGAATCGTGTCATAACCTTAGCTTATTAACTCCGGGTACATTTTAGTTGATGTTAGAGCGATTATTAGCGTTTAATATTGTATGTTTGTAGGTTATCGGTCGCTATTAGAAATATTATCTTCGCAGCTGCATCAGAAAGTACGCAGACTTCGCCACAGCACTGTTTAAGTAAAATGTTAACAACGTGCGTTTTTAAGTATGAAGTAATATGTAAACTGAGTACTGTAGGTTAAATTCAAAGCTTAATTTCTTGTGCTGCTCATAATACAATAAAGTGTACAACAAAAAATCTACGTAATGTGACAGATTCCTTTACTCCTGTGCTGTAAAAGATAGTCCTATTGGGGAAAGTGTGAGTACGCTAATCCAAGTTTTATGTGAGATTTGGAAACTGCTCGATTTCTCCAGCTACAGCATGTTTATAACATATGAAGACATGCAGATCGAAAAGGTTGAGTGTTACATTTCTGGGACTACAAATCGATAATAAATTCAGTTGGGAAGGGCATACCACATTTTTTCACTCTATTATTTCATAAGGGAGCATATTCTGTGGTAACTCATCAAACGTAGCAAAAGTTTTTTGCATGTAAAAGCGTGTAATAAAAATCGTTTGTGGTATAAATTCAGGAACATCATGTAGGAACCTGTGTCAAGGAACTTTGTATTCTAACCACTGCTTTCTAGTATATTTATTCCTTAATGAAATTTGTTACAAGTATTTCCAACCAATAGCTCAATACATAATATCAGCACCATACTAGAAATAGGAACAGCAGTCTACATAAAGAGCTAAAATCACTTACCTTGGTCCAAAAGGGGTCCAATATTCAGGAACATGCATTTCCAATAAACTGCCAGCAAGTCAGCAACCATTAAAAACTTGGCTTCAGATAAAGCACGGTTTACAGTGTGTTTGAAAGACTTTTTGATACAGAAGTATCCGATTCCACCCGTCATCAATATGCCGGAAATGGCTATTTTAAGTGTGTCCATGACGTCACTACACACACACACATGGCAACAAACACGAAGATACATATAAATAATACAATAACATCAACCACCAAAAACACAATCAAACCAATGGGACAACTTTTCGCTTTTTTATTATCGCATATACGAAAAGTGCCGCGAAATATCTGTTAGTAATGCCGTGCTTTGAATTTCTTTATCATCATTACCTTTTAACAAAGCTAAATATATATATATATATATATATATATATATATATATTGAGATCTTATTGTTCTGTATCTGGCCTACAATTAAAGGAACGTTTTTTTGTGACTGTAACTCATTCTAAAAATCAACATATCTTCCCTACTTTATAGTTATTGAAAATTGAAATTACTTGGTTATGAACACTGATGTTACAGTTTGTATGATCGTTCAACAACAAAATTTTGCAGTGGATTTTGTTTCTCGGTAAAACGCCATTCAATGCCACGACTAGCACAAGAACATGAGACTTTGCCAGACCAGAACAGAGCACAGCAAGATTCCTATTAGATTTTGACGGTACATTAACTTATTTGTACTGTGAGTTATATACTATCAGCAGCCCGCATCAACCTGCAACACATCATAAAATCTGCTGATCTGCACTGCAAGTCTGGAAGCTAAAAGAAATAATATTATTTTCCTGTGACTTTACCGCTTCCTTGCGGTATGATAGACTATATAGGAAGTCGTTTGAATACGCCGCGGCAGCGGCTCTTTCGTTCGCCACGCAGCTCAGCACCACAGATAATATTTGTATAACTGAAAAATGTCTCAACTGGATGGGATAATAGGCAAGCAAGCTTTAACAATTAATAATGCAAGTTTTCATTTACATAACTCTTAAAACATTTAAATATTTCAATTGTTACACACCTTTATGAATTCACACGTAATGGCGTACATCCCTTAGTCTCGACAAAAGAATGCTACACTAGCGTTCGCTACTACGACACAGGATATTTTACTCGCTCGACTCCCAGATGAAGAAGGCAAAGAAATTGATATTCGTCACATACTATATACTAGTTACTTATTTTAATCTTTGTTCGACATTTATCGTCTGTGGCGGTTTCATTACTCGCCGACGCAGATATTCTCAAAAATAAATAATAAAAAAAAATGCATAATTTTATACAATAACACAATATGATGCATATAATTTTCTCGTTACTACATAATATGGTGTTTTTGTTTCTTACTAGACGTTACAAACTGCGGGAAGTTGGGGGTTTTAGGGTGAGGACAAGCTAGTAAAAAAAACACACCATGATCCCAAAACACAAAATGAAGAACAAAAAGAAAAAAAATACAGCATTCTGCTACACCAACAAAAATCTGCAGGAATCCCTTGAACACTATAGGTCAACCATAGGTGACCAGACCAAAACACCAATACCCACAACTAAAAGCACGAAAATTGGAATCGGACATTTCCCTTGACCTACATAGGTAAACCTCAGATGACGATAGCAAAACATCAACACGTACAACTATGAAAATGGGAATTGGTCATTTCCGGTGACCTATATAGGTACACCACAGCTACTGATGCCAAAAAACCAACACCTACAACTGCGAAAAATAAAACCACAATCCCAAAAGTCCACAAATCAATCATCCCTACATAAATTAAATCACATTCAATACTCCATAAATACACAAAACATCACAGCTAAAAAAAAAAAAATAATAATTATCACCAGCAAATTCCGGCACTGCAAACTAGATCGGCCAGCCCCCCCCCCCCCACACACACACAAACCAACTCATAAACACCGTGCCGTAATGACATTCACACACAACAACACCTTTTTACGTCGAAGCAGACGGGTGGAATAGGACGCTTCCATTGACCTCTCCTTCTACTCTCTAGATAAATATCGTAACAGAGACTGATAGACCAGCTTAGGTAAAAATTCTGCTATATTTCAGTTTTGACAGCACTTGATTGCAACAGTCAAGATCGGGTATTCTGTGTATGATAAATTTATTAAAAGTGCGTAACTGTGTTTTATTCTGACAGTGTATCAATTCTGTATATATTAGCAGTTACTGTAATATATTCACATATTTTGACAATCTCCTGACAAATGATGAGGATAATAATTATTATATTCAACTGTATTATGTTATTCTTCCTGACATGTTATTTGTCATTCGCGATGGCCAGCGGCTATTTCCGAAGAAGTACGTAAATATTTGTTCGCTCCAGTAACTATCATCTCTGAAATATCACCGGGGTCTAAGCAAGACCACCTACAATACATCAGACTACAACACAGAAACCAAGATGGCGGCAGTCTTAGGCCAAGTATTTCAGCACTACCCTAATACGAATTATTTACAAACTTTATAAATGGAAAGTAGATTCTAAATTGCATAAGAAATGTCGTATTGTTATGTATTTTTCTATATTCAAATTTAAATAAAAAGTTGTCACTAAAGCCACAAATTACGTAATAAGTACTATGACGAAGTAAAATTTGGAGATGCAACTCAAAATCAAATCCAAACAACTACTACACAACACATGTAAATGGCATATTTGGACACTAATAATAATTTGCAAAATAGAAGCTACGTAGCAATAATAAATGAAGTGTGTAACTAAAGCTCAAAATTGTATTAAACAATACGCAGGGGTCTAGTGCAGCAGGGGATACAACCTGTCGGCTTTGAACAATGACGTCATTCCTTAGTCATAGATCGTAATGTCTTCACTTCGAGGCATAGATAATAAAGCAGTTCTGTGTTCTAATAAGCACTATCATTAAAATAATTGAATGTAAATCTAAAAGCGATCGCTTGATATTGGGTGCATCATTAAACGTGTGACTTAATCAACTTAATTATTTGTTTTTTATTCGGCCGGTACTTAATATTTTTCATAATGATATTAAGGTTTCTTGCTGTTATGTTTCAGTTTCGTTTCTTTACTGATTGCTTAATGAAGTAGGATCAGTTTATTCTATCTCGTGAGATTTTTTATTTTAAAAAGCCAAAAAACTCTTATTATTACGTACTGAAGGGAGCTAGAACACTAAGAAGAATCGCTTCTCGGCTTTTGACAAGATATTGCTTAATAAAGTAGGATCAGTTTATTCTATCTCGTGAGTTTTTTTTTTTTTAAAGTCAAAAAACACTTATTACGTACTGAAGGGAGCTAGAACACTAATAAGAATCGCTTCTCGGCTTTTGACAAGATATTGCTTAATAAAGTAGGATCAATTTATTCTATCTCGTGAGATTTTTTTTTTTTAAAAAAAGCCGAAAAACTCTTATTACGTACTGAAGGGAGCTAGAACACTAAGAAGAATCGCTTCTCGGCTTTTGACAAGATATTGCTTAATAAAGTAGGATCAGTTTATTCTATCTCGTGAGATTTTTTTTTTAAGCCAAAAAACACTTATATGGTACTGAAGGGAGCTGCTTAATAAAGTAGGATCAGTTTATTCTATCTCGTGAGAATTTTTTTTTTTTTAAAAGTGAAAAAACACTTATGCTTTTGACAAGATCAATGTTTATCTCTCTCGCATTCCTTTGTTTCTCAACATTCTCCTCAGCTCTTTCATCTCTGTAATACATGCTCTCTGGCGACTTGTGACGTCATTGTTCAAAGCCGACGGGTTGTATCCCCTGCTGCACTAGTCCCCGCAGGTGTCTAGTGCAGCAGGGGATACAACCCGTCGGCTTTGAACAATGACGTCATTCCTTAGTCATAGATCGTAATGTCTTCACTTCGAGGCATAGATAATAAAGCAGTTCTGTGTTCTAATAAGCACTATCATTAAAATAATTGAATGTAAATCTAAAAGCGATCGCTTGATATTGGGTGCATCATTAAACGTGTGACTTAATCAACTTAATTATTTGTTTTTTATTCGGCCGGTACTTAATATTTTTCATAATGATATTAAGGTTTCTTGCTGTTATGTTTCAGTTTCGTTTCTTTACTGATTGCTTAATGAAGTAGGATCAGTTTATTCTATCTCGTGAGATTTTTTATTTTAAAAAGCCAAAAAACTCTTATTATTACGTACTGAAGGGAGCTAGAACACTAAGAAGAATCGCTTCTCGGCTTTTGACAAGATATTGCTTAATAAAGTAGGATCAGTTTATTCTATCTCGTGAGTTTTTTTTTTTTTAAAGTCAAAAAACACTTATTACGTACTGAAGGGAGCTAGAACACTAATAAGAATCGCTTCTCGGCTTTTGACAAGATATTGCTTAATAAAGTAGGATCAATTTATTCTATCTCGTGAGATTTTTTTTTTTTAAAAAAAGCCGAAAAACTCTTATTACGTACTGAAGGGAGCTAGAACACTAAGAAGAATCGCTTCTCGGCTTTTGACAAGATATTGCTTAATAAAGTAGGATCAGTTTATTCTATCTCGTGAGATTTTTTTTTTAAGCCAAAAAACACTTATATGGTACTGAAGGGAGCTGCTTAATAAAGTAGGATCAGTTTATTCTATCTCGTGAGAATTTTTTTTTTTTTAAAAGTGAAAAAACACTTATGCTTTTGACAAGATCAATGTTTATCTCTCTCGCATTCCTTTGTTTCTCAACATTCTCCTCAGCTCTTTCATCTCTGTAATACATGCTCTCTGGCGACTTGTGACGTCATTGTTCAAAGCCGACGGGTTGTATCCCCTGCTGCACTAGTCCCCGCAGGTGTCTAGTGCAGCAGGGGATACAACCCGTCGGCTTTGAACAATGACGTCATTCCTTAGTCATAGATCGTAATGTCTTCACTTCGAGGCATAGATAATAAAGCAGTTCTGTGTTCTAATAAGCACTATCATTAAAATAATTGAATGTAAATCTAAAAGCGATCGCTTGATATTGGGTGCATCATTAAACGTGTGACTTAATCAACTTAATTATTTGTTTTTTATTCGGCCGGTACTTAATATTTTTCATAATGATATTAAGGTTTCTTGCTGTTATGTTTCAGTTTCGTTTCTTTACTGATTGCTTAATGAAGTAGGATCAGTTTATTCTATCTCGTGAGATTTTTTATTTTAAAAAGCCAAAAAACTCTTATTATTACGTACTGAAGGGAGCTAGAACACTAAGAAGAATCGCTTCTCGGCTTTTGACAAGATATTGCTTAATAAAGTAGGATCAATTTATTCTATCTCGTGAGATTTTTTTTTTTTAAAAAAAAAGCCGAAAAACTCTTATTACGTACTGAAGGGAGCTAGAACACTAAGAAGAATCGCTTCTCGGCTTTTGACAAGATATTGCTTAATAAAGTAGGATCAGTTTATTCTATCTCGTGAGATTTTTTTTTTAAGCCAAAAAACACTTATATGGTACTGAAGGGAGCTGCTTAATAAAGTAGGATCAGTTTATTCTATCTCGTGAGAATTTTTTTTTTTTTAAAAGTGAAAAAACACTTATGCTTTTGACAAGATCAATGTTTATCTCTCTCGCATTCCTTTGTTTCTCAACATTCTCCTCAGCTCTTTCATCTCTGTAATACATGCTCTCTGGCGACTTGTGACGTCATTGTTCAAAGCCGACGGGTTGTATCCCCTGCTGCACTAGTCCCAAAATGTCTTCCCTAACATCGTTCATTGCAAAATTATCTCGATGAATTAGTTCAATCCATTTGTTCCTCAATGCTATTTCTTTTTGAAACTTAAATGTTGAGATATCGTATGTTTTGCCGTAATTGGATTTACATCCTGGTACAGAACAGCTACGACCCATCGCAAGAACAGTTTACACTTGAAATTATGCCGAACTTACTACAGAATCTAGAAAATAAATACTAGCGTAGCACTTGTGACGACATTCACAGCATATAGCACAAATAACAGCTAGTAATAAATGCTTCCGCTTCTCTTGAACTTCATGTATACAATGCTACACACCATGGAGGTAAAAATAAGAGGAGTTGTCATGACGTCACAAACTTGAAGCCGACCCAAGAGAAGGTCCGCCATGTTAGCTACCCCAAAACATTCGCCTCTGGTGGTTTGATTCCATGTAGTCATGAAGTGTTTTGATAAAAAATGACGGCTTGCGTCGCTCACGGGTGTACTAAACGTTCTGATTGTAGTCTAAAGTTTAAACAAATCACATTTCATTCGTAAGTGGACTTATTTAAGCGCTATTTTCTTATATATACTTGAAATTCTGATGCACTGTAAAGTTTTACAGTATGGTTTTATTTCTGTGATTTAACTTTAGATTTCCTATCAATCCAAGGCGAAGAGCTGTCTTGAAGTGAGCATTACACTTGGTTTTCACTGTGTGGTTATTCTGAAGTAACTGAAAAGTCCTGGCAAGAAATATCCTGGAAATGGGGACTAATGTTTTAAAGTGCAATAATTTAATATAAAACTAATGTAACTACATGTAGTTAATTAAATCTTCAGTAAAATGTGTGGAACACCTGTTACAGCGGTTAAATTATAAGTAGTTAAATGGTTACATATTTGTTAAAGCAAAGTTCCCTATCGAAGTCCAGGCTTAGATCATTACATTAATCACTGTGTTGTCGTATTACCCTGTAAATTTCTGTTCTTTGCCACACTGAATGTCATTTGGTAGGTACAATTTAAAAAGAAAGCAGATGTGGAAATTGCAATGGGCCTGACAATCTTAAATTCAGTTCTGTTCCTTCGTAATTTAACGTATTTTTCACTTTGTTGACATGACAGCTGGCTTGTTTATATCATCCCTGCATACATCTATGGGACACCAAAGGAAATAAGGTAAGTTTCTTGCAAACGTGAACATTTAAAATTTGCATTTGACTTGAAAATGCAACGAATACAAATCGGTGCCTCTACACTATCAATCATTGTTTTTGGAGTTCTGGCTTTATCAATTATCGACACAAACACAATGAAAGTGAATAGAAATGGATTACAAAAGCACGCTTTTCATAGCACATACGTCTCTTCTCGGTTATTCAAAGTGTATAAACAAAAAGGAATTACAGTACTGAGGCAAGAAGCGTAATATTTTTACGTATTACTGTATCGAATACGCATTTAAGACCAGAAAAACGTTTGAAGTTGCATTCCTTATGCTGTGTTGTTCACTAAAACCGAGTAACATTTACTATGTAAAACAAATATCACGTGCACACGACATAAATAACGAACAAGAAGCAATTGTAAACACTCGTCTGCTAATGTTTTGGGGGATCCAAGATGGCGGCAGGTCCCGCCCACTGGCTTCAAAACAACGTACAGCTGAAGTCTGTAGCGCCATCTCCCCTTATTCTACCTCCATGCTACACACACACGATATGGAAACACAAGCACGCTGGATTGTTTCCCCCACGATTGGCGCCATATTGTCAACTATCGATATCTGCCTTATGGTCTGATTTATTGTAGGTGGTCTTGGTCTAAGACTGGAGTCACTGTGTCAGGAACACAGACACACAGTTATTCCGTTACCAACTTCCAGGTTACCTGGTAGCCCGATAACTGCCAGAGAGCGAGAACTGCGATCTAATAACGATAACTGCCAGAGGAAAATACGGATCTCTGACAGTTATTTCCATAGTCGCTCGAATTGCTTATGGTACCTCTCTTTATACTACCCGTCCAAGTTAAATTGACTTATGAGGCGGTGGCTTAAGGGAACGATCGTACTTGTTAATGCCTGTACTGCAGCTCCTATCAGCCACCGCTCGGACATTAACTTTATTTAATTGTTTGTGCTAATAGTAACGAAGACGCACGATATAGTACACAGTTCTTATCAACAGATGGCGCGCAGTCTCACAGTTATTCCCATGGCCTATAGAACGCCTACCAAATGGTCTACCCTCTCCCGAGTTTCTAGCCAGAACTCCGATGAGTTGACGGGAAAGCGTAGTACGATCTTCGGTCAACAATGCCGCGAGGCACTGTTGACATTAGACAGTTATTGAAATTATCGCAGTAACCGTTACTTCTCAGTAACCGGTTATTTCTATCAGTTACGTTACTTTTTGCCATCTCTATTGGTATTACACTATCAAATTTCTTTGTCAAAAATTTGATCAAAAATGTGATCCAATATTCCGTCCAATATATTTAATATTCCGTCCAATACATTTGACAAAGATCTTTGACGTAAGCGCTACAAGGGGTATTACACTGTCATCAAATTTTTCGTCAAAGTTCAAGATGGCTGACAATAACTTGTTATTAAACCGCAGCAGTTCTACATACTCCAATTGCATTGTGTACACATGCGGAAAAGAAGTGGGGGGAAAAAATGGAACCATAACATACGAGGTTGACAGGCTTAAAAGTCTGGGATTACAACTTGATAATAAATTCAGTTGGGAGGTGCACACCACAGAACTGCAGAAAGGCATTAACAAATCTGTATTTGCAATTCGAGTGTTAGCAGACATAGGCAACATAAAAAGGAAAAAGATTGCATACTTTCATTCCATAATGTCATATGTGATAATATTTTGGGGTAAATCTGGAAGTCAAAGAAAAGTTTTCGAGGTCCAAAAGCGTGTAATACGTATTATTTGTGGAGTAAATTCACGGACCTCCTGCAGAAACCTCTTCAAAGAACTGGGTATACTAACTACTGCCTCTCAGTATATTTACTTCTTAATGAAATTTGTCGTAAATAATATCTCTTTTTCCAACAAACAACTCACTTCATACATACAATACCAGAAACAAAAATGATCTGCACAAGGACTTAAAAGCACTTACTTTAGTTCAAAAAGGGGTCCACTACTCAGGAATACTCATCTTCAATAATTTGCCAGGAAACATAAAAAATTTAGTTAGAAATAAAGATCAGTTTAAAAGGAGCCTGAAAGACTTACTTCTGGCCAACTCGTTCTACTCCATTGGCGAAATTTTTAATAGAAACAAATGATGTATTGTATTTATTCATACTATTAGTATTGTTATTTCAGCTTTAAAAAAATCGACATGTTCCACATCCACGAGACGTGCGTCTCGCGGGCCCCGAGGAATCGCTTCATGACGTCATCAGTAAGGCTGAAAGCGTGACAGCGCTGCCTGGTGACTAGACCTGTAAACAACTCTGTTGACGTAAGTGACGTCACACGTTGGCCACAGCGTTTATACAGACGGCTTGCATGAGAGACGTCGTCATGCCATGATATGACGTCATGATTCCTCGGGGCCCGCGAGACGCTTCTATCCACGAGGATCTCCTCAGCACGGATCTATGGAACGAAAAACTAATCTAATCTGGATGAAGCCGTGGGTTTTACGACGACACGATAAAAGCATTCAACAAAACTTGTTACGTGAGCTTACAGTGGAAGATGTCAAGTCGTACATCAATTACTTAAGAATGGATGAGCATGCATTTCTGTATGTGCTCAGTGAAGTGTATCCTCATATCACAAAGCACAATATTCACTTAAGAACTGCTACATCTTCAGAAGACAGGCTCACTGTAACACTCCGATTCCTTGCTACAGGAGAGGGTTAGGTTAGGTTAGGTCAGGTTAGGTCTCCAATCTTCTTAATCTATTTTTGTATTCAGGGTGCCTCACGTTGTAAAGCGCCTCATCAGCTTCAGACATCTCTATTCTCGTTTCATCATATAAAATTTATAAAAATGACGAAAAACTTATTTAATCAGTGAGCAGCAGTCTGGATTGTGCCAGATGAGCGTACTCAGTTACTACCCTCAACTTAATTGGTATTTAATATTTTACAATGAAATGCATTGCGGTATGGTTCCAACATGAAGTGAAAAAAGTGCTGTGGGCAGAATCAGATTGATTAGTTGGTGGAATTTATTTGTATGTTGTCAGGCATTTGTAGCATTTCATGAAGACGTGGACTGAAACCTTCTGACACTGCAAGTTGTTTCTTTAAATATGAGTTTATGGCATACGGCAGGCTTATTTATTGTTAGGCAGCTCTCTGGTTTCTATGTGCAACCGTTTTGCAAGCGTCAGTGATTAATATTTATGTAGTTTCGCTAGCTAACTCCAGTATAGATAAGGCAACTGAACTCTTAAAAGCCAAACAGAAGACGTAAACAAAACCTATAAATCTTGAAGGGTAAGATATTGAGGGAGATATGACTATCACACAAAAAGTTGTCGTAGATCAGCAACTAAAATTAACCTTAAACATATGAGCTTTGCATGGGATGTGATGGCAGCATATAACACAGTTTCTTTTATTAATTTATCTACACCTATTCTCTGCAACCACCGTAAGATGCATGGCAGAGGATACGTTCCAGTGTACATGTTATTGGTGTTTCTTCCTGTTCCATTCACATATGGAGTGTGAGGATAATGATTGTTTGAATGCCTCCGTGCTTGCAGTAATTGTTGTTGTTGTTGTTGTTGTTGTTGTGGTCTTCAGTCCTGAAACTGGTTTGATGCAGCTCTCCATGCTACTCTATCCTGTGCAAGCTTCTTCATCTCCCAGTACCTACTGCAGCCTACATCCTTCTGAATCTGCTTAGTGTATTCATATCTTGGTCTCCCTCTACAATTTTTACCCTCCACGCTGCCCTCCAATACTAAATTAGTGATCCCTCGATGTCTCAGAAAATGTCCTACCAACCGATCCCTTCTTCTAGTCAAGTTGTGCCACAAGCTCCTCTTCTCCCCAATTATATTCAAAACCTCCTCATTAGTTATGTGATCTACTCATCTAATCTTCAGCATTCTTCTGTAGCACCACATTTCGAAAGCTTCTATTCTCTTCTTGTCTAAACTATTTATCGTCCATGTTTCACATCCATACATGGCTACACTCCATACAAATACTTTCAGAAACGACTTCCTGACACTTAAATCTATACTCAATGTTAACAAATTTCTCTTCTTCAGAAACGCTTTCCTTGCCATTGCCAGTCTACATTTTATATCCTCTCTACTTTGACCATCATCAGTTATTTTGCTCCCCAAATAGCAAAACTCCTTTACTACTTTAAGTGTCTCATTTCCTAATCTAATACCCTCAGCATCTCCCGACTTAATTCGACTACATTCCATTATCCTCGTTTTGCTTTTGTTGATGTTCATCTTGTACCCTCCTTTCAAGACACTGTCCATTCCGTTTAGCTGCTCTTCCAAGTCCTTTGCTGTCTCTGACAGAATTACAATGTCATCGGCGAACCTCAAAGTTTTTATTTCTTCTCCATGGATTTTAATACCTACTCCGAACTTTTCTTTTGTTTCCTTTATTGCTTGCTCAATATACAGATTGAATAACATCGGGGAGAGGCTACACCCCTGTCTCACTCCCTTCCCAACCACTGCTTCCCTTTCATACCCCGAGACTCTTATAACTGCCATCTGCTTTCTGTACAAATTGTAAATAGCCTTTTGCTCCCTGTATTTTACCCCTGCCACCTTCAGAGTTTGAAAGAGAGTATTCCAATCAACATTGTCAAAAGCTTTCTCTAAGTCTACAAATGCTAGAAATGTAGGCTTGCCTTTCCTTAATCATTCTTCTAATATAAGTCGTAGGGTCAGTATTGCCTCACGTGTTCCAACATTTCTACGGAATCCAAACTGATCTTCCCTGAGGTCGGCTTCTATCAGTTTTTCCAATCGTCTGTAAAGAATTCGCGTTAGTATTTTGGCGCTGTGACTTATTAAACTGATAGTTCGGTAATTTTCACATCTGTCAACACCTGCTTTCTTTGGGATTGGAATTATTATATTCTTCTTGAAGTCTGAGGGTATTTCGCCTGTCTCATACATCTTGCTCACCAGATGGTAGAGTTTTGTCAGGACTGGCTCTCCCAAGGCTGTCAGTAGTTCTAATGGAATGGTGTCTACTCCTGGGGCCTTGTTTCGACTCAGGTCTTTCAGTGCTCTGTCAAACTCTTCACGCAGTATTGTATCTCCCATTTCGTCTTCATCTACATTCTCTTCCATTTCCGTAATATTGTCCTCAAGTACGTCGCCCTTGTATAGACTCTCTGTATACTCCTTCCACCTTTCTGCTTTCCCTTCTTTGCTTAGAACTGGGTTGCCATCTGAGCTCTTGATATTCATACAAGTGGTTCTCTTTTTTCCAAAGGTCTCTTTAATTTTCCTGTAAGCAGTATCTATCTTACCCCTAGTGAGACAAGCCTCTGCATCCTTACATTTGTCCTCTAGCCATCCCTGCTTAGCCATTTTGCACTTCCTGTCGATCTCATTTTTGAGACGTTTGTATTCCTTTTTGCCTGCTTCATTTACTGCATTTTTATATTTTCTCCTTTCATCAATTAAATTCAATATTTCTTCTGTTATCCAAGGGTTTCTACTAGCCCCCGTCTTTTTACCTATTTGATCCTCTGCTGCCTTCACTATTTCATCCCTCAAAGCTACCCATTCTTCTTCTACAGTATTTCTTTCCCCCATTCCTGTCAATTGTTCCCTTATGCTCGCCCTACAGTAATTATTCTAATGTTATCCTCATGATCCCTGTGTGAGTGATTCATAGGGAGCTGTAATATATCTCTAGAGTAATCATTTAAAGCTGGTTCTTGGAACTTTGTTAATAGTCTTTCTTGGAATAATTTATGTCTGCCTTCAAGTGTATTTCAGTTCAGCTCCTTCAGTCTCTCTGTAACACTCTTCCACAGATTAAACAAACCAGTGACCATTTGTGCTGCTCTTCTCCGTGTATGTTCAGTATCCCCTGTTAGTCCTACCTGGTATGGGTCCCACACACTTGAGCAGTATATCCAACTGGTCGCACAAGTGATTGGTAAGCAATTTCATTTGCAGACTGGTTGAATCTCCCAGTAGTCTGCAGTTAAGCCGAAGTTTATACCTACTTTAAGCACAGGGGAACTTGTGTGATCATTCCATTTCATATCCCTACAAAGTTTTACACCCAGACATTTGTATGAGTTGGCTGATTCCAACAGTGACTCATTGATATTGCAGTCATAGAATACTACCCTTTTTTTCTTTTTTTTTTTTTTGTGAAGCAGGTGCTCCCGGTGTATGGGGGAACTTGCACTTTATGTGTCTACTGGTTCTTGTGAAAACAGCTGGTGCAGGCAAGAGTTGTTCCTGCTCTGCGACTGTTGCTTTTGTTTCCTCTTATGGTGCTGAGGGTTCAGCAAAGCTTTCTGCAAAAGCATTGGCTGCCACATTGGGGAATGACGTTGTTGGTTAAGTAAGGAGTCTACCCTGATTGGTGTACAGGTTTGATTTGCCCTTTGAGATTGTCTCTTGTCCATCATCCTTTTCAATTTTGAAATTGTGACTTCCTCTTGTGATTACCCTGTAGTGTCCAGAGTAAGGTCAGATGAGTGGTAGATGCACCATATCATCTCTGGGCCACATGTGGCTCATTTTTCCAGGTCTCTGTGCATGAATACCCCCCCCCCCCCTCCCTCCCTCCCTCCCTCCCGCCCTCCCTCTCTCTCTCTCTCTCTCTCTCTCTCTCTCTCTCTCTCTCTCTCTCTCTCTCTCTCTAGTTGCCGTCTCTGACAGGATTGGTTGGATGAATGTTCGTCATTCTGAAGCTGAGCTGTTTTGTAAAATGCATGCATAGCTCAGGGAGAACTGGCTGTACAGATGCTGGCATGAGTAGTTCTCCTGGAATTGTGCAGGAATACATTGTATGTCCTCCTTCACAATTGTCCTTAAAGTGAGTAGGACTAGAGGCAGTACTGCAGATGATGTTGATGAGTTTCACTTAAGTCGGTTTAGAGCATACAATGAAACTCTTCTACTGTACCATTGCTGGCTGAATGGTAGCTTGTAGTGTGGAGGTGTTTGGAGTCACACAGTGTGGTAAAAGTTCACTAAAAAGTTGGCTTTCAAATTGCCTGATTGCTGGTTTCTTTCTAGTATGAAATGGAGGACACACATCTTATCCAGAGTAACAAATTCATGGTAAACTCAATTTAATTTTCTTTAAAATTGGCCAAACACTAGTTTTAAAGTCAAAATGAGACAGTGTTGCTGGTTAGTACTTATCTCCAGGGAATGAAATTGTAAGTACTGACAACAGACACGTTTTCTACTTTTGAATGTGTCTGTTTACAGTACTTGCAATGTCACCTGCTGAAGGTAAGTATGGCCACCTATTCAGTCTCTCAGTAATTTTGCAGTTTCTTATGTGCATTTTCCTTTTGATAAGAACATTAGTTTTCACATTTGCTTTTGGTCAGGAAGCAACAAATGAGGTGCTCATGTTGCACACAGTCTTCATAAAGTTAATTCTTTATGTGAAACATATTTTACTAATTATTTTGATATGTCTATGGCATATGCTGGTTCATTCACCTTTAACTGTTGACAGTACATTGGTATACTGCACACATTCTCAATATTTTCTGCTGTACAGTGAGAGCTACACATGAACCATCTTAAAGAGTCATGTAACTGCACTGAACACAGCTGCCTATTTCATTATTATCGTCATTTCCAAACACCAGTTATCCAGGTTGGGTTGGGGTTGGTTTTGGGGGAGGAGACCAGACAGCGAAGTCATCGGTCTCATCAGATTAGGGAAGGACGGGGAGGGAAGTCTGCCGTGCCCTTTCAAAGGAACCATCCCGGCATTTGCCTGGAGGGATTTAGGGAAATCACTGAAAACCTAAATCAGGATGGCCGGACGCGGGATTGAACTGTCGTCCTCCCGAATGCGAGTCCAGTGTGCTAACCACTGCGCCACGTCGCTCGGTCAATTATCCAGGTGTACTGAAAATATGTTTCTGTCACTACAATTTTTGATCCATGGCATCTTCACAGTTCTAGCTTCCTTTATTTGACTCTAATTTCACTGCCTTTAAATAACATTTCTCTGACTCTTATACAGTGAAGAGCTTTCTTGATGTTATATAAGGGGCATTCAAAAAGAAATGAGCCAGAGTCTGGAAAGCACAAACCGGTGACCAAGGGTAATATTGTGGCATGTGTAACGAGGTGTGGTTCCCACTGGAGTGTGGAAGTTCACAGGCCATTGACAGAGGGCACATGTGCACGTCACATGAATATACAGAGCTAGCAGCAGCATGTATCAACCATCCAATGCTGCCAGTCACGTTGCAAACAGGGACATGGAGGCGTCAAAAGAGGAGCAAAGAGGTGTTCATTTTCTGACAGCTGAAGGAGTAGGCGGAACAGACATTCATCAATGAATGTCACAAGTGTACGGCAAACACTGCATGACCCTTGCAAGGGTTAGGCATGGCACAAGCGCTTCAGGGAAGGA
Organism: Schistocerca americana; assembly: GCF_021461395.2. NCBI lineage: Eukaryota > Metazoa > Arthropoda > Insecta > Orthoptera > Acrididae > Schistocerca > Schistocerca americana. The sequence goes on from NC_060120.1 coordinate 576,224,139, forward strand.
CAGGTGTCATTAGCTGGTGATGCACGGTCTGGAGCACCACACTGCACTACCGATGACATCGTCCAGCTGGTGGATGCACTCATTACCCAGGACTGTTGAGTGACAGTGAAAGCCAAAGCCCCCTTAGAAAGGTTCTGAGGGGCAAACGATTCACCTTGGACAACGACGTCCAGCTGTATGTGTGGCACTGGTGAACATTGCAGCCCTGGGAATTTTATGAGATAGCCATTCACACCTTGTGTCACAGTGTGACAAGTGTCTCAACAGCCAGGGACAATACTTCTAACATACAGGTACTGGTTTCTGTCATTATGCCTCCAGCTCATTTCTTTTTGAACCCCCTTATACTTTTCTCAGTTCTCTTCAGGTAACCATACAACTTCAGTCTGTCCATCCCTGTAATACCAGTAAAGGGCATTTTGGTGTCAGCTTCATTTTCATTTATTTGACTTTTGACCTTGTCTTTCTTAGACATCTAATTTATGATTCTGATGAATATCATTTTTGTAGCCTGTAGTTGTCTTTTACCCTTACGTAAGAGGGTACGAGTTCCACTTGCTAGATCAGAATTGGTGCAGAGTAAGTATGGAATACAGCTGATTTAGCTTTGTTTGCTCAGTTCTTAGCAGCTGAATATGAAGGAGCAAGACTCTTGCCATGGTCACAGGAAAGTGTGTTTGGATGTCTGCGTGCTGGCATGTGTGCATTTGTGTACTACTGCTGGGAAAAGAGCTAGCTCGAAAGCTAGTGTGAATGCTGTTTTATGTTATGTGTTACTGTGCTCCCTGCATTGATCCACTATGGGTGAGTGGTTACCTTTCCCTTATTTTATGTATTCCTCCATCCAAGAATCTCCACTAATAAATTATTATTTATTACTGTGAATTCTCTGTGGATGCTTGGTCAAACTTTATTATATGCAAAAAAACTTTTTTTGCCACCAAGTCACATAACTAAATAATTATAGAAACAAAGGGCCACATAGCTTTTTTACTGATTATTTATTTAATCTTTTGATCAAGTAAATTCTTATTTAGCATTGTCGTGTAATACCTCACTGTTAACATTAATAAAAGTACTTTACAACAATCCAACAAGACTAATGGAACACAATTGAACAAACAGAGTATTTCATAAAAATATTTTTTCTTTGTAAGTTACTTTAAGAAAGTAAATAACATGCAGAATTACAAAGTACCTTTCTTTACTTTTTAATAACAGTCCTGATTTTCATCCACGCTGAAAATTAATCACTTAAGAAACCAATAAGAACAGCTACTAATAACAGTGACTTCACAAATTAACAGATTTTGTGTCCACTAGTGTATGTTTGTACTTGTAGGCAAGCAGGTGCTCCATAGCATCTCTGTCAATACTGTAGTAATTGAAGTTTTTCTCAGAAGTGATGTCAGTTGCACCTTTTCGTTTGTAAAATATTTGAGCTGGATTCCAATTGAGTACAACAAGGTCCATTTGAACACATCCAGTCTCAATTCCTTTCTGAAAGGGAAAAAATTGTTTCATAACTGGATGACATTTTTCAACTAATTTAGAGATACCTCTCTTCAGGCTTTCCTAGTGTATATTTTCAGTATACATCTCTTGGGCCTGCTGCCAGATCAAGTTTTTTGTATTACACAGTATTCCTTCATGGTAACGGCTCAACATCGTCAGGCGATGTGAAGTAGTAACTGCATGCGGTAAAAGAAGGCCACCACCTGACAGTGCTGAGAAGAAATATCATGGGATCCATAAAATGTGATGCACTGGCTGATCCAAGAGACATATATTTATTTATAAATCTTGGGATTTTGTAAAACACAAGATAAATAGAAACAGTAAAATGAAAAGGCTATGTGACCATCAGCAGTACTTAGAATTTTGCTGCCTGAATGTACGGAAACAACAGTTTGTGAAAAATAAATGAAAACTTAGTGCACTTTTCTAAGTTAACAAGAAGAAAGTTCACTCTTAATCCACTCTTAATGTGGAACATTTTATTCATAGTAAATGACAATAAGACATGAATAAGACATAAAAGCAAACTATTTCCTGTATAGAAATAAATAACAGAAATTTGACAGGGTTAATGCGAAAGCTAACTTCAAAAATTTTGCTTGTTGCACATAACAGAAATAAATATCTGTGAAACTACCATGACACAAGAAAAAACTGATGAGAGTATTCTTCTTTAAAATCAGAAGTAATGAAAATATTTTAACGAATTTTCAAAAGATGGAACATTTTTCAGTTAGACATATGCTGAAAGTATGGCACACATTATCAGTCATACTTTAGGTGTGTAATGTAACTTTCTGGAATCTGGAGATTTGATGCTTGTTAGTGTCCTATGTGTAGCTGTATACAATAGAATAAGTCTACAAATGTCTATCAATATAGCTTTATTTCTTTTTCATTGTAGTGAGACACATAGTATATCTGTGTTTATGCTGCAACTTATGCTGCTACATGAGTGGCAGCTGGAAGAATTTCATTACAAAAGCAACATCTTACTTTAAGGCTGAAACTTTTACATCAGTAGAATATGATACTTAACAAACAAAAATGAAAAAGAGTAAACACTCTCCTGACGACAACTGATCCTCATCAGAAGACAACTCATCTACAAATCTACATCCACAAACATACCACACAAGGCACCATATGGTGCTTGGCAGAGGGTACCCTTTATCACTACTAGTTGTTTCCCTTCCTGTTCCACTTGCAAATAAACTGAATGAAAAATGACTGTTTACATGCCTCTGTATGAACCCTATTCTCTCTACTCTTATCTCCATGGTCCCAATAGGAAATGCACATTGGTCAGTAGTAGAATAATTTTGCAGTCAGCCTCAAATGCCACTTCTCTAAATTTTCACAATAGTGTTCCTTGAAAAAAATGTCACCTTCCATCCAGTGATTCCCATTTGAGTTCCTGAAGCATAATACTTGCAGGTTGCTCCAACCTAACGATAACAAATCTAGTAGTCTGTCTCTGAATTGCTTCAATGTTTTCCTTTAATCCGACATGGTGTGGATCCAAAATACCCAAACATTAGTCAAAAATGGCTCACACTACTGCCCTATATGTGGTCGCCTTCATAGATAGAGCACACTTCCCTAAAATTGTCCCAGTAAACCAAAGTTGACCATTCAGTTTCATTCTGTTACTGTTGATTCCGTCAGTAGATTAGCCTATACCAGGAATGGCCTTTGCCTCAATAGGAAAGGAAAGGAAAAAGTGGCTGGGCTAATATCAGAAAATTTAAGGGGGGGGGGGGGGGGGGATGGCACTGTCATGAGTATAACAGTGATTACTGGCATCAGAGAAGCATAATTTTTAAGGTAAGAAGGACAGAAAGAAACAAAGTTTTTAAGAGAGCTTAGGATTGAAGCAGACTTTCAGCTTGAGAAAGATTCCAAACAACTTAATTCTGGCATAGTGCCATCAGCACAAACAACTGTTGGTTACATATTTTCAGCAATCAGTAGAAATTTCCACCCAGTTTTATCTCAAACAATGTGAAATGCCACCTATCTTTATTGCATCAAAATATTTGATGACTAAGAAGTAAAATCAATGAACTAGTTATCTGCATGTATGATTCTGAGTCATCAAATCCAGTTGACATAAGCTGCATTTCCGAACATCATGTGACCATTGGTAGAGTTGTGTTAAGTGATACAGGATTTAGGTTAGCATCTTATTTTTGTTGAGCAGAAACAGAGAAAGGAGGAGTTGCCACATTCATAAGGAACTGTCATAAATTTAAGAGTACAGACTGTACAGTTTCATAACAAACTCCTTACAAAGTGTATGCTGAGCACTGTAATCTGTTCATAAATCACCTTGATGCTTTACTGGTCCAATTAATAGCAAAAGAAAAATGAAATAGTTAATATACTTATAGAAGGGTCAATGAACAAAATTATATTACAAAACCAGTAGTCAATAGTCTCTCAGGCCATGACATGGAGTTCATTTTGTAAAATGTTAGTAATGACCAGGATATAAAATCTACTAAATCTGAATGCAAGAGGATAGCCAGTAAGCCAAACAGTGATTATTTTACGACACTCCTGAAAGACATAAACCGGAGTGATGTATACAGTGCTCATGGCATGAATGAAAAATACAACATATTATTAATAAAGTCATTACCTTATTCGAACACTGTTATCCCCAAATCTAAACCAGATTAGACCAATGTCTACAAAAAAGCTATTACTCAAGGAATATAGGTATCTTTAAACTGAAAAGGAAACTGATGTTTATGCTCTAGCTCATTACAAGACACACTGCAAACTATTAAAGCCAATAAAACAGACATGAAATAAAATGCATTACAAAAAAATAGATAATCCATCAGATAACAAAATAAAGACAATATGGGATATAGTGAAGGAGGAGACTGGTACAATCAGAAATATTATGTAACAATCAACACCTATTTCCTTCAGGCACTGTTTATAATATATATGTTTTACAGATTTTTTGTTGATATCAGGTAATGCAGCACATTTTCTAAACAAATTAGAAGTATTTTGAATATTTTTTAACCAGCTTAGGGTTATTAAAAAAACTACAAAGAAATTGATGCAATTTTTTTTCCCAAAATTCTTCCTCAAATTGAGGTACCATTTAAACCAATGTTATACATTCGAAGGATACCAAATTTTTCTCAGATATGCATGACATGATGGCTGAGGTACTAGACCTATGTAATTCCACATATTATGTATATTATAAGGATAAAAAAATATCATGTCTTAAATTTTAGTTTTTATTATTTTTTTCCTAATGTCAATGTTATTTTTTCTACAGTTAAGTTGATTCTGCAATAAAGCTTGGATCTACTACATAAGTATGGACTACTGCAAGTTACAGAAAAAAATTAGAGCAATGCTTTATAAACTTTAGGAAATATTTGTACCTGAATTCTGAAAAATACAACTTGTGGGAAATTGTGAATGAAGATATGAGTCCAATTAAACTGTGCCTCAGAACATTCCTGAAGCATAGTCTTCATCCTGCAGCATTTCTTCATCTTCAAGCTTCCTCTTGGCATTCCTTTTAGCACTTCTTGCTTCTTTAGTAACTTTAAGAGCAAATTTTACAGCTTCATGCACCTGTTGTCTGTCACATGCAAGCAATTGATCTTCCATATTAGAGCCACATTTTATGTCTAAATTTCTCAGGACTTCCAACCTTCCTATCACTCCATCATTGAAACATATCACTGCATCTATTACACTAACTTTCAATGTATTTAGTCCAACAAAAACATTCTTGGGTAATCTTTCCCATGTGCAATGGTTGAAACTTTCATTTGTAATCTGAGTGCCCCCATGAAGACATTAACTAAGAAAAACAGGGTCACTCAAGTCTCTAAAAATTGGTTTTATTTCATTCATAACAGACTCAGGAAGAGAATGCTTATGATGGTATATTTGACCACTTCCTTTTGCTTTTTGGTAACCACACCAAGAATCTGCTCCTTTAGGGCAAAGTCAGTGAACAGGGTAATCATCTGTGGAGAACTTATGAAAGTAGGTGGCCCATACAGCTTTTCTCATTGCTGTAACATCATTCAGAGGTGCAGTTCGTCTAATGGCCAGTCCATAATAACTCTGAAGAAGGTCTATTTCAGTTTCTGTCAATCTGCCTTGGCCAGACAGTGATTTTCCATCAGATAGCAACTTTCCTTTCATTTCTCTTCGTAGCTTTCTCAATCTAGCACCCATCCTCTTTTGCACATGTCCACAACACTCCAGTTTTGTTACTAAGGTGTCACCATAAACATTGAACTCATTAATTTTATTGAAAACTTTCAATTCCCCATCGCCTAGGTACCTCTAAAATATGTTTAGATCTCCGTCACACTCCATACCTCCATTGTAACCATCATAATTCTTAGAACACTGATGTTCAGTGTTGCCATGGCAGGTGTGGCAGTACTTTTCCATTCTCCAGAGAAGTAACACTTACAACACCATTCAAGGAACGATGTCCTCAACGTTGCCATGTCCCATCAAGTGCAACAGCAATGTCCCTGGTTCCGCTAATATTTACAGTTTCTTCTACTGCACGTTTCATAGATGCTTTAGACACAACCATCAAGGTACCTAAAAGTATATTTATGTTCTTGTCGAGCCTACTGGGAGAAGGAGGAAGGTCCATCAAACCACAAAATGTTTGAGCAGCCTTTTCCTATTGCACGCACTGTATCCAATAACTTCAAATTCACATCATATGAATTATGCACAATGTTCAAAGTCATTTTCGAGGTAGATTTATTGCAGGATCTACACAGAAAAACAAAATTTGATGGCAAACCCTTCCTGCCACTTTGTTGTTCAGTTACTTCCTGACAGCCTACACCATCACATTGTGTACATTTCGCCACCTCCTTTGTCATAGAAGATAAGATGCCCACATAAACAACAACAAATCCACTACAGACAGGGTAATTTCAAAGAATGTTTGCCTATCAAAGCCGCGGGCTCCGAACGATAGATATCCAACGTGTGAATGTAAATCAATCAGGTGAATGTGGTGGTGGGTGTTACGATAAATTATTTGTGAGTTGCTAGGGAGACCCAGACGATTTACGTTGGTAGTGAGTGTCTGGTGTTGTTGACGTTTCTTCGCCCGATTGGCTCATGTGAAAGAATCTAATTCTGTGCTTATGCAATGTAGAAAATTGATTGACTTTTTGTTGCAAATATGACTAATACTGGATGACAAAACGAGGGACTGTGTATAAAACTTCGTAAGAACAGTTCTGATACTGAAATACCATTACAATTTCATTGTGGAAAGCCAGGAAGAATACATAGTTTGACTATTCCAAATTATCCATCCAGACCGGTGTAATTCTTCTATCTAGCTGGATTAGAGACTACACCCTGGAAGCAACAGCATAGGAAACTGACTTATCTACTAATACCATGTGCAACTATTTCAGGTTTTGCAGATAAGTGTGTTATGTAATAGTGACGAATGACAGTGTACCTACCGGTGGACCAAGGAAAGTTGTTGAAGTGGACGAATCACACATAGCAAGAAGGAAAAACCAGAGAGGACAACCTTCAAAGAATTGAATCAAAGTTATTTGTGTATTTGGTGGTATAGAATGAGAGTTCCGGAAGTGTTTTGTTGTGAGAGTGTTGTCCAGAGACAAGATAACTGTAATCAGTTTGACAAAGCACTTTATACTTCCCGGTAGTAATATCATTACAGACGGCTTTCAGTCCTACAAGACACTGAAAGCAGAAGGATTCAACCACGAGTTCGTCAACCACTCTGCAGAGTTCGTGTCTTCACACGATCCCAGTGTGCACATACAGAACATCAAGCAGCTGTGGAAATCTGTGAAATCTTCCATTAAAAGAGAAGGGTGTCCAGGAGAAAGAGATGAACTCTACTTGTTTCAGTACCTCTATTTCCATAACTTGCAGTTGCAAGGAAAAGTTAACGCATGTGACACTCTATCCATATTTTTATTTTGCGTGATATTGGTAGAGTTTACCCAGGTTACGGCAGAAAGGGAATGCTTCCCATACCATAAACATCAAATGAACTTTCTCATGATGACAACATCATCGATGAGTGAGGTAAGTCATTTCATTTGTAATGACAAGTATTTTAGCAATGGTATTCTTTTGTCATTGCTGTAGTGACCACTACGAACATGCTCATAACGCCGACCACCACAGTTGCATGATCGATTTACAATTTCATGTTTGATATCTATTGTTTGGAACCTGCGGCTTTCATAGGCAAACATTCTTAGAAATTACCACAAACAGCATCATTGTTAACACAAAAATTTGAATCACCAGGAGGTGCGCCATGTGGGAGTTTCTTCCCTGAAGAACTGGTACATAGGTTACTTTCAACAGTGTGGCTTGCTTTGTTTGTGAGCTGGTTACCATGGAATTTCCTTTTATTGAATTTCTTGATGCATGGAATACCTTGTATTTATTGCACACTAAAGAATATGTACTTTCACAAATATATGTAGCACTTGGGCAACAAACATTCAGTAACATGTGAACAAATTGCTTCAGCGAAACAATAGTAAATACTAGCAAAGATAATTATTTACAGACACCAGAAACCTGCTCTGTTACCAACATATACGATGTATTGTATGTATAGTCACTGGAAACAGAAAGTACACAGTTCTTTTTGAAATAATACCGGTTTCTGTAACAGAAATAAAAGGGGGGGGGGGGGGGGGGGTGGCATACATGGCCATAACTTTAAAATTTGGTATACATAGGTCATTTTTCATTTGAAACTCCAATGTATGTATCAATGTAATCAGGGAAGACTGTTGTTGTTGTTGTGGTCTTCAGTCCTGAGACTGGTTTGATGCAGCTCTCCATGCTACTCTATCCTGCGCAAGCTTCTTCATCACCCAGTACCTACTGCAACCTACATCCTTCTGAATCTGCTTAGTGTATTCATCTCTTGGTCTCCCTCTACAATTTTTACCCTCCACGCTGCCCTCGAATGCTAAATTTGTGATCCCTTGATGCCTCAAAACATGTCCTACCAACCGATCCCTTCTTCTAGTCAAGTTGTGCCACAAACTTCTCTTCTCCCCAATCCTATTCAATACCTCCTCATTAGTTACGTGATCTACCCACCTTATCTTCAGCATTCTTCTGTAGCACCATATTTCGAAAGCTTCTATTCTCTTCTTGTCCAAACTAGTTATCGTCCATGTTTCACTTCCATACATGGCTACACTCCATACAAATACTTTCAGAAACGACTTCCTGACACTTAAATCTATACTCGACGTTAACAAATTTCTCTTCTTCAGAAACGATTTCCTTGCCATTGCCAGTCTACATTTTATATCCTCTCTACTTCGACCATCATCAGTTATTTTACTCCCTAAATAGCAAAACTCCTTTACTACTTTAAGTGTCTCATTTCCTAATTTGATTCCCTCAGCATCACCTGATTTAATTTGACTACATTCCATTATCCTCGTTTTGCTTTTGTTGATGTTCATCTTATATCCTCCTTTCAAGACACTGTCCATTTCGTTCAACTGCTCTTCCAAGTCCTTTGCTGTCTCTGACAGAATTACAATGTCATCGGCGAATCTCAAAGTTTTTACTTCTTCTCCATGAATTTTAATACCTACTCCAAATTTTTCTTTTTGTTTCCTTTACTGCTTGCTCAATATACAGATTGAATAACATCGGGGAGAGGCTACACCCCTGTCTCACTCCTTTCCCAACCACTGCTTCCCTTTCATGCCCCTCGACTCTTATAACTGCCACCTGGTTTCTGTACAAATTGTAAATAGCCTTTCGCTCCCTGTATTTTACCCCTGCCACCTTCAGAATTTGAAAGAGAGTATTCCAGTTAACATTGTCAAAAGCTTTCTCTAAGTCTACAAATGCTAGAAACGTAGGTTTGCCTTTTCTTAATCTTTCTTCTAAGATGAGTCGTAAGGTTAGTATTGGCTCACGTGTTCCAACATTTCTACGGAATCCAAACTGATCTTCCCCGAGGTCCGCTTCTACCAGTTTTTCCATTCGTCTGTAAAGAATTCGCGTTAGTATTTTGCAGCCATGACTTATTAAACTGATAGTTCGGTAATTTTCACATCTGTCAACACCTGCTTTCTTTGGGATTGGAATTATTATATTCTTCTTGAAGTCTGAGGGTATTTCGCCTGTCTCATACATCTTGCTCACCAGATGGTAGAGTTTTGTCATAACTGACTCTCCCAAGGCCATCAGTAGTTCTAATGGAATGTTGTCTACTCCCGGGGCCTTGTTTTGACTCAGGTCTTTCAGTGCTCTGTCAAACTCTTCACGCAGTATCTTATCTCCCATTTCGTCTTCATCTACATCCTCTTCCATTTCCATAATATTGTCCTCGAGTACATCGCCCTTGTATAAACCCTCTATATACTCCTTCCACCTTTCTGCCTTCCCTTCTTTGCTTAGAACTGGGTTGCCATCTGAGCTCTTGATATTCATACAAGTGGTTCTCTTCTCTCCAAAGGTCTCTTTAATTTTCCTGTAGGCAGTATCTATAGAGTTTAATAAAGTCATAAAAAAATTTCAATTTTTCCACCATTTATACGTACCCTGTATCCTTAAGAGTAAATGACACATTAGTAACTGGTGTGTGCATTGTTGCAAAACTTTTTGGCAAGATTTTCATAGCTGTTATTGAAAGGATGCAGTTGTCAGGTTCAGTGGATGTTGCCATGGAATATTTCAGACCATCCATTATAAATAACTGCAGTAATATGAATATGTTCCTCACTGCGCCAGTAGAGGTAATGTCCACCATAAAATCTTTAAATCAGGGAATTCTAGTGGTTATGATAAAATATCAATGAGGTTAATTAAAGAGTGTGCTAATGAGTTCAGTGACATTTTAATTTATCTGAATAACCAGTCATTTATCAGTGGAACATTTCTTGAGTAGTTGAAATATGCTGAAATTAAGCCATTGTTTATTAAAGAAGGTAAAGGAATACCTTATTGCAACATTTGTATCATCTGCAAACAAAACAAATTTAGCATCTGGCAATGTAACAGGCAAAAGGTCATTAATGTACACAATAAAAAGCAACAGACCCAAGATGGAACCTTGAGGAACACCACATGTAATTAATTCTCAATCGGATGAATACTGACTGCTTACTGCACAGGTTTTTTGCAATGACACTCTTTGTTTCCTGCTTGTTAGAAAACACTTGAATCATTTCACCAGTGACACCATAATATTCTAATTTACTTAACAGAATGATGTGATTCACGCAGTCATAGGCTTTTGACAGCTCACAGCAGCCTCTAATTTGTTATCTAATGATTTAAATAAATTCCCACTGTATGTGCAAATAGCTTTCTGTATATCGGAACCCTTAAGGAACTCAAACTGTGACTTGGACAATATAATATTTGCAGTCACTTGCTTGAGCAGATGCTTGAACACAACCTTTCAAATATTTTTGAAAAAGTTGGCAAAACTGAAATTGATCAATAGTTTGACAGTATCTCTTTACTACTGTTCTTGTAAAGAGGCTTAACTTCAGTATATTTTAGCAGTCTGGAAATGTTTGGCTGATAAGAGACTGATGACAAAAATAAGTTAAGATAGAACTCAACTCGCATTAGCGCTCTTTCATTAAGTTCAGTAAAATGTTATCATAACCACTAGAATACTTAAATTTTAAGTATTTTGGGATGGATGCTACTTCTTTGGGAGACATGAGTGTCATTTCCATTTTACTGAAGTTATTTGTAAAGACTGGTCTCAGATACTCCATTGCACTGTTTACTGAACCTGGTAACTCCAAACTGTCACTAACAGAAACATAGTACTTGTTTAAGAGGTTTGAAACACTACATGCACTTGTTACCAATGTCTCATATATTTTTATTGCCATCTATTACTCTTCCTTTGGACCCCACCTGTCTCTGTCTTCACTATAAGCCATACAGTTTTTATTCTGTTGCCTGGTGTTATTATCTTTTTCTTATAATAAGCTGCTTAGACTTCTGTATTACTTGCTTCAATATTTTTCAGTATTCTTTGTAATGCATTACAATGCTAACATCAGTGCTGTTCCTTGACAGTACATGCTCTTGTTACCAATATCTCATTTATTTTTATTGCTATCTGTTCCTTTTTGGCTCCATTTGCCTCTGTCTTCACTATATCCCACGTAGATTTTATTTTGTTGCCTGATGTAATTATCTTTTTCACATAATAAGGCTGTTTAGATTTCTGGATTACTTGATTCAATGTTTTGCAGCATTCTTTGCAATGCAGTACAATGCTAACATCAGAGCTGTTCCTAGATAGTTGACACAGTCTCCTTTTTATCCCACATGATACCCTTGTTTCTTTTATAATCCATGGTTATTTTCATAGTGAGAGTGAGTCAGCACTGCTCTGCATGTATAAATGCCTGAGTCGGTGGTAGATGGCACAGCGGAGGCCGTGCCAGAAGTGCAAGCTCCCTACAAGCAGCTCTACTGGCTGCCCAATGCTGATAAGGGCCCCCAGGTGACAGATGAGACGCTGGCAGCCTGAAGAGACACACACCCATTGGATCCAGAGCAGCAGCAACCAGTGCCAATGGTGGGGGTGGGACGATGTACAGCACAGGCACCAGAGCAAAAGGCCGGAACACACAGAGACACAAGCATGCCCGAGGACATGGAGCCACACAAAGAAACCATTAAATTTCTGAAGAGCATAGACTATGGCAAGAGCCTCTTTTTCCACCCGAGAGTAACGCAGCTGGGCCAGAGTGAGAGATTTAGAGAGAAAAATAATAGGTTGTTCAGAGCCATCGGCATATTGATGAGCTAGGACCAAGCTGAGGCCATTCTGTGAGGTGTCAGTCGCCAAAATTATATACTGATCTGGAGAGAAAGTAGCTAAACAAGGGGCTGAGAGTAGTTTGGATTTCAACATTTGAAAGCATTTTTGCAATTTGAGCTCCAGCAAAAAGGTACATTCTTGCGTAACAAGACATTCAACAGGTGGGTGGTGGTGGGTCAATGTGGCCACCCCTGGCAGGAATTTATGGTAGCAGGCTACCTTCCTCAGGAAGGCCTGAAGCTCCTTTGCGGACGAGGGGCAAGGCATAGATGTAACAGTGGAGATGTGATCTGGCAGAGGGTGAACCACATCCTGTGAGATCTTGAATCCCTAATAAACAATAGAAGGTTGGAAAAACTGAGGTTTCGTGAGGTTATACTATAAGCCTGTGGACCGTAAGACAGAAAACAAAGTGCACAAATTTTTCAAGGTCTTGACCATGGAGAAGCCTGTGACAACAATATCATCAAGGTAATTAATACAATGTGGGGCAGGCATAGTCAATTGCCCTACAAATTGTTGGAAAATTGTAGGGGAGGGGTGATAGCATCATCAAAAGGAAGATGTAAATATTGATTGAGACCAAAAGGAGTATTCAGAACCAGAACTCACTGAGACTCTTCACCCACATGAACCTGCTGTTATGCTTCAGACAAGTCAAGTTTAGAAAAGCACTGGCCGCCCAATATTTTCACCAACAGTTCTTTCTGGGATGGGAGAACGCATCCATGACTGGCTGCGCATTAACAGCAGTACTGAAGTTGCCACAGAGGTGGAGTTTCCCTGATGGATTCCAAACTACAACCACCAGAGATGACCACTAGCCATAACAGGTATCACTCTTAGAGATTGTAGTTGTTTGATTCTGCTTTCACTTGATCTTTCAGGATGACAGGAACAGGATGCACACGAAAAAAATGAGGTTGAGCATGGATTTCAAAGAAGTATGAGCAGGAAAACTTGTAGTACACACTATACCTTCCAGAAACAAGTCCAAAAACTCCTCACACAATGTTTCCAATCGAGGATATGATACCTGATTGGACCCAAGGTGAACTGCGTCAATGACAGAAAATCCAAATGCCTGAAATGCATGCATCCCAAACAAGTTCTCAGTGTTGGCATCAGAAACCACAAAAGATGTAATGGAATGAACCACTGACTTGTAAGAGGCAGATGCTGTAAACTGCCCCGACAGTACACTGTTCTGTTTGTTATAATTGACCAGCTTCTGCATCACTTGTCAACAGCAGTGAGCCTAAACTCACAGAGGTTTGAGAATTTGATAACATCACTGCAGCATATGTGTTGACCTATGGCCAGAGCATTTGGAAAAAACCACTTAACTTGATAAACAGCTGGGAGAAGTCACACGCGGTGGAGTCATACAGTTTACGTCCATGTGCACGGGATTGCATTCACAATTCACACCTCTCTCTCATCAGTTGACTTACACGATGGGTCTAGCCGATCCTCTTCTCTGGATAATCAGCTATGTTAATGTCCCAAAAGCTTTTTCTCCGAAGACTATCGCTGCTTATAGGAATTTAAAAGACTCTATTTTTGAAATAATTGGGTACATGTAGAAAACTTTCAGTTCCATCATGGTATATTTTCACTTCAACAGGAAACCACTTTACAATTTCTTGCATAAAATTTAAACTCTGTTAAGCCAACTGAGTCATCAAACACTAGACTCTATTAATGTACATTTATATTATGGTTGGTTTAATAACCACCACAAATTATTAACATGTCTCGCCTCTAGCGAGTCCCATATATGAAATAAGTAAAAGTCTCTATTCAATCCATGCTTCATCTGTCTCTTTAACAATTATCACAGTACCATAAACCACGGAATATTACACAAACACTCCTTGTCCTTTTAATACAGCTTCCAAGGCGCGGCCAGCAAACAATTGTCAGTACCGCTCGTCTGACACAGCTCCTGTCCTCCCATGACAAACGTCAATCCTGCACACACAGACATGTGTTGTGCAGTAAATACGCTCTCTCACACTTATCTTTAAAACATGCGTGTTCGAGGTGGCAGAAGGTTGAGTGGTTCCAGAAATACGTGGATATTCTTGAATCATTACATATCCCCCTCCTTAAATCGAATACGCAATATTTTATACATAATCAGTATGTACATTAATATCATACCTAATGACAATCCACATTTTAAAAGTATTCATCTACTACATACGTTTATACACATAATTTTTTGTTTAAAATCCTTGTACTCCATAGAGCAGGCTTCCAATTTTTGTCTTTCCACTGATTCTTTACTCTACTTTGTTTTTTAGAATGTAAGCCTCTACTTATGATATCATTCCACATTACTCTTACTTATGAACAATGAGGACTCTCTCTTCAGCTCCAATTATAAATTCCAGGTGCCATGGACACTTAAATATTTCATCCTTTATTCTAATTTTTGTACTATTTTTTTATCAGTACTGACTAGTATCATTATTTATCGCCATCGGCAATCTGGAGGGACTCTGGGAAAAATGAATGTGTCCTTTCCGACATTCATAAAACCTAATAACGCTAGTGGTACCTATACCTTACATATGGGTTGACCCTGAGTGCAATTCCTCCTTCTGTTTTGTTAGGCATGCCCCTTTTAATTCCTATTCTCCTATGGTACAGGTCAATCCCCTTCTTGGTGCCCCTGTCAGCACAGTATAGGTCAGCCTTTCTTAGGTCTGCCTATCTGCCTTTTATATGCGATAAATGCTCGGTGGACACCCCCCTCCCCCCCCTCCCCTTTATTCTTCCAACTGGTTCATCTTTATGTACACTCGCTTAGTAATACTTCATTTCACACACTAGAGTCCTCCTTTACTCATCGACTTCTATGTTGTCCGCCCCCGGTAGCTGAGTGGTCAGCGTGACAGAATGTCAGTCCTAAGGGTCCGGGTTTGATTCCCGGCTGTGTCGGAGATTTTCTCCGCACAGGGACTGGGTGTAGTGTTGTCCTAATCATCATCATTTCATCCCCATTGACGCGCAAGTCGCCGAAGTGGCGTCAAATCGAAAGACTTGCACCAGGCGAACGGTCTACCCGATGGGAGGCCCTAGTCACATGACATTATTATTATTATTATCAACTTCTACGTTTCTAGCATACACCATGCCTACATACATTATTCAATATACTTTACTTAAGCTATAAGAGTCCCACTATCCTACCAGTCCTTGTTAGGCTAACCTTCTTTGATGCTTTCTTCTCTGGCTTATGTCGCCTTTCCTTGCTCACACATCCTTCTTATGCATACTTGATGTGAAATCATTCTAGTCTTATATACTTATGCAATTATCATAGTTCTTATATAATTATGCACATATGTGATATGGAATCACCATTGACCATATATGTTTTGTAAATAGGCAATGTAGAACCATTACAGTATATGACAATGTGTGCATATTTCCCTAAAGTGTTCCTATATAACCATGTGTGCAATGTAGAACCGTCACAGTAAACGACAATGTGTGCATCCATTCCTGATGTACACATTACTTTCCCCCTACAATGCTTGACGGTTCTCTCCTTTTTGATGTGTAACTTCATTGTCTGTGTACTCATTTTTCTTCGTGTGTGTGTGTGTGTGTGTGTGTGTGTGTGTGTGTAAGTGTAAGTGCGTTTCTGTAGCCTGTTTCTTCAGCCTACTTATATGAAATAAGTTGTAGGTTATTGGAAACCATGGAAATTAGGAAGGACTTCCACGATAGAAGTAGCTGAATATGGAAAGAGGGAAAGATAGATAGGTACTCTAATGAGAATTAAGAAAGGAAAAAGTAGAAATGGTTGCTAAGATCGAAGAAGTGAAAGAAGATAGCCCCAAAGACAGGAAATCCTTCCCACCCCCTTCCCCAAGATCCCTACCTCGCCGGTACTTGAGTGAGAAGCCGGAGTAGGTACGGCGTTAAATTGTCTCCTACAGAATGGACATTCTCACCTTCACCCTTGAGATCCCTGAAGAAAATCTTGGCAACCCCCTATGGAGTGGCAAATGGTGAAGAATCAGTTACACTTGTTTGTGAGGGTTGTTTGAAAGGTGTGGTGTGTGTTCTGTGTTGGCCATGATTTATATGTTGGTGTAAATCATGTTTTAATCTACAACACCCACCCCTTCCAAAATCGATACAAATCCTCCCATCTACATTACATCTCATAAAAGGTAAAAAATATTCTGTATTATATATCAAATTATGTATCATATTATCATCGGCATTTAATTATTTGCACAGTATTATATCTCGTGTTAACTTAATATTTTTTTCATTTTATCAAAATGAATATGCTCCAAAAAGTATAAATTTTAACTTTTACTTGAACATATTACCTTCAGTATGAAACTAGTAATCTCATGAATTCTGGAATTATTTTAAAAGTTATGTGCTAGCTATGGTTCTTCCTATCTACCCAGAAACATGTGGCAAAATAAGGGTTTACCAGACAGCTTTCAAGAAATTCATTGTTAGAGTCCTTATAACGACATCTCATATTGATAGAACATACTCAGTTAATGACATTGATTCCATTTCGACCTCTACACACCAGTTTGCAAGGGAACCTGGAGAAGAGATTACCTTCAAAGAACAGCTTAGGCAAAAATAAGACCTAACTATATGTGGATGGCAGGAGAGACTGGCTGGCAAGGCAAAAATAAGACCTAACTATATGTGGAGAGTGGGAGAGACTGGCTGGCTGGGCAAAAATAAGACCTAACTATATGTGGAGAGCAGGAGAGACTGGCTGGCTAGGCAGATTTAATCTATCTTACCCATTTCCATCTCATGTCACCACCTAACAAGTCAAAATAAGTTGGGAGAACATGGGACGAGTCATGAAGACAAGCAGGGGCACCCCTGGAATAACCGAGGACAATGCTATAAAATTTCCTAGCGGGCACAACTCTCTACTCTCTAACCCTGAAGATGACTTAATCCAAATACTTAGCGGGCACAATCCTCTAACAACTGAGGACGACTCATTCACATACCAGGGGCAGTTTTGGGTGACTTAATCACAGTTCCTTGCTAGTATGTTTCTCTATTAAACTGTAATTGGGGGATAATAGGATAGTGTAAGAAGTAGGGGGAATTCAATGGAGGAAAATTTTATGACAGAAGAAACACCGAAAACAACTAGGGATCCAACTGTAACAACAACAACGTTGTACTATTGTGCATATAAATAATATTTTTTTTCCATCTGATTTTTCGTTAAACTTGAGTAATTGATGTTCTGATTTCATTTGTTTTCTTGTTTTATGTCATGTTAGGAAAAACTGTAAACGAGTTTCAATGTGAATATTAATGTTTATGTCAAATGTCAAGCAATATTGTAACAGAATTGAAATTGTTGAAACTGTTGTAAGATGTTTAAAATTGTAACTGTGCATCTGGTCCATACGTAGGCAATGTATTAGGATATGTAGAATGCAAAACCTCGGGTGAATACCCTGTCTGTAAGGGAGTGGTAAAAGGTGGATGGCAGGCGAGCGCGGGAAAATGCGCACGGGCGCTGCACGGCACAACGGGCTCAGCAGTAGTAGTTGGAGTTTGGCATTGGTCTGAGCAACACGTTCTGGAGCGAGGAGGCTCTCCTGGAAGACGTAGTTTTCATTGAGCCTCGGGTATGCCGTTCCAGCGCCTATACAGCATGGCAAAATTCCATAGGCACTAAATGGAAAAGTATTGCGACGCTATGAAGAAATAAAGTGCCGATACGTCAAGAGCCATAGCTGTGGTTGTATGTGTGCTTTGTGCCTCGCCATCTCGCCGCCTGGCAACCACCGCATTGATACAAACGGGTTGAAACTTTTAGTACTGTATTCGTATGGACCAGTGTTACTTTTGTTCCATACTGTTCAATAAGAACTTAAATTTTATCAGAACTTTCCTATCATTTAATTATCCTCACAACTAACCTAGACAGGGTCCTTTCCAAATGTTGTGCAAGCCGAGTGTCCCGAGATGAAAAATTAAAGTTTGTGTTAATAATAATTACCTGCAGACCTAGCTATGTTAGAATGGTGTTTAAAGAACTGTTTTGTTAATGAACCAGTAAATGAATAACGAAGGTCTGACAAAGTTGGAAGATAACTTTAATATTGAATTAGTAATGAAGTTTAATTATTTCGAGACAGATAAAAAGGTATTTAAATAAGCAGGAAATAAGATAAAAAGAGTAGTAACTCATATACTGGAAATCTTGAGCGCATTATGAATTCAGTAATCAAATTTTTTTTATTACAGTGATCATAACAGTTTCAGGGTCCACCCCCCCTTTTTATTCATTTGAATTCTGAAGTGTTTTAAACTGATTTGACCAGCAAAGTTAAAGTCAATATAAAAGCCAAGATTTATCAGTGTTTTATCTTTATCAAAATTGACATTGTATGTGTGACTCGAAAGTGCTATTTCTAGGGTAACCTATGCCCGATTTTAATCAGATCAATAGGCAGTACGAAGTTTTGTAGTATACATTATAGTGTAGTGTTATGTATTTATGGTTTTTTCCATATCAGTACAGAACGTGAAACTATCAGTTCAGTAGATTTTCTGGTTCTAAAATTCTACTATATTATGCAGTGTTACTACTTGTTGCTTTGCACGAATATCTGCCAACTAGTACAGGGAAGAAACTCAGTTAATGCCTAATTAGGCTGGCGACCGTATTATTAACAACTGGTAGCTCTTCTGTGTTGCTTTTTGTCCGTCCTGACATGTAGTTGTATTTCGGACTTATTTGACGTATCATTGTTATTACAGAGTGGGTGTAAGTCTGATTTGCCTCCATTCAGGTACACGCGGTCAATATCTATACAAAAATCCTGTCTCGTAAGGTAAACCTCACTCACTT
Source organism: Schistocerca americana (assembly GCF_021461395.2). Taxonomy (NCBI): domain Eukaryota; kingdom Metazoa; phylum Arthropoda; class Insecta; order Orthoptera; family Acrididae; genus Schistocerca; species Schistocerca americana. Next base: position 576,243,401 of record NC_060120.1, read on the forward strand.
ACCATCATACAGGCTTTAAAGAGTATTGTGTGCCCCACGCCCGCGTTACACAACGGTCATCACTCCGCCCGTTAACACAGAATGTTAACAACCCTGGGAGAACAGACGACTCCATCCGGATTCCATGCATCAGATATTAACTTCACTTGAGCAAGCACAGACCAAAACTTCTCATTAAACTTCTTCTGGAAGTCTGCCCAAGACGAACAGTTTTCAATGTTTACTGTACCCCACTCTGAGGCTTCTCCTAAAAGATATCCTGTCACAAATTCAATCTTTTTTTTAATCTTCCCAAATCTTGGGCAAGGCTTAATTGAACCTTTTCAAAAAATGAGTAGGGTGTACTTCCCCATCTGGCTTAAACTTAGGAAACTGCCTAGATAACCCTGAATTTGATCGCCATTGTAAATCAGTCATTACTTCAATACTTAATACTATGTTAGGAGAAATCACCCTATTTTCCACTTTGTCCTGTATAAGTTTGAATTCTTTCCATAGTTCATCCACATTTCTCTTAGTGTTACTAAGTTCGGAAGACAAAATCGGAGACACGTTGTCGGAGGTTACTGTAGCGGCAACTTTTCTGTCTACCATCTCTTCTACCTGTTCCTTCAGATAACTGATATTTATTATGTCTGAAGTGGCTAGTTTCTCTTTAAATTTCTTTCCACATTATTAACTCAAGTGTTAACACCTGCAATTTGTGATTGGACTAGAGGAATTAGTTGCCCTGCTTCTCAACACTTTCCTTTAAAGTGTGTAATCTTTGTTTTACAGCATCAAATGTAACATCATATACACTCTGAAATGATCCTAATTTTTCGCTAAATTCAGACTCTACACAATTACATTTATCTTCAGCGTCGAATTCTAACTTCTTTGTTAAATCTTGGAATTGGTTACTCTGTGTCTGATTAAAGTCAGTGAACAGCTGATTGACGTGACTATTTAAAGAACTAGTTAATTCACTTTTCAAATCTATTTTAAAATTTTCCATTTTAGTGGTTAAAATGTCATATTCAGTTTTTAAATTTCCCATGCCTTCACACAACTGGCTAAATTCCTTATTTTGTTTATCTACTTTTGCACTTAACACTCCTAAAGTTTTGTTCTGAACGTCCAATTTATTATTTATTTGAGTATTCACTGTGTCTATTTCTCTACTTAAATTAGCACTCTGTGCATCAAGCTTTTCACTTAGAGATGCTGAATCTGCCTTCTGGTCATCCAACTTAGCATTCAACTGAGTATTTACCGAACCTAACTTAAGCCTCTGAGCATTTAAAAATTGCACTCTGTGCTTCTACGTTTTTACTTAAAGTAGTAATTTGGGCGTTTTGAACTTTGATTAAATTCACTACTTCAAAAAAGGCTGGTGTTTCCCTACTCACTTTAATAGCCGTGGCTGGTTCTGAAGTTTCTGCTAGTTGCTGTTCTTGATCCATAACTTTACACATTTTAGATCTTGTGAGCATTTAAAAAAATTCTACTCTACTTATAATAACTACAATATTACAGTCTAATTCAACAGTTCCTTCAACTTTATTCTCAAACAATCACTGTTTTACGCTCACCCAGCGTAGAGTTCTAGCTGCGTTGGTGAGCAGATATGTATTCAGCACCGGTGAACAGCACTGGTGACGGCGGCATTGAACGTTGCTTTCAGTGTCATTGTCGGTGAGTGGATGTGGAGTCAACACCAGTGAGCTGCACTGGCGCCGGCGTCGTCAGATGTAAGGCTGGTTACTGCTTCGGCATCAGTTGCGATGTGTGTGAGAGCTGTGTATTCTCCACACCGAATCTTCTTAGTCGAAGTGTTCTTAGTGTAACTGTGCTTAGTCTAAAATGTTGAGGTCTATTCTCCATTCCTTTGATGTTATTACTTTCTTAAGTCTCTTACTGTGATGCATCCACAAATTTCTTCCATTTGGTTTCTTGGAGTCAATACAATTACTCGAAACAGTTCTCTTATCTTCTTATGCCTGGTTGCTATGGCAACTTGAAAAATCTTCTTCCCGTTTCCATCTTAAAATTCCCATTTTCCTATAGTCCTGTAACGGTCACCACGTTCTAATGTTTTGACAACAGGAGGAGCGGTGTGAAACTGGACTGAATTCACAATTCACACCTCTCTCTCATCAGCTGACTTAAGTGATGTGCCTAGTTGATCCCCTTCTCTGGATAGTCAGCTACAGCGATCTCCCAGAAGCCTCTTCTCCAAAGACTATCGCTGCTTATAGGAATTTAAAAGACTCTACTTTTGTAATAATTGGGTACACGTAGAAAACTTTCAGTTCAATCAGTGTATATTTTCACTTCAACAGGAAACCACTTTACCATTTCTTGTATGAGCATTTAAACTCTGTTAAGCCAACTGAGTCATCAATCATTAGACTCTATTAATATACATTTATATCATGGTTGGTTTAATAACCACCACAAATTATTAACATGTCTCACCTCTAGCGAGTCCCATACACGAAATAAATAAAAGTCTCTATTCAGTCCATGCTTCATCTGTCTCTTTAACAATTATTACAGTACCATAAACCACAGAATATTACACAAACACTCCTTATCCTTTTAATACAGCTTCCAAGGTGCGACCGGCAAACACTTGTCGGTGCTGCTCGTCTGATGCAGCTCCTCTCCTCCCATGACAAACGTCAATCCTGCACACACAGACATGTGTTGTGCAGTAAATAGGCTCTATCACCCACCAGTATATGCCAACAATACTGTGACAAACAAATAGAAGTGTTAAATTATTGTGATTACAGCTCTATATACACTCAACTGGGAACAGGATACCACAGAACTACCAAAGCACCTAAACAATTCTCTATTTGCACAATGAATGTTGGCAGACATAAGTGATATAAAAATAAAAAGATTAGCATATTATGCTTACTTTCATTCCATAATGTCACACAGTATTATTTTTTGGGGGTAACACATCAAGACCAGCTAAAGTTTTCTGGGTCCAAAAATGTATGATAAGAATTATACAATGGAAACTCCAGGTTGGAATATCCAAAATTTAAGGAAAAGATAGATTGCTACAGCTAAAGTTTTCTGGGTCCAAAAATGTATGATAAGAATTATACAATGGAAACTCCAGGTTGGAATATCCAAAATTTAAGGAAAAGATAGATTGCTACTTACTGTAAAGATGACACATTAAGATGCAGAGACACAAAACTAAAAGACATTTACACATTAGCTTCTGTCCACAGCCATTGTCAGAAAAAGAAACACACACACACATTCATTAACACAAACAAGTACATCCCCCCCCCCCCCCCCACACACACACACACACACAACTCCCATCTCCTGCAGCTTAGACGAGAATGCAACTGTCACGTAGAATGGAAGCGGCAATCTGGAGGGGCCAGGAAAAGGGAAGTGATAGCAGTGTATGGGTGGGAGCAGAGAAGAGCACTGTCTGGTGGAATGTGGAGGGACTAGACTGCCAATAGGTGCAAATGTTGGGAGGCTGTAGGCCAGGAAGGTGGGGAGGGTGGGGGGGGGGGGGACGTACCGAAAAAGGAGAGGAGCAGAGAGTCGACCTAATCCCTACCTCTCCCAGTTCATACCACTAGCCAACTGTGATCCTCCTCCTCTCCCACCTAACCACCCACTGGTCAACTTCCAGGAATTCCTTACCTCCAACCGGGCCTCCTTCCCTAGGTCCCTTCCTCAGAACACCAAACTTTCAGCAGAAGAACGAGCAGTCATTCACAACCTCAAAACAAATCCTGATCTAATCACATTACCTGCAGGCAAAAGGTACAGCACTGTTTTTATTAATTGCAGTAACTACTTGGTGGAGGGCCTCTGCCAAATATCTGACTCCTCCACTGATAAACTCTGCCAGAGTGATCCCATCTCACAAATCCAACATGAGTGCCAGTCCCTGCTGAAAGCCTTAGGCCTTTCCCAGATCCTCTCCCCTGAATCCATTTCCCTCCACATCCCTATGACATCCCACACACCCACCTACATGCTTCACACAATCCACAAACCGAGCAATTCTGGATGCCCAATTGTGCCTGATTATTTTGCCCCAAAGAAAGAATTCTGACCCTCACTGATCTACATCTCCAACTAATTGCCCATAATCTAGCCTTCCACATCAAAGGTACCAACCACTACTTTCACCAACTCTCCACCATTCCCACCCTTTTACCCCCTGGATCCCTACTCATCATTGTTGATGCCACCTTCCTATAGAAGAACATTCCTCATGCCCACAGTCTTACTGCCATAGTACACTACCTTTCCTAATGTCCTTCAGACTCCAAATCTGCTACCTCATTCCTCATGCACCTTAATTACTTCATCTTAACTCACAACTACTTCCACTCTGAAGGAAGGATATGCAAGCAAGTCTGCAACACAGGGGGGAAAAAGAAACAGGACATTCGCATGGCACCCTCCTATACCAACCTGTTTATGGGTCACCTAAATGAGACTTTAATTGTTTCCCAAAATGCCAAACCATTAGTCTTGTTTGGATTCATTGATGATATCTTCAAGATCTCCACCACACACTGTCAGGTGGCTTGAGGAGTATAAATGTAGATGTAGATCTAGACTCAGGGGCAAGACACCATTCTTCATTACTTCATTACCTCAACACCTTCTCTCCCTCAATCCAATGTGCCACATCCTGGACATAGACCTCCTCCTCCCTGATAGCTCCAACCACACCTCTGTCCACATTAAACCCACCAACCACCAATAGTAGCTGCATTTCAACAACTGTACACCCTTCCACACAAGAAAATCCTTCCCATGCAGCCTGGTCACCTGCAGATGGCATATCTGCACTGACAAGAACTCCCTTGCCCAGTATGTTGAGGATTTCACCAATGTCTTCACAGACAAGCATTATCCCCCAGACATAGTCTGCAAACAGATCTCCTGTGCCATTTCTCTTCACACCCCCAATCCTCTCACCATGCCCAAGAACCAGCCACAAAGGAGTGCCCTTTCATACCACTCCAGATTGGAACAACTGATCCACATCCTTTGCAAGGGCTCTGATTAGCTATCATAATGCCCTGAAATGATGGACATCCTACCCAATATCATTTCCACCCCTCCCAATGTGGTGTTCCATCACCCACCCAACCCCCACAATATCCTAGTCCATCCCTGTCACTCCCAATACCAAATCCTTGCCACAAGAATCACATCCCTGTGGCAAACCCAGGTTGACGACCTGCCCAGTCCACCCACTCAGCACTTCTTATTCCATTCCTGTCAAGGCTTAACTTGCCCCATCAGTGGGTGGTCCACCTGTGAAAGCAGCTGTGTCATGTAACAGCTCTGCTCCTATCATTGCACAGCTTTTTATATTGATATGACTACCAACCAGCTGTCCAACAGGATGAATGGCCACTGACAAATTGTGGCCAAGAGCAAGGAAGACCACCCTATGGCACAACTTGCAGCTGAACATGACATGTTTGATTTCAATGGTTGTTTTACTAGCTGAGCCATCTGGATACTCCCCACCACCAGCTTTTCTGAAATGTCCAAATGGCACTTATCCTTACAATGCATTCTCCAATCCCGAAATTATTCTGGCCTGAACTTAACAATAACATACTGTCCCCACACCCTCCACACAACATTTTCCATCCCCTCTGTCCTACCATCTCCTCCCTCTTCTTGTCTCCCACCCTCTTTGTGTGCCACCCTCTGCCAAAGCACCCACCCATCTTACTCTCTCCTCTCCTTTTTCACTCCTTGTTGCCTTGCCACCCTTCCCCACCTCCCTGTCCCACAACAGCACTTTTCACTCTCCCCAATTATACATTGATATCCCTTACCCTTCACTGCCCCCTCCAGATTGTTGCTTCCAATCTATGTGACAGTTTCATTCTGGTTTGAGCTGCCAGAAATGGCAGTCATATGTGCACGAGTTGTGCTTGCTTGTGTGAATGAATGTGCGGGGGGGGGGGGGGGGGGGGGGGGGGGGGAGTATATGTGTGTGTGTTGTTAAAAAGAATTACCTGTGGTGAGAACTCGATAACATCCTGAAGAGGGCTGTTTAGGGAAATGGTGATACTAAATACTGATTCCCAATACATTTTTTTTCTTAATGAAATTTGTCATTAAAATGTATCTCATTTTCAAATCAAGAGTTCAGTTCATGGAAAAAAATACTAAAAAACAAGAATTATCGGCACAAAACTTTAAAGTCACATATCCATTATTCAGAAAAGCACATTTTCCATAACTTGCCAGCAGCCATAAAAACCTTCTACTAATAAAGTTCTGTTTATAAGGAGCCAAATTCTAGTCCAGTGATTAATTTCTTAGTTGAACCAACTGATGTGTATATGTTACTAATAATACAAAACAAATTGAGTATTAGTTAAACGCCACTTCTGTACAATTTCAGTGCAGTAATGCATCCCTGTAAATAAGTGTTGTACAATGATTCTTCTATTTTAAGATGTGTGCCTACAACAGCCTATAATTTTCACTATGCCCCAGTGTACTGAAAATCTGCATGTATAGTGACAAGCTATTCATTACCTTTTAAATAAAATATCTTTTAAGATTTTTTTGACTTATTTCATATCCACAAGGATAATTTCTCTTTGTATCTGTGGAAGGTACAGCGTGCAAATAAATATGAAGAGATCAAAAATAAATTACAGCAATGTGGTGTACATTTGTACATAATTAAGCATAAATTTGTCAAATTCACTAACAGTTGGAGGACAATCAACAGCAAGAGACTGAAAGAAGATCGAGACTTAGTACCAAATTAGTGAAGTTACATATTTTATACATTTCTCTAGAATCTTCATATTAAAGCAGAGGTTCCAGTTACCTAAAGCACATTTGAGAGAAATATAACAAAATTCTTCACTGTTTCATCAAAAAAACTTTGCACAAAAAATTCAATATTAAAATAATTTTGCAAGGACGAATTGAAGCATTAATAGACTCAAAACAAATACACTCAGTAAGGTAAATAATAATAGCACTAGTAAGACAGTTGATGGTAAATTCAAATCACTGACCACTAAATTTAATGAGCTCTTGCTAATGTTAGCTGAAAGCATGAGAACAAAAAATGGTCTGTTAGAGTTACAAAGAAAAGCTTTACTTACTCCACCAGAAACATCTGTTTTTCCTAATCAATTGTAAAAGAGATCACAAATGCACATAGGCCACTTAAAAGCAGTAATTCTGGTTATGATGGCATTTCAACGGTAGTACTAATATTTCGTGCTGATTTGCTAACATCGTCCTTGTTTTACTCTTGTAATTGGTCAGTGAGTCAAGATGAATTTTCTGAAAGATATAAATGTGCAAGAAACAGTATATAATTATAACGTACTCCAAGGTTCAATGGCTGACCCACACCTATTCTTGATTTACGTAAATTATACCTCGGAAACTTAAGGACTCTTCAAAAATTGTGATGTTTGCTGAGGACACTAGTATTCTGACAGGGACTGCAAACACATTCCAACCAGACAAAGACATGAGAATAATTTTAACAAGCTTACAACTGCCCCACAGCAAACAGGTTAATCTTTAATCTTATAAAGACTCATAGTATCAGTATCAAATTTCAGGCAAATAAAAATTACTTACAGGGCCCAAACACAGAGATAAACAGACACACATAAGATCAAAGTCCTTGTGTGATGTTTCAAGGCATCCAGATGGATAACTAGCTGAAGTGGCACCAGAATGTTAATAAGCTACCCAAAAAACTAAGTTATGCTTGATTTTGTACTTAGAATTCTGTCTCTTTGTGTTGCCCTGCAGACAGGAGTGCTAGCATACTTTTTTCACTCAGTACTGTTCTATGGAATTATGTTCTGAAGGAATGCAAAAAATAATTGTGTAGAAGTGCGCAGAAAGATTATTACTTAAAGTTGACAACTGAACGTCTTGCAGTAGCCTCTCCAGGGACTTTGGGATCCATACACTTACATGACACAAGTTTTATCTCATACTTAACAGTAAGAGTGAATATAGGATGAATTCTGAAATTCATAATGACAGCACTAGAAGTAAAGTAATTTCCATAGGGGCTGTGTCTTTTAATATAACATATCAGTTTGGGGAAAGTGACGTTTTACTCAACATCTGCCTTACAGACAAATGATGGTAGTGACATTGGAAAGTATTTGTTTGATTAGTTAAGTAATTTAGAATCACATACTGTTCAGAAATTTGTTTCATATTGTGCATATACACTGGCCCAGATGGATGCAAAGCATCTCCAAGGTGGGATGATGACTGCAGCTTTACTATGTGTTCCTGTACTTGCTGGTTGAGCAGTTGCTCTGTGCTATGACATCCTCACATAGAGAAGCAAGGTGCACCACGGAACAGCACATACAGTGACAATGGGAGTGACGTCACAGAGGGGAGATGATGCTTAATATTTAGATGGTAATTTATGCATATCATACAGATTCAAAACAATGGCAGATTGATGTATTCCTGTGAATTGCATATGCTGTGTTAATATATTGTAACTGATGGATCAATATAATCATATTTGAAAAAGGACTTACTATTATTGGAGAAACTGAAGGTATATTAATAGTTTACAGTTTTCAGTTCAGGAGAAGTTGAAAAAGTGAAGAAGTGCACATTAAAGAAGAACTACACAGTTTGTCTGAACAAAATTTCAGACCAACGGTGATCATAATCTAAACACACTGCTGCCTCACACAAGTTAAAAGCACTTTATTGACACTACTTATGGTTTACAATGGAGTTAGACAGTCTGGTGTAAAGCTCTGTAGCAGGCTACCTGTACACATTGAGATGGAACTTGGAAGTCCCCAGTATTACAAAACAAAGTAAAAGAGTATCTTGTTAGCTGTTCCTACAGTTTATCAGAATATTTGGACTCCTAGGCATAAATTCGTTTGAATAATAATGTTCATATTAAATAGGTTTTTAATTTTTCCTGTATATAAACAGTTGATAGTAGTCTCTGGAAGTAATTACCTTAATTATCAGTGTTAGTAAATCAGCAATACTTATAATATCTTTTTACTACACTTCAGAGAAGCAGTCTATAGTGGCCACTTCTGCCTGCTAACATATACCTTGATTTGTTCAACATACATGCATGTCTACTTCATGATGAGATTCACTGAACACACTGTATGGATGACTGAATCTAATGCTTTCAATAACATCTTGCCTATTTTTACAGTTATTTTGCATACTGTGAAGCAGAATTTTAAACAAACACACAATTATCTCATATCTCATTACTAAATCATTATGTCAAGGTAATGTGACACTCAAGAAGTACTCAACAACAGTAAAACAACCAATTCAATCCAATTTATTGCCTATAACACCTAATTTTACATGCATGTGCATTTTCAACTAAGCATAAAGTTTTAAAATTACATTTTTTTTTTAGTTTACATTATTTCTTATTACATTTTAGTTCATGATAAATTCCAGTTATATGGGTATTTTTGGATAAGCCACTGCTTGACTCTCTTTTTAAAAGTATCCCCTGTCAATATATTTACTTCATTTGGTAACAAGTTATTAAAAACAGCTCCTTTGACATAAGGGCTTTTTGCTGTTAAATTTAATCTTCTGTTAGCCATATGAAAATCTTTTCTATGCCTTGTTTCATAGTTGTGAATATCCATGTTTCTTTTTGTGATCTTACTGTCTTGTTTTGCTAGCATTATAGTTTCTAGTATATACATAGCATAAACTGTGAGAATAGTGTGTCTAATGAATAGGGGTTTGCAAAAAGTTCCTGGTTTTACTTTGGCTTGATCCTCAAGGCTCACTTCTGGAGTATGAAAACACTTTTCATATTAGTTTGGCATGTCCCACCCCACAGTACTATTACATAAGAAAAGAAAGGATACACTAATCCATAATATACAGTCCTTAGGGTTTAAGAATTAAGATATGGTGATAATCTTCTTACTACATATAGACTGGGTGTTATTTGTTTACAGAGATAATCAGCTTGCTGCTTCCATTAAAGTCGATCATCTGTGCATAAACCCAAGAATTTACAATCTGTAAATGTTTTTGGTAGAATTTCATCACAGTATTTTGTCTGTTTGGACCACTGGATTTAAAATCAATAATATTAGTTTTTCTATGTTTACCTTTGGGTTCTCTCTTTCAAAGTGAGCTCTTGCTTTTTCAATAAAGTTATGTATCTCTTCCATTAGGCTGGGCTCACTGTCTGCATAGCAGACACCAGATGTATCACCTGCATACATATAGATCAACTGCTTATTGTCAAGAGAACTAGGGAAATCATTTACATAGTATACAAATAGGACTGGACCTAAAATAGAGCTCTGAGGAACACCAAAATGCATATTTCTTATACTTGACCTTCTCCTCTCCAGTATTTCTCTATTAGAGTATATAATCTCCGTGCACTGTTGTCTACCCTTTAAATATGTTTCTAGCAATTGCATGAGTTTTCCAGTGACACCACTCTTCACAATTTTTGATAAGAGCACATCATGATGTACTCTATCAAAAGCCCTCGAGAGGTCAAGGAATGCACCTGCTGCTTGGGATTTTTCATTTATTTTTTCAAGCACATTATGGACAAATTGTACAGCTGCTGATGTGGTACTTCAACCTCTTCTGAAACCATGCTGGAAATCACTTAATATGTCAGCATTGTTGTAATGTTCCAAACTGTTTTTTAATATTATTTTCTCTATCAGTTTGCTGAGGGTTTTTGTGTATTGGTTTCACTACAGATAGATTCAGCTCGTCAGGGAACACACTGTCTTTGAGAACACAGTTTATTAGATGAACTAGTGGTTTCATTAGTTCATGTTTACATTTTTTCAATAGATAAGGAGAAATTTCATCTAATCCTGTTGATTTTTTGTTTCTGAGGTTACCAATAAGCTGCAGAATGTCATATGTGCTTACTGCAGGTAGTGTTCTGTAGTTCTATTTGTTACAGGACTCAAATAAGTGCCGTATATCCTGTTTCATAGAGACATCTTTTCAATGGCATCTATGAAGCAATTATTAAAAATATTGCTGACTAGAAGAGGACCAGAGATATCTTCATTATTCACAGTTAATTGTGCATTATTAACTTTAGTTTCTGTTTCATTGCTTCTGATTTTATTTACAAACGACCAGTAAGTCTTTGAAATGTTATCTGAATCTTGTATCAATTGGCTGATTCTTTCTTATTTGAATCTCCTGACTTCCTTGCGGTACTTATATTTGTACTACTTGTAGAGTTCTTTAATTAACTCTGAGTTAGTCAGTCTGTGTAAGCTATACATGTTTTCCATTTTTTCTTTCAGATCTTTTGTTTTAAAATCTAGTGGCGCAGGTTATGATTTTGAAGGCTGATTTTTCTGGATACTCACTTTTCTTAATGGCATGGCTCTATTTAAGTGCTCAGTAATAATTTCTGTGAACATGTTACATTTGTTGTTGACCCAAATGGTAGTTATAACTGATTCTCATGTTTCCTGGCTTAAACTGTTTCTTAGTGTAGCAATGGTGTTTGCAGATATATTCGCCTCTGCATGTACTTTTTTTTGTTTGAAATTGGTATTCCTTTTTAACACTAGTGTTTGGCCTAAATGATCTGAGAGGTGACTATTTATTATGTCTGTTGCGATGATGTGGTCACAATTTGTGTTAACATGATCAATTGAACTACTATGTGTGTTAGCTATTCTGGTGGGTACTGGTCCAAGAAGATTTTTAGCCCCATAAGACAGGATACAATCTGTCAAATGTTTGCTTTTGTGACCATCATGTAAAGTGTTGATGTTCAGATCTCCCAGTACGACAGGATTTACACTTCTACAGCCTGACATTAATTTACTTAAGACTCCATCAAGTGATTTCAGAAAAGCATCAGAGTTTCCACAGGGGGATCTATATACACCTATGACATAGAAAGGAAAAGTGCAAAATGTAATTTTAAGATTTGCAATTTCGAAATCTTTGTCAACACAGCATGTTGTCTTATACAGAAACCACATGACACAAGGTGTCAACAACAGTAACACATGTTGGATTAAATTGAAGTCAAATAAAACAAGGTATATGTAAGTTATGACAAAGACCTGGTAGTTGCCTATTATGCCAACTTGTCTTGTTCACATGGAATATGAAAGTTTTGATATTCTTTTGGAATTAATCTTAAGCTTCTTGTGGTGTAACCAACTGCATTTTATGGTAAATTTTTCACATAAAGCAATAATATTAAATTAAACATTAATATTAAAAATTCATTAAGTCCAATGTATATAGTATACTTATTTACTTGGGCTGCTGAAACAATGGTTTGTTTTTCCAGGCTGATTTAATACCCAAGCACACAAATAACAGTATGGATAAAACCTTACCTTTGCCACCTTATCAAAAAGAGCTGAACCAAGCTTTGATCCCCTGTACTCAGGTGTAACATAAATATCCTCTAAGTAAATTGTACGTCCCCTTTGAGAGGAATAGGAAAAGAAATACAAAGCATGTCCAATAAGCTTTGCACAGCTGTCTCCCATTTTCAATACATCTGAAACTGTTAAAACATTGCAATCTTCTTTATGTTACATCCCACTAAATTAAGTGAACATAATTATTTCCTTAATGAGTTCAAGATGCATAAATCATAATTACTGATAACATTAAATCAGCATCAGGGTGCCTACACTAAATACAAACATCATCTGCTGAAATAAGTAGATTCTTATATTACCTTACAACAGCAGACATACTACATTAAGTCTGAAGATGAGATAAAAAAAACACAATTCTTATTACCATGAACATCAGGACTGGTTAGAGAAGAGAAAATAAGGTGATCTTCACTGTAAAATAACTTATACCTGTGTTTCGACCCCACATAATCTGGAAGAGGTATACAACACTTACAGAAATTTCTCTACTGATGTCCCCATCCAACAAGAGACTGAAGATCGGTAAAAGAATGCATTATTCTGTTACCTTTTCTCAAAATTGGTGACAGATGTTTAAATAATGATGAGCAATATACTTACATATATTATCCTAGTACATAATATCTCAGAGCATTCCCAGCATAAACAATTTGTTCATATCGTAGTCTTAGCAACAGTTTATGGCATGTCTGTCCCTTATGCGAATCTCTTACTGTTATGTATTCTACAGATATATTTGGAGATGTGAATATGTAGCAGAATTAATCACAACACGGACTGAACAATCTGAAAATGTGTCCTGGATATGTAAAAGCTACCTGTGATGGGGTAACTGAACTAATCTTGTAATATAGCATTATGTTTGGTCGGGCAGATGTACAGGAAAGTAGCAGAAACAAGAGATGATGCAAATAATATTACAATTATCATGAAGAAAAGACATGACAGAATGTTTCCTCCATTTATTAGTATCACATTTACAACTAATATCAACAACGTTATCCAGAGTTAAAGATACACCTTGCGAGTAGTCTACAGAAGATTATAAAATTAAAAAAAAAAAAATTAAATAATGGATTGTTACAACAGGAGCAGGAGAGTTATTCTGGATAATATGAGTAGATAAAGAAATAATGTTTCCTTTTCTTTAATGGAAAACATGCTCCAAAGTTCCACAGTTGATAATATGAACACCTTATCCTCTTTCTGAGCTCATCATTGGCCTCATTATGGAGGGATACTGACTCAATTCTTCAGGCAAGCAAATAGGAAGCTGCAGTACACAAAGTGGAAACCAAACATTGCTGCCATGGTCTTGATGCCAAACGTTGGTGGGCGTAATGGTACATCATGACATAAAGCATGTATACTGTGTGCAGTGATAAATATTGATAAAGATAGCACCAGGGTCTTACATTCTTAAGTACCTTCTTTGAAAAACAGTATTGCACACTAGGGATAAACTGAATTAGGTTGCACTGTTTTTAAACAGAGAAGCCTTGTATTCAGAAAGACGGTAATCTAAATCTCCATCTGGCCAACAAGATTTATGTTTTCTTTGATTTCCTTAAATTACTTCAGACAAATGGCTCCTACCATAATGCCACAGCCAACTACTTGATCCATCTTTGTCAAAGAAGATCAGTAATAATGTAAAGCCTGTATGTTTCTTTTTTTTCTTCCTTAAACTGTAATATCATGACATGTCCAATATTGTTGAACTTTGGTCAACAGACGAATGAAAATACTACCACTAATGAAAGAGAAATGTTTTATTTGGGTTTCAGTGAAGTATATATAGTGAAAAATAACAGTGGAAATGTAACAGACAGAGATCATATCATAAGGTGGATATGTCAGAATTTACACTTGGTGAGTAGATATTTACTTTCTGAACTGGAATATACACTCAGTTTATTGAGGATCCAGTTATTATGCCACTGGAAAAGAAGCTGTGGCGGAACTTAGTCAAATTGTGGAAGAGATGTGAAAATATGTAATTAGAAACTGGAAAAAGAAAGTTGATAGGAAAGCAGTGTCAGTGTGTTACTCCTTCTACAAATTCTAGATCAGGGCTGGCCAAACGCTGCACAGTGTGCAGACGTGCGAAAGTGCTGCACATGTGCGCACGTGTGCGACAGCGACATCTGTTATTAGACATGTGTCCTAAATGAACGGCAGCGGCTCCTGTTTATGTGGTACAAGCAAGAGCGCAACATATCCTGTCTCGTTTACCCCTGGTGACCGTAACATTAACAGAGCAGTACTGATAAATGGCAAGTACTGTGAAAAAGCAATGGACAGGAGATCTATGTTCTCAGTCGTTTAAAAATGACTGGGAACTGCAATTCTTTTTTGTAGCCATTGGTGAAAACTCACAGTGTTTGCTGTACCGCCGAATAATAGGCATCCAGCTTAAGTTTTCAATTGAAAGACATTACAATACATATCACAAAGACGAGTGTAGTGTACTCAACAGTGAAGAACGGCAAGCAAAATTAAATGTCCTTCAGAAAATGGATGAGACACATCAACTCGATTTTACTGTACGTCAAAGTAACTGATACTTCTTGAACTCTTAGTTTCTTGCGCTACATTTATGTCTATTTTACTGTACGCTGTACAATGTACTGTTTTCAATTTTCCAGAATGACAACCACACTAAATCTTCACTGCGAGCAAGTTTTAAAATCGCATTAAGAATTGCACAATCTGGGAAACCCATTTCCGAAGGGGAGTTTGTGAAAGGGTGTCTGACTGATGCTGCAGAACTTGTGTGTCCCATGAACGTTAGCAGGTTCCAAGAAATCAGTCGATCCAAACAAACAGTGACAAGACGTATCAGTGCTATGGGCGGCGATCTGCACAGGCAGCTAATAAATAAGGCTAAATACTTTGTCGCTTTCTCTGTTGCGCTCGATGAAGCAACAGATCTTACAGTTACAGCCCAGGTTGTGATATACGTACGAGGTGTCGATAACGCATTTTGTGTAACAGAGGAGCGACATCTGTGAGTAGAAACATGCACTACATGAACGCTGACGGCTGCGGCGTGCACGCTGTGACCCGGAAGTTGCACATGTGCAAGAGCACCGCACGCGTGCAGAATTTCTGGCCGGCCCTGTTCTAGATTAACCAAAAGCACTACATGAAATGCCATGAATCATGACTTTAACATTTCATTTATATATGACCATTAACTTTCCAGTAATTTCTATTATTTAAATATGATAGCCATAGTTCATTCCACAAACAGCATTCTATGATAATGATTTACTGACTATTAGACTTTGTGCTCTGAATTTTTTCCCCTTGAATATTTTCTTTAATAAGTTGTGGGAATTTTTAGTGTTCAGCAATTGCAGACATTTTTATTCAATAATGTTAAGTAGCATTATTTTTTAGCTGATTTCCTATTAATATTGCCCATTATATTTTGTACCTATTCAGGATGGTATATTACTCTTCTCAAACTCTTCACTGCCATTACATTCTAACTTTTTCATCATAGCTTCTTAACATTTTTCACATCCACAGTTGAAACTGGATCATACAAATAACAAATGTAGTTACTTTCTTACATCTGTGCTGTTATTACTTCTGAAGTGGATGGTGTCAGAATGTGGCATGTTAGAACTCGGCGAGAACTTTCCGAATGATTTATTTGTTTCCACTACAGTGCTTCGTTCACCTTGGTCGACATCACAAGGCCCTGCATTGATGAGGTAGCACCCCGGCAGTCTGTGAACACAATGCTGTGTTGAGCCGGCCTTGTACGCCAGCTGCAGAGTTCCGATTATGTAAGGATGGCTGCACCAGCAGCCGACTCAGCGACCTCTGTCCTCGTTTCCGCACTGCTCCGCCAGGAGCTGTAAGCTGGCCCTGCTGCTGCTTCTTCCTTGGCTGGCATAGCTGGGAATGTGGCGGCAATGACTGCCCGCGATCCAGCATCCGAATCTGTGGCCCTCGCCACAAAAGTCTCCTGCGTGTGTCGGGAGCCGAGATGACTGCCCACGGTAGCAAGCCAAAGTAGCCTGTCCTGGCTGGCTGCAGACCCCGCGTCGGCCTCAGACACTGTCGCCCCATCTGTTCTGCCGGTGGTGCGACACGCCCCGCCATCCAGGAGAGCTGCCACACTTGAATGAATCTCATCAGAAAACAACACCTATTTATACTCGGCTGCACGGCTCTGTTTCGCTAACGCATTGCTTCGAGTCACATATGCCCCACACCCCGGTTGCACCAGTGGGACCCTTCTGCCTATAGCTCGTGCCATGTGAACTGCTGCGTTTACTTTTTTCAGTGGTTCGACAGCCCTGTGGCCTCCATTCCACTTCGCAATCGCTGGTCAGCGTAACTTACTGCAATCTGGCCCACACCTGGCTTTAACTTGTGCTCAGAATATCGCACAAAACTAACTTTCTCTATGCTAAACCGTGGTGCCACTACATTATGACCCTCTTCGGAAAGACCCGGTCCCCGGGTCATCCTTTAACTAACTCTTAAACTTGTTTGGATTGGCAGACCCGGTCCCCGGGTCATCCTTTAACTAACTGTTAAACTTGTTTGGATTGGCACTTATGACACACTTACTTACTAGTAGAAAACTTAAATGTGGTCTAGTGCCCTCTTAAAACCATGACATGAAACAAAGTGTAAAACTTCTTAACTGGATGACCACTGCTTGATCAACCACTTACGTACTGGTCTCGCACCCTCGGTATCCAATCCACTGGGACTTCGACTATTCTTGGTTCCCTCTTGGAATTAGTCTCTGCCTGATCATAAAGAAAACAACACATAACAAAGTTAAGGCTGTGATGGCACCTGGCACAGAGGTGCTCAAAATGATCATGCTCCCTGTGCTCCCTGCTGCCGTTGGATAAGCAGCTGCCAGCAGAAAGTCGTATACTCCTAGCTCACTTATTTGTTACATAGTTTAATTCTTAATTTCTTTGCGTGTTTTTGGTACTTGCATTGTTTAATTCATAAATTTCAGGCGTATTATAGTATTTGAGAGTTGTAGCATCGCATTTTAGTACCTGAATAGTGTAAAATCACGTAGTCTCCTTCCGCCACCGAGCAGTGTGTCAGCAGTGCCCAAGTAGCAGCATTACTGCATTTTCTAGGCAATCTTGTATTTTAATAACCATTTAAATTTTGTATCGATTTGTTTGTGCTCTCTGTAGATTAGTTCAGACGTTCTTTGCACAACAGTTTTTAGCATGGATAGGGACTGCAACTGCTGTGTTCGGATGCAGGCTGAGTTGGCATCCCTATGCTCCCAGCTTCAGGCAGTGTTGGCTTCGGTCACACAGCTTGAGGCTGTTGCCAATGGGCATCACTGTGGGGGTCCGGATGGGGGTTTGTCGGGGATGGCCAGCTCGTCCCACGCATCCCCCGATCGGACTACGACTGTGGCTGCCCGGGATACTGCCCACATTGAGGCTGATCCCTCACCTGTGGTAGAGTGGGAGGTCGTCTCGAGGAGTGGCAGGGGGCGAAAGACATTCCAGAGGGCTGAACGGAAGGCCTCTCCAGTTTGTCTGATGAACCGATTTCAGGCTCTGTCTCAGGCTGATACTGATCTTCGGCCGGACATGGCTGCTTGTCCTGTTCCAGAGGTTGCCCCTCAGTCTGCAAGATCCGGGCGGTCGCAGAGGGTGGACTTACTGGTAGTTGGGAGCTCCAACGTCAGGTGCGTAATGGGGCCCCTTAGGGATATGGCAGCAAGAGAGGGGAAGAAAACCAATGTGCACTCCATGTGCATACCGGGGGGAGTCATTCCAGATGTGGAAAAGGTCCTTCCGGATGCCATGAAGGGTACAGGGTGCACCCATCTGCAGGTGATCACTCACGTCGGCACCAATGATGTGTGTCACTATGGATCGGAGGAAATCCTCTCTGGCTTCCAGCGGCTATCTGATTTGGTGAAGACTGCCAGTCTCACTAGCGGGTTCAAAGCAGAGCTCACCATCTGCAGCATCGTCGACAGGACTGACTGCGGACCTTTGGTACAGAGCCGAGTGGAGGGTCTGAATCAGAGGCTGAGACGGTTCTGCGACCGTGTGGGCTGCAGATTCCTCGACTTGCGTCATAGGGTGGTGGGGTTTCGGGTTCCGCTGGATAGGTCAGGAGTCCATTACCCGCAGCAAGTGGCTACACGGGTAGCAGAGGTTATGTGGCGTGGACTGGGCAGTTTTTTAGGTTAGATGGCCTCAGGCACGTACAGAAAGGGCAACAGCCTCAAAGGGTGCGAGGCAAAGTCAGGACATGCAGGGACCAAGCAGCAATCGGTATTGTAATTGTAAACTGTCGAAGCTGCATTTGTAAAGTACTGGAACTTCAAGCGCTGATAGAAAGCACGGAAGCTGAAATTGTTATAGGTACAGAACTGAAGCCAGAGATAAATTCTGCCGAAATTTTTACAAAGGCACAGACGGTGTTTAGAAAGGATAGATTGCATGCAACCGGTGGTGGAGTGTTTGTCGGTGCTAGTAGTAGTTTATCCTGTAGTGAAGTAGAAGTGGATAGTTCCTGTGAAGTATTATAGGTGGAGGTTACACTCAACAACCGAGCTAGGTTAATAATTGGCTCCTTTTACCGACCTCCTGACTCAGCAGCATTAGTGGCAGAACAACTGAGAGAAAATTTGGAATACATTTCACATAAATTTTCTCAGCATGTTATAATCCTAGGTGGAGATTTCAATTTACCAGATATAGACTGGGACACTCAGATGTTTAAGACGGGTGGTAGGGACAGAGCATCGAGTGACATTATAGTGAGTGCACTATCCGAAAATTACCTCGAGCAATTAAACAGAGAACCGACTCGTGGAGATAACATCTTGGACCTACTGATAACAAACAGACCCGAACTTTTCAACTCTGTAAGTGCAGAACAGGAAATCAGTGATCATAAGGCCGTTGCAACATCCCTGAATATGGAAGTTAATAGGAATATAAAAAAAGGGAGGAAGGTTTATCTGTTTAGCAAGTGTAATAGAAGGCAGATTTCAGACTACCTAACAGATCAAAACGAAAATTTCTGTTCCGACACTGACAATGTTGAGTGTTTATGGAAAAATTTCAAGGCAATCGTAAAATGTGTTTTAGACAGGTATATGTCGAGTAAAACTGTGAGGGACGGGAAAAACCCACCGTGGTTCAACAACAAAGTTAGGAAACTACTGCGAAAGCAAAGAGAGCTTCACTCCAAGTTTAAACGCAGCCAAAACCTCTCAGACAAACAGAAACTAAACGAAGTCAAAGTTACCGTAAGGAGGGCTATGCGTGAAGCGTTCAGTGAATTCAAAAGTAAAATTCTATGTACCAACTTGACAGAAAATCCTAGGAAGTTCTGGTCTTATGTTAAATCAGTAAGTGGCTCGAAACAGCATATCCAGACACTCCAGGATGATGATGGCATTGAAACAGAGGATGACACGCGTAAAGCTGAAATACTAAACAACTTTTTCCAAAGCTGTTTCACAGAGGAAGACCGCACTGCAGTTCCTTTTCTAAATCCTCGCACAAACGAAAAAATGGCTGACATCGAAATAAGTGTCCAAGGAATAGAAAAGCAACTGGAATCACTCAACAGAGGAAAGTCCACTGGACCTGACGGGATACCAATTCGATTCTACACAGAGTATGCGAAAGAACTTGCCCCCCTCTAACAGTCATGTACCGGAAGTCTCTAGAGGAACGGAAGGTTCCAAATGATCGGAAAAGAGCACAGGTAGTCCCAGTCTTCAAGAAGGGTCGTCGAGCAGATGCGCAAAACTATAGACCTATATCTCTGACGTCGATGTGTTGAAGAATTTTAGAACATGTTTTGTGCTCTAGTATCATGTTGTTTTTGGAAAGAATCTACTCTGTAGGAATCTGCTCTGTAGGAATCAACATGGATTCCGGAACCAGCAATCGTGTGAGACCCAACTCGCTTTATTTGTTCATGAGACCCAGAAAATATTAGATACAAGCTCCCAGGTAGATGCTATTTTCCTTGACTTCCGGAAGGCATTCGATACAGTTCTGCACTGTTGCCTGATAAACAAAGTAAGAGCCTACAGAATATCAGACCAGCTGTGTGGCTGGATTGAAGAGTTCTTAGCAAACAGAACACAGCATGTTGTTATCAATGGAGAGACGTCTACAGACGTTAAAGTAACCTCTGGTATGCCACAGGGGAGTGTTATGGGACCATTGCTTTTCACAATATATATAAATGACCTAGTAGATAGTGTTGGAAGTTCCATGCAGCTTTTCACAGATGATGCTGTAGTATACAGAGAAGTTGCAGCATTAGAAAATTGTAGCGTAATGCAGGAAGATCTGCAGCGGATAGGCACTTGGTGAAGGGAGTGGCAACTGACTCTTAACATAGACAAATGTAATGTATTGCGAATACATAGAAAGAAGGATCCCTTATTGTATGATTATATGATAGTGGAACAAACACTGGTAGCAGTTACTTCTGTAAAATATCTGGGAGTATGCGTGCGGAATGATTTGAAGTGGAATGATCATATAAAATTAATTGTTGTTGGTAAGGCGGGTACCAGGTTGAAATTCATTGGGAGAGTCCTTAGAAAATGTAGTCCATCAACAAAGGAGGTGGCTTACAAAACACTCGTTCAACCCATACTTGAGTATTGCTCATCAGTGTGGGATCCGTACCAGATCGGGTTGACGGAGGAGATAGAGAAGATCCAAAGAAGAGCGGCGCGTTTCGTCACAGGGTTATTTGGTAGCCGTGATAGCGTTACGGAGATTTTTAGCAAACTCAAGTGGCAGACTCTGCAAGAGAGGCGCTCTGCATCACGGTGTAGCTTGCTCACCAGGTTTCGAGAGGGTGCATTTCTGGATGAGGTATCGAATATATTGCTTCCCCCTACTTATACCTCCTGAGGAGATCTCGAATGTAAAATTAGAGAGATTCAAGCGCGCACGGAGGCTTTCAGACAGCCGTTCTTCCCGCGAACCATACGTGACTGGAACAGAAAAGGGAGGTAATGACAGTGGCACGTAAAGTGCCCTCTGCCACACACCGTTGGGTGGCTTGCGGAGTATAAATGTAGATGTAGATGTAGATCATTATTTGCCGTTGCCTTTCCCTATACTGCGCGACATGTTGAACAAGCTGTTCACCTGATATGCGCCGCTCTTGCTCTAAAATGAACTGGTTTACGGATCTCAACAGACCTGGCTCCAGAGTTTGAGTTAACGAGGTCAGATTCTGCCTTGGCAAAAACTCTAAAGTCGTTTCTGGCCAGTACAGCTGTAGCTGTGTAACATTCAATTGCGTGACTCCTGAAATTGACGCTGGCAGATGGAAGGTTGGTCCCATTATGTTACACTTGGTTCTACTGATTAAAATTCTGCTTCCTTCGAGCTCTACGCATTTTTACTTCCGTAAACACTCCTTACTCAAAATAAGTTGCTACTACTACCAAATTCTCGTTTGTGGAGAAGATTCAATGCATCCCGACCTGTTGCAAGCTCAATATTGGCTCCATGATGTCCCATGGACAGTCTGTTCCCTTCCCCCTAGCTAAAAATAACAGCACCATGCATGTGTCTCATATTCGTAGTTTCACAAATTTCCCTCCGGCATTCACTATTTTTGATCAAAACACAACACCGATTGTGTGACTACTTTCATCCTTAAATTTACATTATATGAACTGGTGCAATAAACACAACTTTCCTGACCCAGAAATGTCGATAATAAAAATTTAAACAAGAAATTGTATGACTCTGACATTGTTCAACATGTATTTATTACGGCTTTGGTGCAAAATTCACTCCGACGCATTTATTTCTCCAGAACTGTGTTCGATTTCTCCTCCAACAACACTCCACATACGTCAGACACTACACTTCCATTTTCAGTGACCTGAGGGCAGGGATCACCATTACCCTTCCTCCCTCTTCAAAAGGACTGCTGCCCCAACAGGCTCACAATACTCGAAAACACATATAAAATACAATACTTAATTAACCTATGCAATACCCATGATACATAACAAGAAACAAAAAAAACTACAAATACTCTACTAATTTCTAGACCGCAAAGCATATGGTACTTCATGCTGTACTCTATCTTCTTGTCTTTCTCTGTGCTTAGCACCTCTCTTCACTCTCTCTTTCTTCCTCTTTCCTTCCTGTGACGCACCTCGAATCACATCCGGGCAACCCTTAAATGGCCATAACCTTCCAACGTGTACCATCATCATTCAAGTTGGCAGCTGAAGCTTAACATTAATGGGAGATGTGGTTTCAACAACTTGGTATTGCCCTTGATACCTCGTGAGGAACTTCTTTGTTTTCTCTTTTTGCGTATAAGGGCTGGACAGCATTTCCCATTGCCCCACTTTATACTGCGGTAAACTTCCCTTCCGCTTTACTGCATCTTCCTGCCTTTTCAAAGCCTTTGTATTCACCTTTTGTATCCGTTTCCAAACATCCCGAATTGTTCTTGCAAATTGCTGTACAGATTTGCCAGTCCTTCCTTTCTGTAGCTTCACTAAATCTAATGGTGGTGGCATTTTTTGCCCATACACTACCACATATGGAGACAAACCGGTATTTGTATGGACTTTTGCATTGTATGCGCATACAAATCCTTCAGATACTTGCCCCACTGATGGTGATGAGAATCCACATAAAAACTCAGCATCTTCCCGATTGTTCTGTGTACTCGTTCCGTCCTTCCATTCGCCTGTGGGTGCAATGTGTTCATCCTCAACTTTTTTACGTTCAACAATTTACACAGCTCCTTCATTATATCCGACATGAAGTTGGTCCTTTGGTCAGTAATTATTGTCTCTGGTACACCATACTTCAAAATCCAGTTGTTTACTAATGCTTGCGCGACCATTGGTGCCTGTTGATTTGCCATAGCCACCACCTCCACATACCTTGAAAAATGGTCTATTATTGTCAGAATGAATCTGTTGCCTGATGGTGTTCACCTAAAAGGACCAAAGATATCAATCCCCAGAAAAGAGAATGGACATGTTGCTTCCGGTAATTGTTGTAGCTGTATCTCTTTCTGGTTCAAATCTGCTATCTGTGCACATGGTATACAATTCTTGACATACTGATCCACATCTCCTTTCCTACTTCTCCACCTCTCCGCCACGCTCCTATTCATTGCTCTACATCCTCCATGACCGGATAACATGTGATCATGTGCTTCCTTTAAAACCTCATCCCTCAACTTCACTGGCACTACTACCCTTGCCATTAACTTAGTTTCCCTGCATAGAACATCACTGTACATATTAAATTGTAGCTGTGTCTGATACAATTTACAATAATTGTCCACATCCTGTAATTTTTGTCATACCGCTAGGTCATAACCTATGACTTCTACTTTCGTCATCTTCCTACTTAGTGCATCGACATTACTGTGCTTCTTCCCAGGCTTGTGCACCACCTCGTAGTCGAATTCACTAAGCCTCACAGCCCATCTAGCGAGTCTAGTGGATGTATCCTCCAACCCCAACAACCACTTCAACGCAGCATAATCTGTCAGTACCCGAAATCTTCTCCCATATAAATAACATTTAAAATATGTGATTCCATAGATTACGCTAAGCATCTCTCTCTCTGTCATTGAGTAATTCTTCTTGACTGCATTCAACTGCCTAGACACATAGGCTACAGGATGTTCCTTCCCATCAATTTCCTGACTAAGTACACACCCTAATGCTTGATTCGATGCATCACATGCTAGTAT
Source organism: Schistocerca americana (assembly GCF_021461395.2). Lineage (NCBI taxonomy): Eukaryota > Metazoa > Arthropoda > Insecta > Orthoptera > Acrididae > Schistocerca > Schistocerca americana. The sequence continues at coordinate 576,267,595 of NC_060120.1, forward strand.
AAACTCCTTTTCAAAATCTGGAAACACAAGAACTGGACTTGATGTTAACACTTCTTTCAGTTTGTCAAGCACTTTCTGACACTCTTCTGTCCACTCAAATTTCACACCCTTCCATAACAATCGCGTAAACGGCTGTGCTAAACCTGCAAAACCCTTCACGAACTTTTGATAGAAATTGCAAATTCCGATGAATGACTGCACTTCCTTAACTGTTTTTGGTTCCCGAAAATCCCTTACAGCCTGTACCAACCTCGGATCTGTTCGCACTCTGTTCTTACTAATAATATGAACCAAATATTTTACTTCTTCTAATGCAAAATGACACTTCTCCAGGCTCAATGCCAAAGGGGCTGCTGTTAATCTCATAAAGACTTCCCTCAACCACTGTCTATGTTGGCCCATACTACTTGAAAACACTATAATGTCATCCAAATAGACAAGACACTGCTGTGGTTTCAAAACCCTCAAGACACTGTCTAGTAACCTCTGAAACATTGCCGGAGTGTTTTTCAAATCGAATGGTATTCTGCTGTACTGGTTATGGCCTCCAGGAGTAGAGAAAGCAGTTTTTCGATGATGCTCTGGAGCCACCTCTAACTGATGATAACCACTTGTCAAATCCATTGAAGAAAAGTACTGGCATGGTCCCGATCCAAAGTCTCTGATATGTTTGGAATGGGGTATGTATCTGTTACTGTCTTATTATTGAGGTATTGGTAGTCACAACAGAACCGGTATTTCTCAGTTCCATTCACAGATTTTTTAGGCACAACAACAATGCCCGCTCCCCAGCAACTATTACTATGCTCTATAATACCATCCGCAAGCTGCTGATCAATGAAATCCTCCACAATCAGCTGCAAATACCTTGGTATTCTGTATGGTTTATGGTAAACCAGTGCTTCATTCCCTGTTGGTATTCTATGTTGAACTAATGGAGTTGCTGGTAACGGCCCTTGTGGAAAAAACAAATCCTTAAATTCCCACAAAAATTCTTCCACATGCTTTCTTACTCCTCCTTCCAAATGCTTAATTTTGTCACACAATGCAGTTGTATCGCAGTTAGAGGTTGATCACTTCGTCTACCTCTCGAACACCAGTCTTCGTCATCTGACTCATCTAAATTTGCTACTAAAACTCCTTTCCTCAAATTCACATCTACAGCGCTAAAATTATCCACATTCACGGGAACTACTCACCCGTCGTTCCCCTCCTGTACATGTACAACACTACGTTTCACAAAACAAACCAATGAACCCAAATCTTCATTATCCTCCAATGACTCAATAACACATACTGTATCCATAGGTAGATTTGACTCCACACTTACCCAAAGTGACTTCCCAGTGTCACTAGGCACACACTCATGCGAATTAAGCCTTAATGCTAATGTACACGGCTCAATTGTTTTGTTCATTACATTGAATGCCCCTCGCAACAGCTCTAACAGCTCTGCATTAACAACAGTTTCCCCTAGCAGAAATAACATTCCACCAAGTTCCACAGTTTGTTGTCCAAGGTCAATTTTGGCACGATGTTGATGCAAGAAATCTACTCCTAGGATCATGTTGCAGCCCTCGCTTACCCATGGTACCACCTCCATGCATGCATTAAATCGGACTTTCCCTATACGAAATTCAACTGTCACCGAGCCCAAAGGTGTGACATTACCCATGGTACCACCTCCATGCATGCATTAAATCGAACTTTCCCTATGCGAAATTCAACTGTCACCGAGCCCAAAGGTGTGACCCCCTTATCCCCCACTCCACGCAACCTATAATGTGGTGGGTCTAACTTCCTTCGTCCCATTATATTCTTAGTAACTATTGACACTTGCACCCCTGTGTCCAACAAAATCTTAAACTTTTTAGTTCCTTCGGATCCTACCACTGAACATTCCACCTCTGCATACGTATTTGTAGCACTGAAATTAAATGGGAGCGCCCTTAGGTGGGTCTCGCGCCCCCTCTGTCATTTAACTCTTGTCCACTTCTCCTATCTCCACTTCTCCATCCTCCACGCTGCTTATTTCCACCCCTTGCTCTATTCCTCAGTGACTGAGTACATTGCCTCTGCACACTTCCTATACAACATATTATTTGCCTCTCACGTACCCCTGTTGCCACGTCTATTTCCTCACACTGAATGGCCGAATACAAATTTTTCAGAGTCCCTTCACGCACCTTCTGTGACATATGCGCCGGTAACCCTCTCAAAAATACATCAAGTGCCCTTTGCTCTGTCTCCTGCAACAGAACACTATTCGTTTCATCACTCTGACCCAACTCGTAAGTATACTCATTAATTTCCCTTACCCTGTCCGGAAATTTCTCCACTGTCTCGCCCTGTCTCTTTGTCATTGTACTTAACCTCTCCCTAATGTACTGAGTGCTATTTTGTTTCTTTTACCTTTGTAAAAGCCCTTCCTTTTAACTGCTTAAACTGTCCTGCCTTCCTTAAGGTCTCAGAACATCTTACATATGTTTTCGCTTCACCCGTTAGTCTAATCTTGGCTACATGTAACAACTGTACATCAGAACAACCATTCATCACTGCTGAAGTCTCCAAGTCCTCCACAAATGAACGCACATCCTCAGATGCCTTGTCAGAAAACAGAATAATCAGACTCGCGGTGGCTGGATCGACTTCCTGCACCAGCGGCAACAAGGACTGATCAGATGCGGTTTCCCGCTCACATCTAGATGCTAATTCACTTCTCAACTGTGTATTGTCTGCTATAAATTGTGCTGTGTTTTCCATCAAAATCCGAACTGCTTCTGGTTCTGACACACCTTGTGTCCTTGACTCTGCCATTGTGTTGCTTTCATTCCCAGGTAGTCGTTTTGGTTTGGGATTAAGTACAAGAATAATCTGACTTCCTACAGCTCCGTATTATCACACTCAGTATCATGATACTCAAATTAACACCAAAAGTAATTAAACACCACAAAACAATGTTACTCCTAAAACATACTAACACTTACTCTGACAACAAAATATACTATGCCCTTGCAAAACATCTATAATGTGGATTGCCAGAAGCCATACTCGAAAAAACCAAAAAGAAACAAAACGTTCAACACGCATAAAGAACAATTTTGTCAGCACTCACCACATCTTGTGACTGTACTGCAGGCAGTGGGCTCGAATGTCATACTGGACAGACAATGTCCGCTATTCTGAGACCAAATGTTGTGGATGGTGTCAAACTGTGGCATGTTAGAACATGGCGAGAACTTTCCAAATGATTTATTTGTTTCCACTACAGTGCTTCGTTCACCTCGGTCACATCATAAGGCCCCCCATTGCTGAGGTAGCACTCCAGTGGCCTGTGCACGCAATGCTGCATTGAGCCGACCTTGTACGCCAGCTGCAGAGTTCCGATTACGTAAGGATGGCTGCGCCAGCAGCCGACTCAGCGACCTCTGTCCTTGTTGTCTCTGCGCTGCTCCGCCAGGAGCCGTAGGCTGGCCCCGTTGCTGCTTCTTCCTCAGCTGGCACAGCTGGGAATGCGGCGGCAACAACACCCACGATCCGGCATCCAAATCTGCAGCCCTCACCATGAAAGTCTCCAGCATGTGCCGGGAGCTGAGTCGATTGCCCATAGTAGCGAGCCGAAGTGGTCTGCCCTGGCTAGCTGTGGACCCTGTGTCAGACTCAGAGGGTTGAACCAATGACCCCCTGTGGACTGAGATGCTGTCGCCCCATCTGTTCTGCCTGTAGACAGTGGCGCAACATGCCCCACCATCCAGGAGAGCTGCCACACTTGAATGAATCTCGTCAGAAAACAACACCCATTTATACTCGGCTGCGTGCCTTTGTTTCATTAACGCATCGCTCCGAGTCACGTACACCCCACACCCTAGTAGTGCCAGTGGGCCCCTTCTGCCTATAGTTTCTGCCATGCGAACTGCTGCGTTTACTCTGTTCAGCAGTTCGATGGCCATGTGGCCTCCATTCCACTTCGCAACCACTGGTCAGCGTAACTTACTGCAATCTGGCTCACACCTGGCTGTAACTTGTGCTCAGAATATTGCACAAAATTAAATTTCCCTATCCTAAATGGTGGTGCTGCTACACTTCTAAGGATTGGCACCATCACTGGAACTCAGCATTATGACAGTGAACTGCTATGGGTAGGTGCACACAGTCCGATCAGGATAGTTTAGAGGCAGAGACAACAATGAGAAGCTGCTCAAGTGGTGTGGAGTGATTTGTGAGTAAAGCTTCAGAAACTTGTATCTGAAGTGGGGAAATTGTTTCTAAAGATCAAGATTATAATACTGGCAGGATCTAGACATAAATGAGAATTTTTCAGTGAAGATAAACTACTGTGATGTTAACAGGTGTTCCAAAACTAAACCTGCTAAAGACTGTTTCTGAAAAGCATCAACAGGCAATCTTCAATCAGGATATTAGAAAGTTTGAGTAATAAGCTAAATGAACTCACAGTCAATGTGTGAATCAATGGAAGTACATATTACACCCATGTACTGTTCACCACTGAGCATCATGTCTGTTCAGGAATGGAAACACTTTTAATATATGCCTAATCTGATGCCTCCACATTGCAGAAAACAAGTAAAAGCATGAGCTATTGCTGTTTATGTTAAGTATGAAGTCTAGTGTAAAGCAACTGATGCACACAATTATTGTTTAGAACAACATTTTGAAGCATGTGTGACTGAATTTTCTGTAAGCAATTATACCCTCTTAATTGCAGTAACATAAAGGTCATCGACAGGAAATCTTTGCCTCTTTTGTAGCAGCCTAACTTGCTTTTACTGCACCTATTTAACTGTAAGATGTTGCAGTACTCTGAGTCTTCAGTATAAGCTTCCTGACACACAGTAGTATGAAGTCGGATCTGGAAAATTTGATGTAAACATACAACTTCATTCCAGTAGTCAGTTTTCTCACCAGAGTAACTTCAAATTCAAAATCCTATTTGACACCTTTTTTGTAAACCAAGGGAAACTGGGCACTATCATTATTAGTACCACATTAACTGGTCTCTCTGACCATGATGGTCAGATATTTAGTGTTAATAATATGAATATTTACCAGAATAAAACTGAGCTGCAATGGAAGGTAGTCAGGAAAATAATGATGACCTGATAAGATCTTTAAATTATTCCTCCAAAATGTAAGTAGGTGTCATATATTCTGACACAGATGTCAATTTCAGTTTAATCTGTTAGTAATGAAATTGCATCAATATTTGAAGTCTCATTTCCAGAAGAAGTTTACAAGAATTATCTAAAAAAATCAGGAAAACCTAACCAAATAAATAATCAAGTACCAAACTGTCAAAAAGTTTATATTTTAGCTCCAAAATGCTGCAATAAAGTCAAAACAATCTGGCAGTGAGACAGATGTCAATTGTGCCAATGAAACTGTAGACATTGTTTTAAATACTGATTATAAACATATAAACAATTGAGAGATAATTGCAGAAATCTTCAATGACCATTTTGTAACTGCTGCTGAACAAATAGGCTGCAATGGCTCCTATAAGAGAGATGAATTTATCCCCTATAAAACTGAAATGAGATAACAAAAAGTGTTGCCTTACAAAAAAGCCAAGGATCATCAGGTCTAGATAATATTTCCAATAAACTACTAAAAGCCGCTTTGATCAGGTAAGCAAAGTTTTACTCCACATAGTTAATGCTTCCATGTATCAGGATGTCTTCCTAGATGGAATGAAGATTGCTATATTCAAGCCACTAAACAAAAGGGAAAAACAACACCAACTATTATACTCTCTCTCTCCTGACAACATTCACAAAAGTCCTTGAGAAAGTACTGCATTCCAAAATTGTGAAGCATTCTGAAAACTGTGGCAATCATTAGTGATGCACATTTTGGTTTCCAAAAGGTACAAGGTTGGTATGAAAAGTTCTCGGACTCACGATGAGAGGTCACATGATATTCATTGGACTGTCGCCTGTAAACACACGCCAAGTCACTGCTCTTGGAAGAGAGTTGTGGCGGTGATGTGGCTCTGTTGTTGTTCCTGCATAGTGATTTGCAAAGATGGAAAAAAATCAAGATTCAAGCAGTGATTAAATACTTCGTAAAGAAAGGTATGAAAGCAAAGAACATTCATGCCGATTTCCAGAATACACTGGGGGACTCTGCTCCTTCATATTCAGCTGTTGCCAAGTGGACAAATGAATTGAAATTTGGTTGGGAGAGCTTAGATGATTATCTGTGAAGTGGTTGGTCAAGATGTGTCACTACTCCAGAAAGCATTGCAAAAGTGCACAAAATGGTCATGGAGGACTGCCAATTGAAAGTGCGTGAAATTGCTCACACTTGCCAGATGTCATCTGAAAAGGTATATCACACTTTAAATGAAGAATTAGAAATGAAAAATTACCTGCAAGATGGGTGTCGCGACTCCTGATGCTGCTGGATCAAAAACGCATAAGAATGGACATATCAGAGCAATGTTTGGGCCATTTTAGGAGAAACAAACAAGATTTTTTGCACTGGTTTGTGACCACAGATGAAACTTGGGAGCACTACTATAACCCAGAGACAAAACAATAGTCAAAGTAGTGGAAACATGCTGATTCTCCACCACCAAAGAAAGCAAAGGCAATTCCTTCTGTGGGAAAGGTCATGGCAACAGTGTTTTGGGTTGCGAAGGGGATTCAATTTGTAGATTATCTCCCCACTGGGCAAACAATTACTGGAGATTATTATGCTAACCTCCTGGGCATATTCCAACAAAAGATACGTGAGAAAGGCAGGTTTAGCTAGGAAGAAAGTCATCTTCCATCAAGACAATGCGCACCACACACATGTGCTGTTTCTATAGCAAAATTACATGAGATATGGTACAAATTGTTGCCATACCTGCCTTATTCACCTGATATGGCTCCATCAGATTTCTATCTCTTCCCAGAACTGAAAATTTTTCTTGGTGGATGAAGATTCACTTCTTTTTTTCTATTCCGTTCTGAGAACTTCTCAAACCACCCTCGTATGTCCATAACTCAAGCCATATCTTTATTCATGAATGATGTTCTGGAACTCATAGATCAAAAAATTAAGCCAGTTCCAATATTTTGTGATCCTTCTAAGGATCTGGACTGTGTGGACCACAAAATACTTCTCAACATTTCAAGCCACTATGGCATCAGAGTGGCAGTGGGAAACTGGCTAAAATACTACTGTCACAGAAGAAGCTGAGTAGCACAGTCACCATGGTGTAGTAGTTATGATACTAGACTGTTTCATGGAGGGTCATGAGTTCAAAACTCACCTGGACTGTACATGTTTAATTTCTATATTTGGTTCAAGTACATTCTAGAAGTATCCACAAATGTCGAGAACCATTGTACTGGAATGTTCTGTAACTTTATATATTCCTGACTGTAGGCTTTCCCGGCGTAAACTATTGATGAAGGTTTCTCGGGTCTCCAGCCGGGTGGTAGCGTTGATATCTCGCGACGTTTCGGGAAGTGTCATACTACCCATCTTCTGCCGAAGTGTCGAGATTCACGGAGAGCGGGCTATTTATATGCGCGGTCACCCCCCTCCACTAGACCTTGGGTGGCTGCGGTGGACCAGCAGCGTGCGCGCGGTGGTGGGGATGGCGGTCGCCCCCGGCGGCCGTGTTCAGTTCTCGGTGTAAGCATTCTGTTTGCGTCCGCGGCGGAGGACATTGACAGGCGCGCTCCCAATGGATTGCCACTATCGCCGGGTTCCATGCTGCGCTGAGTTGGTATCCCTTGTCTCTGTTGACCAGATTCTCATGAATCCTTATTTCTATGGATTCTTTGATCACGCTTTCCCAAGAGCCAGATGCTCGGCACAGTACCTTTGTGTTCTCAAAGTTGAAGGTGTGTTCTTCATTGATGCTGTGTTCTGCTATGGCTTATTTTTCTGTGTGGCCTAGTCGCACACCTCTGATATGTTCTTTGCAGTGTTTAGATATGCAGCGCTGTGTTTGCCCAATGTATTGCTTTCCACATTCGCATGGTATACTGTATACTCCTGGTGTGTTAAGGTTCAGCGCATCTTTGGCAGAACCTAGGAGCTCCCTCGTCTTCTGTGGTGGTCGGAGAACGGTTTTGATCTTGTATTTTCCCAGAAGTCGTGCAATGTTGGCCGAGGGTGGACCCACGTATGGAAGGAAAGCGAGTCGTTTATCTTGTTCTTCTCCTTCATTATTTTCTTCTGGGGTTCTCACTGCTTCTTTCTTCCTTTTAAGCGCCCTGTTAATCTGCGTTCTACTGTAGCCATTTTGTTGGAAGACTTCTCTCAGGTGTTGGGATGGTAGGCTGTCTTTGTCGCAGACGGCGCACACCCTATGTACCAGGGTGGTCAGTACTGTTTGTCTTTGTGCTGGATGGTGGCAGCTTGTTGCATGAAGGTATAGATCCGTATGTGTCTTCTTCCTATGTACTGCATGGCCTAGTGATCCATCTGCCTTCCTCTCAATTAAAATATCAAGGAAGGGGAGGCATCCATTTTCTTCCATTTCCATTGTAAATTTTATGTTCAGATGGATGCTGTTGAGGTGTTCAAGAAACTCATCTAGTGCCTGTTTGCCATGTCCCCACACGACAAAAGTGTCGTCGACATAGCGGAAGAAGTGCTTCGGTTTCTGTCTGGCGGTTTGAAGGGCCACCTCCTCGAAATGTTCCATATAGAGATTTGCAATCGCAGGAGCCAATGGGGAGCCACTCGCCACACCGTCGATCTGCTCGAAGAATTCCCCATTGCACTGAAAGTACGTGGTTGTTAGTGCGTGTTCGAAGAGGCTGACTGTTTGTGGTTCAAAGTGCTGGGTTAAAAGTACCAAGGAGTCTTGAAGAGGCACTTTCGTGAAAAGCGACGTCATGTCAAAGATCACGAGTAGGTCCTCCCTTTGCAGTCGCATGTCCCTGAGTATTTTTACGAATTCGGCTGAGTTTCTCACATGATGGCTGCAGTGTCCCACAAGGGGTTTCAGCAGTGTCGCTAGGTATTTAGCAAGTTTGTAACTGTGAGAGTTGATGGAGTCCACAATCGGTCTCAGAGGTACCCCTTCCTTATGGATCTTGGGGAGTCCATAGAGACGTGGTATCGCTGGAGCCAGTCGCTTCTTCATTTGCTCTGGTAAGTCCAATTTCTTCAGCAGAGCTATCATCTTTCTACTCATCGTCAGGGTTGGATCCTTCTTCAGCCTCTTGTAGGCCTTGTCTTGTAGCAGAAGGTTTATTTTCTGTCGGTACTCGGCAGTACTTAACAGCACTGTAGCATTCCCTTTGTCCGCTGGTAGGATCGTTATATCAGGGTCATCTCTTGCCGTTTACGTGGCGAGAAACCTGAGTTCGAGTCATACTCAACAGTTTGCAATCCATCGGAGACAGAAGAAGAAGAGGACATTATGATAACAGCAACTGTGTGCCACCACATGAAACATCTTCCTGGGTTCTCTGGTGATGATGACCAAGACCCAAACAAGTGGCTGAAGGTTTAAGAGTGTATAGCCAAATTTAAAAAAATGGGATGACACAGTGTGTTTGGCTAACGAATTTTTCTACTTGGAAGGCATTATCAAGCAATGGTATGAGAACCATGAGGAGAAGTTTACTAGCTGGGAAGTATTCCAGGCAGAACTGCACAAGTATTTCGGTGATACACAATGACAGAATTGCAAGGCTGAACATAAACTAAAGTGCAGGGCACAGCACCCAAGAGAAACTACAGCATCTTAAATTCAAGATGTCTTGGAGCTGTGTAAAATAGTGGATCCTAGAATGAAGGACGAAGATAAGGTTCCACATCTCATGAAGGGTGTTGCTGAGGACATGTATCAAGCCCTACTCCTGAAGGAGGTTTCGACAGCAGATAACTTCATAAAATGGTGCCAGTACATCGAGAAAAGGCATCAAAAAAGGATTACATGCAAGAAGTTTGAACAGCTTCCAAACGTCGTATCGATATCTGTGATGGAGGAAGAAACTGATTGCAGAAGTGCTCTTCGTCAGATAGTGAGAGAGGAAGTTCTGAAGGCACTTGGATTGCACAGCGAGCAAAAAACCGAGACACTTCAAGAGGTCATAAGGGAGGAAGTTGAACAGACATTGAACCCAATCTCTCATCCTTCATTTCCCTTTAAAAAGGTGAAAAAGTCGAGACCCAGGTGAAGTTATGTTCCTACAATGCCGCATGAGGAACCTGTTTGGGAACAAAGGAAGACTGACGTCTGGAGGACCCAGGATAACCAACCAGTATGTTTCCACTGAGGATGACCGGGATATATGGTGCACTATTGTCGAGAAAGGCAGCGGTTATTTCATCACACCCATGCCAGAAGACAGCAGGTCGATCTCAACCATCGCCAACTCTGTGATGACGAAGATGAACAAGAACATATGGGTGCAGGACGACGTAGGTCACCATTGCCGCAAGATAGCCACTGGAGAGGACGCTCCCCAACACGCTGATCAAGGTTTCCATCACCATTTAGAAGCTCTAGCCGATCACCTAGCCGCCGGAACCTGGAAAACTAAAGGGTGCGACTTTCCTTGGAGGTGAGGCCGCCAAAGAGAAAAATCCTCAGCCGTCAATCACTACAAAAATGATAGGAAAGTACATCGATATCCTCATGGATGGTCAACCAGCCCAAGCTCTTGTGGACTCTGGAGCATCATATTCAGTCATTTCAGAGAAGTACCATCGGCAGTCGCAGGAAACCATATTCGTCGACAACAAAACATCTCTGCTGAAGGTGGCTAATGGGAAATATGTGGAACCTACAGGAAGATGTGTCATTCATGTGGGTGTAAGTGGCCATACACCGCCCTTAGAATTCATCATCTTACATGAGTGTAGTCATGATGTCATTCTCAGATGGGACCCTTTGAAAGCTTCTCAAGCAATTATAAATTGTGGTCACTTGAAGATTATGCTAGATGAGATGAGATACTGTGGACAGGAAGATGTACATCTAAGTGTGTGGAGATTATGTGTGCTGGATAAAGTGACGATTCCTGCAGTCAGCACTAGAAAGGTAACTGTCATGTGTCATGCCATGCATCAACCCACGAATCTTGTAGGGGAATGTAAGAGAAGCATACCATTGAAGAATAACTTGATCATCCCAGCCTCTGTTGTCTCGTTTAAGAACAGATTCGGTGAATTGTGGATAGTTAACTGTCACTGAGAACCGCAGATCCTTTCAAGACGGATGTGCATAGCAAACGCTGAGCTGTAAATTGCAGAAGAGCTGAGCCTCATAGAAACCTCCCATGTCGAGTCTGTGGGTGAAATTAGTGCTACCACTCCAAGATGAGATCTGCTAGCTCGATTATCACCAGATCTCACTAAGGAACAACAGAAGAAGCTACTTGCCATTCTTCAAGAGTTCTCTGAATGCTTCGATCCACAGGTGAAGAACAAATTAGACAAACTGATGGTGAAGCACCAGATTAGCACTGGAGACCATCAACCAATAAGCCAGAGAGCATACCATGTGTCAGCAACGTAACGTTGAATAATTCATGACAAGGTAGAGAAAATGATGAAGAATGACATCATTCAGCCTTTGCAGAGCCCATGGTCGTCACCAGCGGTTCTCGTCAGGAAGAAGGATGGCAGTTGGCGCTTTTGTGTTGATTACAGGAAGCTTAATAAGATAACTAAAATGGACATTTACTCTCTTCCATGAATTGACTATTACACTAGATTGTCTCAAGGGGGCTAAGTTTTTCTCAACCATGGACATGTACTTGGAATACTGGCAAAATGAAGTAGATTAGGCTGATCATGAGAAAACTGTCTTGTAATTTAGATGTCATTATAGAGTTCTCAGAGACATCTGATGAACACATAAAAAGACTGAGGGCTATTCTTAAGTGTCTCCAACAAGGCTGACTGAAATTTAATGCAAGAAAGTGTCTCTTTGCAGCAAAAGAAATAAAAATACTTGGACACCTTGTATCAAACAAAGGTGTGCGGCTAGACCCAGAAAAGGTGAGATATATAACGGAATTTCCTATTCCTAAAAGTATTAGAGATGTGTGAAGCTTCCTTGGATTATGTTCTTATTACCGTCATTTTATCAAAGACTGCTGTATTAAAGCCTGGCCACTCCAAGAGCTGTTAAAAGCTTATGCTAAATTTATCTGGGGTGGTGCTCAACAAGATTCTTTTGATGTGCTGCGAAAAGCTCTGATGACTGGCCCTGTACTTGGTCTGTATGATGAGAGAGCACCTACAGAACTACACACAGATGCCAGTGGGTATGGGTTCGGTGCTGTTCTGGTGCAAATTTCAGATGGGAAAGAGAAGATTGTAGCGTATGCTTCTAGGACACTTACAGAAGCCGAGAGAAACTACTCAACTACAGAAGGAGAAAGTCTTGCTGTGATCTGGGCCATGTGCAAATTTCGATAGTATTTCTATGGAAGGCCATTTACAGTTGTTACAGACCATCATTCACTTTGTTGGTTGACAGGTCTTAAGGATCCAACAGGACGACTCGCCAGGTGGGCACTACGTCTTTCAAGAGTATGACATTACCATAGTGTACAAAAGTGTAAGAAAACACCAAGCTGCCAACTGTTTCTTAAGAAACCCTGTGTGCAAGACCATCAAGACTTTGATGAAGATAGTGACTATCTCACTGCACTCCAGGATCTCTCTGCTGAGAAGAAGGAGGATTCCAAGATATCTCAAGTTACGTTTGCCTTAAATCAGTCAGGCAATGTGAAAGGACAATTTAGGGTAGTTAATGCATTACTTTCCTAGAAAAAGTTTGATACATTTGGAGCGAGGTGGCTGCCAGTGATTTCTAAACACTTGCGCTTAGATGTTCTACAGAAATTCCATGACACACTTGAAGCTGGACATTTAGGATTTATTAAGACATATGACAGGATCCGCAAGAGACTTTTCTGGCCAGGTTTATTTAGAACTGTCTGTCACTATGTGTTGCACTGTCAAGAGTGCCAGAGGAGAAAGGCAGTTCCTCAGAAACTACCTGGCCGACTCATATCAGTTCCACCAGCCAAAATGCCTTTCCAGCATGTTGGGATTGACCTCCTCAGATGATTACCAACATCTGCTAGTGGCAATAGATGGATTATTGTTTGCACTGATTATCTGACATGCTATGCCATTACAAAAGCCAAGAAAACAGCCGAAGCATTTGAGGTAGCCAAATTCATCGTGGAAGACATTGTTTTAAAATACGGTGCCTCAAGGTAGTTAATTACGGATCGAGGGAAAGTTTTTCTATCAAATCTTGTGACACAGATAAACTGTTACTCATCACTTGACAACTGCCTACCATCCGCTAACTAATGGTCTTACTGAACACCTTAATAAGACCTTGGCCTACGTACTATCAATGTTTGTCATTGTTGAGCAGAGCAACTGGGATGAGTTGCTACCTTTCGTGACATTTTTCTACAACACCGCCAAACAAGAAACCACAGGATTTACATCATTTTTCCTGGTGCATGGGCATGAGGCGACTACGGCGATGGACACTGTGTTTCCGTTACATCCTGATGACATGAACAATGACTACATCAGCCAGGTGTTACCTGAGCTGAGGAAGCTCAGCAGTTAGCTCGCCTCCACACACTACAGGCTCAAGAAAACAATCGCCTGGTGACCTTGTCTGGATCTTGACTCCTGTTTGGAAGGTTAGTCTCTCTGAGAAGCACCTCAGGAGCTACTCTGGACCTTATAATGTTGTAAGACAGTTGTCTGGTGTTACTTATGACGTTGAAGATTTTGACCCCGACACAAGATGAAGAAAGATCAGAGAGATGGTCCACATCCTTTGAAAGAAGCCCTATAAGGATCCTGCAACCCAGGGTAAATTCAAAGATCCAGTGACAGGCAACAAGCGAAAAGGTGACAAAGAGCGAAATGGCAAAGAAAGTTCTAAGAAGATCACCACCAGGGTGAACATCAGTCATTGGGAGTCAGAGTATGCAGGACCCATGACTCATTCCCGGACTAGGAGGACGTAACACCAAGGCACTGTTCTTTTAAGGAGGGAGCAACATTGCTGAAGAAGCTGAGTAGTACAGTCACCATGTTGTATTGGCTATGATACTAGACTGTTGTATGGAGGGTCATGAGTTCAAAACTCACCTGGACTGTACATGTTTAATTTCTATATTTGGTTCGAGTACATTCTAGAAGTATTCACAAATGTCGAGAACCATTGTACTGGAATGTTCTGTAACTGTATATATATCGTATGTGTTCTGGCCGGAGGCAGTTCGCTCTGTGCTCTTGTATGTGCAAGTGCTGAATAAACCTATATCAAGTGAAGTTAGTGTTTGTCATTCATCTAATTACACCTTCTTCTACAAGACACTATGTCCAAGACAGGAGGCAGAAGGTAGTTGTTGAAAGCAGCAAAGCAGATGAGGGGGTAGAGTCAGACTGGAACACTGTGCTCCATAGAGTCCCTGTTTCTCATATACATAAATGACCTATCTTTGTCATACAAAACATACAACTTCATTATGTTTGATGATGATTGTGATAAAAAAACAAACAGTCTAATGATTTAGATAATGATTCCAGCAAAATACTTTCAGATTTCTTAACTTGGTTCAAAGTAAGCTCACTGACAGTAAAACATAATAGAAAACAGTTAATACTAGCTTTTGAGTTCTTGCCCTTTCTCTAGTGAGCGTACATACATTCACACATACAACCACACAGACATCCAAATGTACATGCAGTAGCTGTGAGACTAATTACTGAAGCAGTTGCCTGGGTGGATGAAGGGCCGGTGGGGAGTGGGAGGGGGCAGAGGAGGAGGGGGGGGGGCAGGATTAAAGCAAGCACAAGGCAAAGAGAGGTAGCAAGGTACTGTGAGGCATGTATGTCGCCAGATGAGTCAATGCTGGCACAACATTACAAAAGTATTTCAGAGGGTAGAGCATGTAAAGAACAGAGAGACAGACAAGGAGGAGAGGAAGATGGTACTGAAGAGGAAGACAGTGAGGGGAGAGAATACGGGAGAGGGGTGGAAAAAAAGGGGGGAGAGGGGTGGAAAAAGAGCCAAGCATAGTGGAGAAAGGGGGAAGCAGGGTGGAAAAAACCAGGGACAAGGTGGAAATAATGGCTGAGTGGGGGTGGAAAAAAGGAGGGACATGTGGAAAAGATGGGAGGGGATGTAGAAAGGGGAGGGGGGAAAGGGGGGGAAGGGAAGAGGCATGGAAAAAGGGAGAGATACGTGAAAAGGGAGTAGGGGGATGGTAAAAGGGGGAGAGGGGTTGGAAAGAGTGTAGAGGGGTGGAAAGAGGCAGTAGAGGGGAGGAAGAAGGGAGATGGGAGGAAGAAGGGAGAGGGGTGGAAGAAGGGAGAGGGGAGGAAGAAGGGAGAGGGGAGGAAGAAGGGAGAGTGGAGGAAAGGGGGAGAGGGGAGGAAAAGGGAAGAGTGGTGAAAAAGGGGAAGAGGGGAGGGAAAGGGGGACAAGGGAGGAAAGGGCAGAGGGGAGGAAAATGGGGAGAAGTAGGAGAAGGGGCAGAGGAGAGGAAAAGGGGGTGAGGGGAGGAAAGGGGGTGAGGGGAGGAAAGAAGGAGAGGGGAGGAAAAGGCGGAAAGGTAAGGAAAAGAAGGACAGGAGAGGAAAATGGGGAGAGGGAAAGAAAAGGGGGAAAGGGAAAGAAAAAGGGGAAAGGGAAAGAAAAGGGGGGAGGAAAGGAAAAGGATGAGAGGGAAGGGAAAGGGAAAGAAAAGGGGGATAGAGGAGGAAAAGGGGGAAGTGGGAAAGTGGAGGGAAAGTGAAGGGAAAGTGGGAGATGAGCAAAAACAAGGGAGAGGGGGAAAAATGGCGAGAAGGGGAGGAAAGGAATGGGGATAAGTGGCAAAGAGGGGGGGAGGAAAGTGGACAAGTGCAGGAGAAGGGGGAGAGGGCAAAAAATTGGGGAGAAGGCCAGAAAAATGGGGTAGAGGGATGCATAAAAGAGGATGAGGGCGAAAAAAATGTGAGCGGGGCAAAAAACATGGGTGAGAGGAGCAGAAAAAAAGGGTGGAGTGGTGGAAAAAAAGTGTAGTATGTGTTGAAAAAAGAGCTGAGATGGGTGGAAAAAGCTGAAGAGGGGTAGAAAAAAGGTGAAGAGGGGTGGAGCAAGAGTGGAGGAAAGAGGGGAGAGGGGTGAAAAAAGAGGGGGGAGGGGAGGTTGGTTGGTTGGTTTGGGGGAAGAGACCAAACAGCGAGGTCATCGGTCTCATCGAGTTAGGGAAGGACGGAGAAGGAAGTCGGCTGTGCCCTTTCAAAGGAGCTGTCCCGGCATTTGCCTGGAGTGATTTAGGGAAATCACGGAAAACCTAAATCAGGATGGCCGGACGCGGGATTGAACCATCGTCCTCCCGAATGCGAGTCCAGTGTGCTAGCCACTGCGCCACCTCGCTCGGTACGGGGAGGGGAGGTGTGTGTGTGTGTGTGTGTGTGTGTGTGTGTGTGTGTGTGTGTGTGTGTGTGTGTGTGTGTGTGCGTGAGAGAGAGAGAGAGAGAGAGAGAGAGAGAGAGAGAGAGAGAGAGTGTTCCCAAATGGGGGGAGGGGGGAGAGGAGAGTGGTGGCAGAAACAGTACATGATCTGGATGGGGAAGGAGTGGTGTGGACAGAAGAGAAAATGGAAAAGATGAGATGAGGCAGTCAGAAACAAGTTAGCAGAGGTTTAGGCCAGGGGGATTTCGGGTGCACAGGATATGCTAGATCTACAATTCCCACATGTATACTTCAGAGAAACATGTACTATAAGGGAGTATCCAAATGGTCCAAGTACTGAAGCAGCTGCTGAAGTCATTAGCGTTGTGTGCAGCATGTTTGGCAACTGGATGGTCATGTTAGCACTTCTCCATAGGCCATTCATGTGAGTGGCTGATTGCTTACTTGTCATGCCCACATAGAATGCTGTACAGAAGTTGTAGCACAGCTGATATATAATGTGACTGCTTGCACACATGATCCTGCCTTTTATTGGGTAGGAGATGCCTGTGACTGTGCTGTGGTAGAAGGTGGGGGTGGAAGTATGGGACAGGCCTTGCACCTGAGTCAACCACAGGGGAATGATCCATGGAGTGCAGGATTGGAGTGGGGATAGTCAAGGATATTCTGTAGGACAGGTGGAAGAATATTATTTTCGGTAATGTGAGTAGGATTTGGGGTAGGGTATCCCTCATCTCAGGCCACAACGGGAAGTAATTCAAGCTCTGGGGAATGATGTGGTTGAGTTCCCATTCCAAGACTGGATTATTCGAGGAGTGCTAGTCACTGGATGGTTATTGGGGCTCTGGTGTCAAAGGAGATGGTATGGGAGCTCTGTTAATGAAACGGCTGGATAGAATATATGTCTGTCAATAAAGGCTCTGGTAATATTATTTGAATATTTCAATAACTCTTGCTTTCCACTGCAGATGTGAAATATAGGGATGGCGAGGCTGTATGGAAGAGACTTTTTGACAGGGAACAAGTGACAGCTGTCAAAGTGGATGTACTGTTGGTGGTTGGTGCACTTGATGTGAATGGACATATTTATGAAGTCATCTGAGATGTGGAGATCCCCTTCTACAAAGGTTGCTCATGGAGTTAAGAAGACCAAGTGAAGCAGATTGGGGTGATTCGGGATTAGGTGGTACAATTATGGAGAAAGGAACAAAGGTCTCACTATCAAGATGTTTT
This sequence comes from Schistocerca americana, assembly GCF_021461395.2. Taxonomy (NCBI): domain Eukaryota; kingdom Metazoa; phylum Arthropoda; class Insecta; order Orthoptera; family Acrididae; genus Schistocerca; species Schistocerca americana. Next base: position 576,285,263 of record NC_060120.1, read on the forward strand.
AGGTGTTGACTGGATAGAAAGGATTCCTCCATACAGCCAATAAAATAAGCTGGCATTGGATGGTGCCCTGTGAGTACACATGGCAGTACCATGGGTTTGTTTATAAATTCTCCCATCTTTTCTCACACCTTACTCTCTCCATCTTCATCACTACCTTCTTCTCCTTTTCTCCCCTCCCTCCCACCTCCCCATCCTTCTCTCTACACCTTATATGCTCTACTCTCTGAACTCCTTTCATCTTGCTGTGCAGCAGTAGAGCCATCTGACAAAAGATGTGCCTCACACTACCCTGCTACCCCTTCCTTGCCTCGTGCATCCTTCTCTAACCCCTCCTCACTTCCATCTACCCAGGCAACTCTTTCAATAACTGATATTCAATAATCAATCTTGCAGCTAGTGTGGGCATGTTCATTTGGATGTCTATATGGTTATATATTATGTGAATGTGTGTACTCTTACTAAAAAAAAAGCAATGACTTAAAAGCTAGTACTAACAGTTTTCTATTACACATTTCTGTGTGCCTTGTACCAGTCGTCCATAGGTAACTGGTTGCCTTTCCCTTATTTTATGTATTTTTTTATCCAGAAATTTCTATTATTGTTATTCACTAACAGCACCCCTGAGTAAAACTAATTACATCCAATTCAGTTTTGACCACATGTTCACACAGGAGATATCTATTGCTCACGGGAGTCGGAAATACCGAGGGAACACTGCTCCAAATTCGTAGGCCTCTACATAGGCAGTTGTGTTAGCTGACTACATCATGTCATCCAAATTGTGAAAAGATTGTCCTCAGCTACTTTTGCCATTAGGACAATCTCAAATGTGGAGACATCAGTGTCACAAAGTCTTCTTACTTTGGGTACTTTCACTCAATGATGTGCCACGGAATTATCTTCCGGGCCAATTCAGCCTCGTCAAAGAAAATTTTTTTCTTCCAGATAAGGTTGTCCAAACTCCCAAGAACCTCATGTTGTAATCTCTTGAAGAAACTTGGGATACTTTCTATAACTCCCACTATATTTACGAGTTTCATTTTTGAGAAGGAAGGCTGATCTCCTTTGAGATTTCCAAAATCTAACTCTAAATCTAAAATGTACAGTATGCCAGTGTTAAAATGTTTATATCCCTGTCAAACCATATCAAAGGCCTATGTAGTAACAGTGAGTGCTTCATTTAAAAATAAATCAAAGATGTATTCATTTGAAAAAAACTGTTTGTCCATTAGATGATTTTCTAAACAGAAAAGTACTGCATGCAGATATATTCTTTAATTTGTTGCACATCCTAGTGTCTAGTTCATGCTGTATGTATTACAGGAAATTTAGAGGAAATATTTTAACACCAGAAAAGATAAATGATTTTGTTTCATAATAATAACATAGTTCTCAGCAAACTGTCTCATTAATCTTGGAGTGCATTCAATTCTGTTCTGCCCCTGAATGCCAATACACAAGGGAATATAAATAAAAATAGGAATTCTAAAATTATACGTATTGATAGAAGCTCTAAGGGTAAGTCAGAAGTGTCTATAAGCATCTTCTTTGATAAACATAAAGGTATACACATGAAAATTCCAAAAAGTTAACTTATATTTCTACTTTTCTTTCACTAATATCTTACATTAAAATACTCAGAATCAAATCATCATTAAGGTTTAGTACCCATTTCACTGAAAGATCTAGTGTGACATTCATCCTGAGAGCTCAACTACTCACTTTACAAATAGCTGAAAAACTTTCATAAATTTAATATTACAAGAAAAAACAATCTATACCATAATCTGCATAGTGCAGAAATCAATGAATTTTGTAGCTGTAAAATATTTACTTTATCATCTGAAGGATCTAATATGCAATAATGAAAGTAAATGTAAAAAGCAAACATGTTTGAAAAGTTTGCTTATCATAATTACAAGATACATAAGTTTAGGTGCAAATATGCTAATATCAGCCATGTAGCTATTAATATTCTTAAAATATATACTATGTACTGATCTTGTAACATGTTAATATCTTCCTTACCATAAAAATTGTTGTGCATATGATCCAAGACTGCAAAGTAATTATGACCAAATACAGTCTACTATTATTACGAAGCAAATAGAAAAAGTGAATGAAGAGTATACATGTATGTGACTCACAGAAAAGACATGAAGGTGCTAAATCATACATAGATATTTTTGTGTAGTTCATGAGTGTAATGCTTTTGGTGTGCAAGAAGCATTAACTTTTTTGTAGTTGATAGAGTGGTATTCTATAGTGTTAAAGAGACATACTGAACTGATAAATGCTATGACCCTGTACATAATACTTGGATACGTGCCACAGTACCAGCCCCCTGGCGAGCTATGCTTTCAGTATTCTGCAAATGGCATCTGTGTGGGGCAGCCACCAGAGGCTGCCAGTTGTGAGCCACATGACTTGTGAACATGGCATAGCATCTGCCATGCCATTTACCAGAATCCTCCTATTTATAAGCGCGCTGCAGCTGGTGCTTGCCATTGTATTGGGTTCAAACTTATTGTCAGCAACTGCTTGTTTCAGTACCTGGATTGTTTCTATGTTTGCATCTATGTTCTCAAATACTGTTCACTTGTATGTGTAAGATGAATAAACTTTGGTTTTACATCTACATCTACATGGTTACTCTGCAATTCACACTTAAGTGCTTAGCAGAGGGTTCATCAAACCATTTTCATACTACTTCTCTACCATTCCACTGTCGAATGGTGTGTGGGAAAAAGGAACACCTAAATCTTTCCATTCGAGCTCTGATTTCTCTTATTTTATTACGATGATCATTTCTCCTTACGTAGGTGGGTGTCAACAAAATATTTTCGCATTTGGAAGAGAAAGTTGGTGATTAAAATTTCATTAATAGATATCACCACAAAGAAAACCGCCTTTGTTTCAGTGACTGCCACCCCATCTCACGTATCATATCAGTGACACTCTCACCCCTACTGCACAATAACATGAAAACGGGCTGCCATTCTTTGCACTTTTTCGATGTCCTCCGTCAATCCTACCTGGCAAGGATCCCACACCGCACAGCAATATTTCAGCAGAGGACGGATAAGTGTAATGTAGGCTTCTCTTTAGTGGGTTTGTTGCATCTTCTAAGTGTTCTGCCAACAAAGTGCAGTCTTTGTTTCACCTTCCCCACAATATTATCTATGTGGTCTTTCCAATTTAAATTGCTTGTAATTGTAATTCCTAGGTATTTAGTCGAATTGACAGCCCTTAGATTTGTGCGATTTATCGTATACCCAAAACTTATCAGATTTCTTCTAGTACTCATGTGGATGACCTTGCACTTTTCTTTGTTTAGTGCCAATTGCCACTTTTCGCACCACACAGAAATTCTCTCTAGATCATTTTGTAATTAGAATTGATCGTCTGTTGATTTTACTAGATGGTAAATTACAGCATCATCTGCAAACAATCTAAGGGAGCTGCTCAGATTATCACCTAGATCATGTATGAAAACCAGGAACAGCAGAGGACCTATGACACTACCTTACAGAACGCCAGATATCACTTCTGTTCTACTCGATGATTTACCGTCTATCACTATGAACTGTGACCTCTCTGAGAGGAAATCACGAATCCAGTCACACAACTGAGATGATACTTCACATGCACGCAATTTGATTAATAGTCACTTGTGAGGAACGGTATCAAAAGCCTTCTGGAAATCTAGGAATATGGAATAGATCTGAGATGGGGCCATGCTGTTATATGTGTCAATAGTATGATACAATCGTCAATGAGTGCAGTGTTCAGTTCCTTGTGCTCAGTCTGTTTGGTTGTTCCTTCAGTTCTGTCCATAGAAACAGTGCTCCAGTCTGACATCGAGAAGCTGCAGCCTCTTACAGTTGCTATCATGAGATTGTCAGCCACACTGACTATGCAGGTTTCCACGCTGTCGGTATCCTCCTAATGACGATGTGGCCGAAGACTATGAGGCTTACGGGATGAGGCTTCAGCAACAGTTCCCTACTTCTGGTGTCACTGGTGCAAACATGTGTAAGGCTTTGCTCCTTTCTTTGACTTTTTCCTTGGGTCTACCAGCTGTTGTGCCAGTTAGACCCACTCCAGGAACCAGTGTTGCTTTTGTTCAATGAAATATGTATGTGTATCACATCAAATGCACACATGTCACTGCAGCACATGTAGAGTTCTATTTTTGTCATAAACAGCCCCATCAGTCTCATTGCACTTGAGCAGCTGAACTCCACAACCTCAGTCCCAAATGTCAGTTCGTTTTGAATCCTCATAATGATTCCTACACTGATTCTTTGGTCCATGGCGCCATTATCCGACTGGCTTCTGATGGAGTGGTGCACTACAGCGTGAGAATCCATCTTTGGTTGAAGAGTTAAATATTTCTCAATCTTCCAAGGTATCTCATGCTGCTGATGATCAGATTGAGGCGTGGTATGACACTGCTGCAGTGACTCCTGTTCCTGGTCATTGGGCTTCTGTCAATTCTCAGAGGGAACAATCACAGCAACATTAGTGCTTTGCACTCCCATCTTGCCCATACTGTTTTGTGTGACATGATAGAGTCATATGCCCTAAGCGCTGGGCAACTTGCAACAACTGTACACAAAAGGAGAAAATAGTGTCTGTGTTTCATTCCCAGATCCCTCCTGCAGACAAGGACATGGACATTAATTGTGTGTCTCCAGTGCTTACAAAATCATAACAAATTGTTTATCAATGTGTGAGTGATGGACAAAGTTCTCAGACTGCAAGCAGACATGGGTGCAGCTGTGACTTTACAGAGCTCACAAACTGCTGTGGATTTAGGATCTCCTGCATTGTCTCTGGTTACTCTAATTTTGGTGAGTCACAACAAGCATCCCTTGATATTTTTGGCAGTAGATGATGCTGGACCGCAACTTTGTTTGTTCTGGATGCTTTCAATGCTTCTGATTTTTCCACTTCAGACACAGTGCACTTGTTTCCAACCAGGTTCCTTACCAGCCGTTATATTCTGTGTGTACTTGGCTCTTTCCACAGATTGGTTAGTTTGTACCACTAATTTTGCAGTCCACATTACCCTGAAACCTAAAGTGTGGCTACATTTTTTCAGTGTATGTCCTATTTCTGTGGTTTTATGTGATAAAGTGAAATCAGAAACAGACAGGATGATATCATTGGGTGTCATACAACCTATTACATGGAATGAGTGATCTACCTCTCCCCCTTGTGACTGTTAACACGTTCCACATCATAACGGTTTTTCTGTGCTATTGATCAATGGAACACTTAACTTACTAACTAACTTAAAAAACTGACTGGGTAACTTTGACTCTGCGGTGACTTTCAAGTTCAAGTTAACACTCAACCTATCATTGACACCTACCCTTGCCCTGTCTACATGAGTTATTGGCTAAAATCGCCAGGGGCCAGTTTTTCTCCAAAACTGAGTTATCTCAAGCCTACCTTTAGGTTTCATTGAATGAGGATTCTAAACTGCTCCTTGTGATTAACATGCCATTTGGGCTGTACCAATATCAGCATCTCCCACTCAGTGTGTCTACTGCCGCAGCGAATTTTCAGTGTTTTTTTGGGACAACTGACATTGTCCATTCTGGGATGCATTAACTATCTTGATGACATCATTATGACGGGTGCATCCATAGAAGAGCATTTATGTAATTTACGCACATCGTTCACAGTCTTACATGCTGCAGTATTGAAATGCAACTTGGCCAAATCACACTTTTTTCAGCCATAAATTGTGTATTTGAGGTTTGAAATTTCTTGAGATGGTGTTAGGTCTTTATGTCATCATGTCACTGTAGTCACAGCTCTGCTTCACCCTACAAATGTCAAAGAACTCCAAACATTTTCAGGTAAAATTGCTTACAGTCACAAATTTACTCTGGGTGTGCCCATGTTTGACCATCCTCTCCATGAGTTGCTCCACAATAACATTTCTTTTCAGTGGATGCAGATCTGTGAGCGAGTGTTCACGCTTTTGAAATCTAAATGACATTTTGTTTCTTGTTTGGCTACTTCCATCCTGGTCACCATCTGGTTTTGGCTATGGACACTTCCCAGTGTGACCTTGGGGTCATTCTCACACAATGATATTTGCATGGTCCCAAATTTCCAGTAACTTATGCATCAAAAACACTCAACTCTCTTCAGCAGCAGTACTCCCAAGTTGAAAAGCAAGTGTTTGCTATGTCCTCAAAAAGTTTCGTGTGCTCTTCTACGAGTCTAAGTTCCACCACATTACTGACCATAAGCCCTTGGTTTGAGTGTTAATTTTTCTGCTTCATTGTCCAACAAAAGTGCACATTGCCTCCAACATTGGGCCTTGTTTCTGCCTCACAACAACTACAAAATACATTTTCAGTTTACTGGCAGCATGTCAGTGCTGATGTACTGTCTCGGCCTTCAATGGGGCCAGATCAAACTTTTATCATGATGGATTTCTTTGTTTACACTTAGATGTTGAAGTGCAATGTATAGTGGAAGAGTTTCCTATTATTGGCTCCAGACTACAGTGGCTGTGGTTGCTGATAAAGTTTTGCATCAAGTTGTTCACCTCATTCAGAATGGTTGGCTGGCCAGGCCTCTGGCCAGGGTTTCTGATCCTTCGTATAACTATTTTGCCCTTCATCATCGTCTTTTGGTATTTGATGGTATTGTTCTCTTAGTTATAGCTATGGTGTTGCCTAGGGTTGTGATCCTAGCCACACTATGGTGAGAACTGTTCCAGCTCCTACATAAGGGATGTTGGGGGGGGGGGGGGGGGGGGTCTCATATACCAAGTTACTTACCCATCAACATGTGTTTTGGCCCATCATTGATGATGACGTTGTACATATTTTCATGGTCTACTATCAGTGTGTACCCAACAAGCAGCACCACCACTCCATGGCCCACACCATAGCACAAGTGGGCACGCATCCACATAGATTTTGCAGGATCTTTCCTTAATTCTTACTGGTTATGGTTGTCAATGCTTTTTCTATGTTTCCATGTGTGATCCTTAGATCTTTGATGACAGCTGCAGCTACAATTCAGGCCATCTCCAAAATTTTTTCTATTTAAGGATTGCATCATACACTTGTGATGGACAATGGTCCACAGTTTGTGTCTCAACCCTTCCACGATATCTTCAATCATCAAGGCATTTGTCATGTGGCTCCTTCTCCTTTTCACCTCCACTCTTATGATGATGTGAAAAGTCTCATCATTTCAATTCAATTCAATTTTTATTATCACATAACATGTCTTATACAATCAAAGATTGTGACATAGGTGACTTGTCAGTTTTACACTATATATATTAATACAAAAAATAGACAATAAACTAATAATATATATGGTGTAACATCTTCAGAGAGGTATTTTAATTACAATTATAATGCATTGCTGCCATTCATCAAATCTTCTACACTATAGTAACATTTATCTTTCAGATATTTTTCCAGCTCTCTTTTGGTACCTTTTACATTTGGGTCATCCATATCTTTCCATATTTTATTTACAAATTTCATGCCCATATAGTATGGGGTTTTTTCATATGATTTTAAACGGTGGGTAGGTCACACGTAGCTCCTTCTATATCTAGTATCATACTGATGCAAGAAGAAGTTGCCCTCAAAAAGTTGTGGGTTTCTTTTCGTGAAAGTGAGAGTTTCATAGATGTATATGCTTGGAATGTTCATTAGATCTAGTTTTACAAATAAAGGTTTGCAATGTTGCTTTGGTTTTGCTCCCACCAATGTTCGGATGATTCTTTTTTGTAGTCTAAAAGCTCTAAGTAAATTTGTTTTTTCAGACCCCCAGAAAATTATACTATACCTAATGACTGAAACAAAATATGCATTATATACAGTTTTTCTTACGGCTAAATCAGTAATACTATACAAGATATTCATAATATATACAAGGCTATTCAGTCGACCCGGTATGTTGTCCACATGGTGACTTCATAACAGGTTTTTATTGACTAACACGCCAAGGAATTTGACACAGTCTGCAGTCTCTAATTTTTTGTCCATATACCTTATTTCACTTATAGACTGTGCAGATTGTTTTGTGGTAAAATGAACAATTTTTGTTTTTGTAAAATTTAATGTCAAGTTATTGTTTTTGACCCATGCCTCCACTTCCCCAAGTGTTTGTTCAATATGACGAATTAGGTCTACCTCATTTTTACAACAGACTACAGCTGTTGAGTCATCTGCATAGAGGATAGTATCAGACTGGACCTGACATGGCATATCATTAATATAATACAGAAAAAGCAGTGGCCCTAATATTGAAACTTGTGGAACACCTAATTGAGTGTTTTTCCAGCCAGAGAGAAATTTCTTGCCATTGATGTTAATAAGTACTCTCTGTTTTCTGTTTGCCAAGTATGATGACATCCAGCTAAGAGATTTGCCTTGAAAACCATAGCGTGCCAATTTTTGGAGAAGCAGGTCATGATTTACTGTGTCGAAGGCTTTAGACAGGTCACAAAAGATGCCTGACACACACATTCTATCATCAAGACATCTGCTGACTTTTGTGACTAATTCATTTATTCCATAGATTGTGTTGTGGCCTTTTCTGAAACCATATTGATTGCCTAAGATAATGCTGTTAGATGAATTGTGATTTTCAATCTGATCACATGCATCTCTTTCAAATATTTTTGAGAAAATTGGTAACAGTGAGACTGGCCTATAGTTGCCCAATTCATCTTGTTTGACTTTTTTATGTATGTGCCGAACTTCTGCATATTTTAATCGATCTGGGAAACATCCCTCATCAAAAGATTGGTTGATTATGAAAGAGAGTGGATATGCAATACTGTGGTGGACTATTTTTATTATTTCAGACCTCATCCCACCCCACAGATTTTGAATTTTTTAGGGACATTATGATTTTGATGACATCTGAGATGGAAACATGAGAAAACTTAAAACATGGGCAATTGCTATTTGTCATATTGGGCTTTGTTTTTGGTGGTGAACAGTCACCAAATTTGTTACAGTTTATGAAAAAGTCATTGAATGATTCACAAATGGCACTGGGTTCTGTAACAGCTCTACCATTTATCACTATTTTAGAAGGGCATTTTCTCTCTGCCTCACTGCCAACTTCACTTCTTATAACAGACCAAACAGCTTTTGATTCGTTTTTGGCATTTGAAATGAAGTTATTTTCACAGTACGTTTTGCTAGTTTAACTATTTTGTCAAATGTTTTTTTGTATGTGCTTACATACTGAAGAAATTGAGGGCTTCGATTTACTTTTGCCTCCATATGCAGTCTCCTCTTAGTAGCACTAGACACACTAATTCCTTTTGTTACCCAGGATCTACTTTTTTGGGACCTGGTCCTCACTGTTACAAAAGGGAAGCATTCATTGAATATACCCAAGAATTCAGTTAAAAAGTTATTGTAATGTGGAAGTGTGTTTGCTGACTGTCCACTTGGTTTGGCTTAGTTTTTTGCAAAATACTTCCACATTTTCTTGACTGAAATTCCTACATCTTTTTGTTGTGCAGATTGAATTTTGCTTCGGTAGTGATATAAATAGTGCTTTATGGTCTGATACTCCTAAATCTAGAAGAAACTTTTCTTTTACATAATAATTATAACTACTTACAATATTGTCAATACATGTTGCAGAGGTTGCTGTAATTCTTGTATACTGATCAAAATTGAGATTTAGCCCATTTGTGGCTACCAGGTTCTTTAAGTGTGAAGAAAATTTGTCATCAGTCCATACATCTATGTTGAAGTCAGCACATATAACCACTTTCTTGTACAGTTTCTCACATTTTAATTTATGTAGCAATGTATCAAACTTATCTAAAAATACAGAGCTTATATGGTACCGAGGGGTGCGATATATGCTGATAATTAGTATGTTATACTCTTTAAGTTCTATACAACAACTTTCAAATGTACCTTCTTCATTCAGATGGCTAAAATTCTGTCTGATATCGTAGTCTACCGTGGAATGAACTAGTATGCAAGAGCCTCCATACCCATTGGTCCTACAAAAGCTGGTAGCCAGTTTATAACCTGTAAGTTTATTTAGGAGACTGATATTTTCAGAGTTTAGCCAATTTTCATTAAGGCATATTACTTTCACAGATTGTTTCACACTTTCTAGCAAAATTTCTATATCATAAAGCTTCCTGATCATTTCTTCAGACAGACCTCTGATGTTTAAGTGCATAATGAAATTACTACTACTGCATATATTATTTGGTAGAGGGTCTTTAAAACTAATTTGACTATAAAGTAATGGAACGTTCACCTGAGTGTTGACTGCTTGTTCTGGATTCGTTGTATTGGGCCAAATTCGGAAAGAACTGGCCCCATTCATCAGTTTCCCTGTGTGTGAGCATCTGGATGATGAGTAGGTACAGTTTTCTTGACGATAATTTCAGTCTCTGCTGTATGTTCTGAGGCTGGTTCTGGCACCATCTCATCTTCTGGACGTGATGTTCCTGTTTGAGCTGGCGCTGTGGCTGTGATTTTGTAATTATTTTCCCGTTTATCCATTTCCTTGGTCGAAACTGGTTGCATAGCAATTGGTTTTCTTGCAACGTCGTCGTCTTGTTGTATTAATTTCGCTAGCATTTTGCCAACGTATGACTTGCCAGCGTTATTATAATGTAGTCCATGTTTCGTAAACAAATCTCTTGTATCTGGAAGATCAAAAAATGTTACATTTTGTTGGGAGTTGCATATTTTGTAGAACTGTCTGTTTACTTTTGCAAGCTCCAGATTTACGATGGAATTGTCTTGCAGGTCGTATCTGTGAGGCAAGCTAGTAACTATGATGTTCGGAACTTTCAGATCAAGTAATGTAGGTTTTAAACACTGGGTCGCATGTTTGCTCTCATTTCTGTATACATCATTACTTCCACCCATGATTATGATGGCATCATTCTTAGATAGCTCATTAAGTGAGTTGCTGCTCTTAATTATCTCAGTCAAAGGTGCACTGGGTTTCGCCATACCTGTTGCCTTGAATAACGTACTGTATTCATTTATTTTTTCGACAATTTTCTTGGCGTGGCTATCACCAAGTACAACAACTCGATGTTTGATGTTCACTGGTTTATTTTTTGTATTAGATGTTTTCTTGACAGTGCACTCGATTGGAAGTTTCGTCACTGATTTTTGTTCGCCACTGTTCGTTGTCTTATGACAGTCTTCGTCTAGTGCTGTGAATTTGTTTGATAGCGGTATTGCCAGAACTGTACTCACTGTCTGTTTATTTGTTTTTTTCGGCGCACGCCACATTTTTTGCGCAGAATGATGGTTAACAACACTGTCTTGTGGTAGACGATGATCTCACTCTATCTCTTTGTATTTCGTTTCCAGTTATTGATATTTCTGCTGAAGTTCTTCATATTTCATATTTATAGTCATTAAATCATCTGTAAGCACACTTATTATTTTTTCTTTTGATTTTATCGTGTCCATTACATCGTTTTTCGTGACACTCACAACGCACTGACGGCATGTCCTGTCATGTTCGTCTTTTATATATTTTAGATTCACTTTAACACATTTGTCGTGATACCACAAAACCTGCACTGGATGCATAGGATACCTCTCTTTACCTTTTTTATGCAGATTTTACACACATCACTATCACTTTTTAAGGAAACTGAGACATCATTACAGAACAAAGTTTCATTCGACGTCATCTTTCATCCATATGTTAAAGGTTCAAAGGTGCAAATGGAGAAGTGTGTCGTGGGCTCCTCCACAAAAGATGCCTTGACATGCTTCTTGAGTTCTTATAGATTTTTGCCGGTGGGGGATTGAAGCCCAATGAGTTGCTGTATGGTTGCCAGCCACATACCCTACTGCATCTGCTCATGTCAACATGTCAATGGCCCTCCCCCCCCCCTCCCCCCTCCTTCCAGCACCTGTCATTGTGGCCCTCGTTGCAGTGTTCTTCCACATACAAGCAAACAACATTTGAGAGCATGGACACAAACACAGAAACAATCCAGGTATTGTTACAAGCAGCTGCTGACAATAAGTATGAACACAATATGAGACTGAGTGCTAGCTGCATTGCACTTATAAAGAGGAGGACTCCAGTAGACATTGTGTCAGATATTATGCTGTGTGCACAAATGATGTGGCCCACTGCAGGTAGCCCCTGATGGCTGTCCCATACAAATGCTGTTTGCAGAGCATTCAAAGTGTATTGCACCAATAGCCTGGTGCCACATGACATATCCGGGTATCATGCGCAGGGTTATAGCACCCCTTCCCCCTGCCTTGTGGAAAGGGTGCTCTGTAGTCTGGGCTCAGAGGTTTGGCCGACAATCATAGAGGATTCCAGTCCTGGTCCACAGCTGCCAAGGAAGCTGCTCCGTATAGTACACATGATGGCCAGCTGTGTCCTCATGCCACAGCAAAGGCCGTGAATCCACTGCCACCAACTCCGCTTCCTCTGTAAGTGCCTGTCCCAGCCTCGTGGGGCATCCCTGGTGCAGTGGTGGTCCCAAGCTCCTTGTGAATGTCACCTCCTCCTGCCTCTCCACATGGGTCCAGCCTCCCTGCGCCTGTTGCCAGGTCTTCCCGTGATGCTCTGCTACCACCAGTGATTCTACTATTGGATGGGCCATCACCTTTGGGTCCTTCAACGTCAGTGTCTCCAGCATCCCTGACCTAGTGGCCATTGCCTTCATTGTTGTCGCATTTCTACCATATCAAGGGACTGGATGTCAAAATGCTGCCAGTGCTGTTGTCATTAGTACTCTCCTATGGTACTTTGCAAGAGAGTGGGCACTGCATGGGTCCACAGCATGCCACTTCCACTCCCACTCACTGGTTCCAGCCAGGAATCTCCCTTTGCTGCCACTGTAATTGCCTGCCACAGACGCCATGGATGTTTCAGCTGTCACCCTGACTCCCACATTGGAGGAGCACTCTTTCCACAAGGCAGGGGGAAGGGGTGCTATAACCCTGTGCATGATACCCGGATATGTCATGTGGCACCAGGCTATTGGTGCAATACACTTTGAATGCTCTGGAAACAGCATTTGTATGGGACAGCCATCAGGGGCTACCTGCAGCGGGCCACATCATTTGTGCACACAGCATAATATCTGACACAATGTCTACTGGAGTCCTCCTCTTTATAAGTGCAGTGCAGCTAGCACTCAGTCTCATATTGTGTTCATACTTATTGTCAGCAGCTGCTTGTAACAATACCTGAATTGTTTCTGTGTTTGTGTCCATGCTCTCAAATGTTGTTTGCTTGTATGTGGAAGAAGAATAAACTTTGGTTCACTGGGGCATGCTGTTGTTTGTCTAAAGTACTATACAATGAAACACTCAGTTTTTATGTTGGCTGATCTAAAAACTGGCAATATGTATCAGTGAAGGCCACTTAGAAAGATAATTTCATATATTTATTGTCATGGGTTAAAATAAAAAGACTCGACACATTTACTTTATATTTGATAAACCTCCAGTTCACCCTTGGTGTCCAAGGGAACATGCCACTTAACAGAGTTTGAAGATGCTTAGCAGCATTTCTTGACCACCAAAAAACAAAAGTTGTAGAGAAACAGGAGGTGAGATGTCAAAAACCACATTGTGTAAGGAATATATACAAAATTTACAAAATCCTAAGCTTCATAATATTACTTATCAAACCAGGGGACTGACCATTTTCTTCCTTGGTTGCACTGATATCCTTCATGTGTGTATTGACTTCTGCAACATAACAATGAAACAGTGGTGGCACTGCATCAAAGCCATCACGTTCCAGTCCTGAAAACGAAAATGGTAATAATTAAGGGACCTGTATTGCTAGTGAAGGATAAATAGACATATAGTTACTGAATGAGAGCAGATTGCCAGTATTTTTGTTTTAATTTACATAACTAACGTTACTAGAAAATTCTGACCAGTATTTCAAATAGCTGTAGTTACTAGCTGATCCTTATTCAAGAACGGTAGCAGCCTACATCTCCCAGTACCATTCTGTGAAGGTCTAATGGCCATTGCTGAAAATCACATCAGCATATCATTAGAACATACTATATTTGTCCCCCCCCCCCCCCCCCCCCCCCCCATCAATGAACCATGGACCTTGCCTTTGTGGGGAGACTTGCATTCTTCAGCGATACAGATGATTGTACTGTAGGTGCAACCACAAATGGGGGGGTTATCTGTTGAGAGGCCAGACAAATGTGTGGTTCCTAAAGAAGGGCAGCAGCCTTTTCAGTAGTTGCACGGGCAACAGTCTGGATAATTGAGTGATCTGGCCTTGTAACATCAACCAAAAATGGCATTGCTGTGCTGGTACTGCAAATGGCTGAAAGCAAGGGGAAACTGCAGTCATAATTTTTCCCGAGGGCATGCAGCTCTACTGTATGGTTAAATGATGATGGTATCCTTTTGGGTAAAATATTCTGGAGGTAAAATAGTCCCCCCATTCAGATCTCTGGGTAGGGACTATTCAGTAGGACATTGTTATCAGGAGAAACAAAACTGGTGTTCTCTGGATCAAAGCATGGAATGTCAGATTCCATAATCGGGAAGATAGGTTAGAAAATTTAAAAAGGGAAATGAATAGGTTAAAGTTAGATATAGTGGGATTTAGTGAAGTTCAGTGGCAGGACGAACAGGATTTCTAGTCTGGTGAATACAGGGTTATAAATACAAAATCAAATAGGGCTGTAGCCAAGATAGACATGACATGCACACTCACCAATCTGTACAAGTTTATGTACCAACTAGCTCCGCAGATGAGGAGGAGACTGAGTAAATGTATTATGGGATAAAAGACATTATTCAGATAGTAAAGAGAGACGAAAATTTAATAGTGGTAGGGGACTGGAATTTGATAGTAGGAAAAGGAGGAGAAGAAAAAGTAGCAGGTGAATATGGACTGGAGAAAGAAATGAAATAGGAAGCTGCCTGACAGAATTTTGCACAGAATCATAAATGAAGGTTGTGTATGTGGGAGAGACCGGGAGACACCGAAGGTTTCAGATAGACTACATAATGGTAGGACAGAGATTTTGAAACCAGGTTTTAAATTGTAAGACATTTCCAAGGGCAGATGTGGACTCTGACCACAATTTATTGAGTATGAACTGCAAATTAAAACTGAAGAAACTGTAAAAAGGCAGGAATTTAATAGATGGTACCTGAATAAACTGAAAGAACCAGAGGTTGTAGAGAATTTCAGCAGGAGCATTAGGTAATGATTGACGAGAACAAGGGAAAGGAATACAGTAGAAAAAGAATGGATAGCATTGAGAGATGAAATAGTGAGAGCAGCGGGGGACCAGGAGGCATAAAGACTAGTGATAGTATAAATCTTTGGGTACCACTATTGATTTAATCAATGAAAGGAGAAAATATAATAACAAAACAAATTAAGCAGGTGAAAGGGAATACAAACATCTTAAAAAAAAAAAAAAAGAGACTGACAGGAAGTGCAAAATGGCTAAGTAGGCAGGTGCTGTCTACAGAGACCTTATGAGAAATGAGAACCACCTGTATGAATATCAAGAGCTCAGATGGAAAACCAGTCCTAAGCAAAGAAGGGAAAGCAGAAAGGTGGAAGGAGTATATGGAGGGTCTATACTAGGGAGATGTACTTCAGGGAAATATTATGGAAATGGAAGAGGATGTAGATGAAGATGAGAAGGGAGATATGATACTGCATGAAAAAATTGACAAAGCACTGAAAGAATTAAGTCGAAACAAGGCCCTGAGAGTAGACAACATTCTGTTAGAGCTACTGATAGCCTTGGGAGAGCCAGCCATGACAAAACTCTTCCATCTGGTGAGCATTATGCATGAAACAGATGAAATACCCTCAGACTTCAAGGAGGATATAATAATACCAATTCCAAAGAAAGTAGATGTTTACAGGTGTGAAAATTACTGAACTATCAGTTAAACAAGTCACAGTTGCAAAATACTGATGTGAATCCTTTACAGAAGAATAGAAAAACTGGTTGAAGTTGATCTCAGGGAAGGTCAGTTTGGAATCTGGAGAAATGTAGGAAGATGCAAGGCAACAAAGACCCCATGTTTACAGCATTTGTAGACTTAGAGAAAGCTTCTGTCAATGTTGACTGGAATACTTGCTTTCAAATTTTGAAGGTGGCAGGGATAAAATACAGGGATCAAAAGGCTATTTACAATATGTACAAAACCAGATGGCAGCTATAAGAGTCGAGGGGCACGAAAGGGAACAGTGGTTGAGAAGGAAGTGATACTGGGTTGCAGCCTCTCCCTGATGTTATTCAATCTGTATATTGAGCAAGCAGTAAAAGAAACAAAAGAAAAATTTGGGGTAGGAATTAAAGTCCAGGGAGAAGAAATAAAGACTCTGAGGTTTGCTGATGACATTGTAATTTTGTCAGAGACAGGAAAGGACCTGGAAGAGCATTTGAATGGAAGGGACAGTTTCTTGAAAGGAGGATATAAGATGAACATCAACAAAAGCAAAACAAGGATAATGGAATGTATTCGAATTAAATCAGGTGACACTGAGGGAATTAGATTAGGGAATGAGACACTTAAAGTAGTAAATGAGTTTTGCTATTTGGGAAGAGATATAACTGATGATGGTCAAAGTAGGGAGGATATAATATGCAGACCAGCAATGGAAAGAAAAGCATTTCTGAAGAAGAGAAATTTGTTAAGATCAAGTATAGATTTAAGTGTCAAGAAGCCCTTTCTGAAAGTATTTGTAACGAGTGTAGCCATGTATGGAAGTGAAATATGGACGATAAACAGTTTAAGTAAGAAGAGAATAGAACCTTTTGGAATGTGCTGCTATGGAAGAATGCTGAAGATTAGGTAGGTAGATCATGTAACTAATGGGGAGGTACTGAACAGAACTGAGGAGAAATTTGAGGGACAACTTGACTAGAAGAAGAGACTGGTCGGTAGGGCACATTCTGAGGCATCGAGGGATCACCAATTTAGTACTGTGGGGAAGCGTGAGGGGTAAAAATCATAGAGGGAGACCAAGAGATGAATACATTAAACAGATTCAGGAGGATGTAGGTTGCGTTAGTTATTCGGAGGTGAAGAGGCTTGCACAGGATAGAGTAGCATGGAGAGCCGCACTGAACCAGTCTTTGGATGAAGATCACAACAACAACAACATACTATTTGTGCAGAGAATGAAGTTTATGTTACTGTTCTCTTTATTTGAATGTTCAGTGAATCTAGCATTCATTATCAGCCCTGTTTCTGTGATAAACCAACATGCCAGAAGAGGACACAAATAAGCAACATCCCAGAAATAACAGTCTGAGCCACTGGGACCACTGTATTGCACAAACAGTCACAATGAGCCACAGAACAGATCCATATTGTTGTTGCCCAGTGTGTGTGTGTGTGTGTGTGTGTGTGTGTGTGTCAGCTGGAATGATGCAAAACAGGGTGGGTTACAGTCATGAGTGTAATTATTACAAGGGCTAACACAAATGAATCACTACTTTGCCATTATGAGATTTTCTGTAAAACAACACTTAAAGGAACTAACAACAATCTATTCTATTCAGCAATGAGACAAGGTTTGGTTTTACAAAAAACTAAATGAATATACATCTGGTGTTTATAGTATGAAGTATAACAGCTTTAGTACATACAGTATTGATATAGATTTTGTTGGAAACTAGGTAGAGAGAACCACAGCCTTCAATGCAGATTTTCGGTGGTGTTCATTAAGGTCACAAATCAAAAAAGGAATGATGGTGAGAAGGACAGACTCAGAGAAAGGTCAAAACAACATTTCATGAAATTAAAAGCAAGGGTGGTAACATTAAGAGTGTGATGGGAATTCTACAGTTAAATGCAGAGGAGAGAGCGGATACGTGTAAAGAGTTCACTGAAGGTCTCTATGGCAGTGAAGACTTGTCTAATGATGTGATAGAAGAAGAAACAGGAGTTGATATAGAAAAGATAGGGGATCCAGCATTAGACTCAGAATTTAAAAGAGCTTTGGAAGACTTAAGATCAAATAGCACAATAGGGATGGATAACATTCCATCAAAACTTCTAAAATATTCGGGTATCTACACCTACATCTACATGGATACTCTACAAATCACATTTAAGTGCCTGACAGAGGGTTCATCGAACCACCTTCACAATTCTCTATTATTCCAATCTCAATCTCATACAGCGCGCAGAAATAATGAACACCTATATTTTTCCGTACGAGCTCAGATTTTCCTTATTTTATTGTGGTGATCGTTCCGCCCTATGTAGGTTGGTGTCAACAAAATATTTCGCATTCAGAGGAGAAAGTTGGTGATTGGAATTTCGTGAGAAGGTTCAGTTGCAACAAAAAACGCCTTTCTTTTAATGATTTCCAGCCCAAATCCTGTAATCATTTCTGTGACACTCTCTCCCATATTTGGCGGTAATACAAAACCTGCTGCTTTTCTTTGAACTTTTTCGATGTACTCCATCAGTCCTACCGGGTAAGGATCCCACACCATGCAGCAGTACTCTAAAAGAGGATGGACAAGCGTAGTGTAGGCAGTCTCCTTAGTAGGTCTGTTACATTTTCTAAGTGTCCAGCCAATAAAACACAGCCTTTGGTTAGTCTTCCCAACAACTTTTTCTATGTATTCTTTCCAATTTAAGTTGTTTGTAATTGTAATACCTAGGTATTTAGATGAATTTACGGTTTTTAGATTAGACTGATTTATCACGTAGCTGAAGTTTAACGAGTTCCTTCTAGCACTCATGTGGATGACCTCACACTTTTCATTATTTAGGGTCAACTGCCACTTTTTGCACCATTCAGATATTTTTTTCTAAATCATTTTGCAGTTTGTTTTCATCTTATGATGACTTTATTAGTCGATAAACAACAGTGTCATCTGCAAACAACTGAAGACGGCTGCTCAGATTGTCTCCCAAATCGTTTATATAGATAAGGAACAGCAAAGAACCTGTAACACTACCTTGGGGAATGCCAGAAATCACTTCTGTTTTAGTCGATGACTTTCCGTCAATTACCATGAACTGTGACCTCTCTGACAGGAAATTGCAAATCCAGTCACATACCTGAGACAATATTCCATAAGCACACAATTTCACTATGAGCCACTTATGTGGTAAGTGACAACAAAGTGATTATTCACATTGATGTGTAGAATGTATGAGTCTGGTTTGGAAAAATGTAATTCATGCAGTAACTTAACAGCTCATGCATCCAAGTTTCTGACAAGAATAATATACAGAAGAATGGAAAATAAAATTGAGTATATGCTAAATGTGATCAGTTTGGCTTCAGGAAAGAGAAAGGCATCAGAGAGGCAATTCTGATGTTGCAGTTGTTAAAGGCATCAAGACTAAAGAAAAACCAAGGCAGGGTCGGAGGATTTGTCAGCCTGTAAAAAGCATTCAATAGTGTCAAATGGTGCAAGACGTTCGAAATTCTGAGAAAAATAGGAATATGTACAAGGAAAGAAGGATAATCAGGGTTGCCACAAGTTCTGAAAATCAGGGAATTTCAAATGTGTCAGGGAAATCACAGAAATATCAGGGAAATTTGAGAAAAACACTGGAAAAATCTCATTTATGTCTCAGTAGACGAAATGGTTTGTTTACTGAAATGTCATACAACATCACTGGCTAGGCACAGCTGAGTATGTGAGCCATTCCCATCAACTTGCATTCAATGCTGCCTCACTTCTTGCTGCTAGCCTAGCAGCTGCGACAAGAGGCAGGGAGGCATGAGGAGTGGTTTGTTTGGATCTGATTCTCAGCAACAGTTGATGCAGTGGCTAGAGACAGTGGTTACTTGTGCATGAGTTGTACATGTGTGATTGTGTGAATGTGCTTGTGCTCTTGTTTTCTATCAAACGCTATGGCCAAAAATTTAGTTGTGAGAATATGGTTGTCTTTTCTATGTGCTTGTCTGCAGCTCAGCGATCATCTTTATGGTGAGTTGCTACCTATCATCATTAGTATTGATTCTCAGAGTACTCGTGCAAGTTGCATGGATTGATCACCACAGTCTCGTTTCACCAACATGGTGACTGTGACACATGAACAGCTAGCTACACCAGTGGACTTCCACGACAGGCCAAAACCACAGGCCATTTTTGTGGGTATCTCTAACGATCAGGCATGCCAATCTGTAGCCCTTCTTTTGCCTCTAATGTGCAAGCTTGCCCGTTGGATGTAGTTTTGCTGATCTGGGGTCAGAGGCCATGGGTGAGGATTTCAGGAAATGTGATTGTCTCACCACAAGTACACTGTACAGTGCGCCACTTTATAGACATTTTATTTCTTGTAGTACATTTTGGCACTTTTAAAAGTAGTTTATATATTATATAGGATGGATGATAAGATGAAGAAAATCGTGGCAGTTGTTGGTGGTTTGTATGGTGTATACTCATGTATTTCAAGAAAGAAAAATCACACAATATCTGTAAAATAATAGACATAACACAGTCGGTAATAACCAACAATAAAGAATACAGCAGAATCAACATTTTATTGGCAGTCACCTATAGTGTTGGTTTACACAACTCTTCCCTGGCTTATACCCTTTTTTCAAGAGGTCTTCTTTATCTGAGGTTATTTTTGAAATCAAAGCGACTCCAACAAAATGCATATTTTTGTCTCAAATACTTTTCATTTTATGGAAATAAAATAAAATCATTGGTCTTGTTTTCTCCATCTAAAAACAGCTCATTGCAAAAGATGTTGATGTTAGTAGTTAAAATTTTTGCTCACACATTTAGAAACACAGAAGTCATATTTTTTGTCAACTTATGTCTTTACTTACCCTTGAGATCTCAATATTTGTTAGAGAACAATGCTAAAACATGTCTGGAAATCAAGGAAATATCAGGGAATTTCAGGTCAGGGAACCTGTGGCAATCCTGCTAATATACAAACTGTACAAGAACCAGGAGGGAACAACAAGAGTGGAAGAACGTGAACGAAGTGCTAGGATTAAAAACAGTGTAAGACAAGGATGTACTCTTTCACCCCAATGTTCAAACTATAAATCGAAGAAGCGATGACAGAAATAAAAGAAAGGCTCAAGAGTGGAATTCAATGTGAAACGATTTCAGTGACAAATTTGCTGATGACATTGCTATCCTCACTGAAAGTAAAGAAGAAATGCAGGATTTTATGAAAGGAATGAACAATCTCATGAATACAGAATACGGTTTGAGAGTAAATTGAAGAAAGATGAAAGTAATGAGAAGTAGCAGAAACAAGAACTCAACTTCAGGATAGGTGGTCACAACGTAGATGAAGTTAATGAGGTTTGCTACACTGATAGCAATAATCCATGACAGACAGATCAGGGAGGACATAAAAAGTGGACTAATACTGGCAAAAGGGCATTTCTGGTCAAGAGAAATTTGCTACTATCAAACATAGGCGTTAATTTGAGGAAGAAATTTCTGAGAGTGCAAATTTGGAGTAGATTGTAGTACGGTAGTGAAACATGAACTGTGAGAAGACCGGAACAGAAGAGAATCAAAGCTTTTGAGATGGGGTGCTACAGGAAAATATTGAAAATTAGATGGACTGTTAAGGTAAGGAATACTCTGGAGAATTGGCAAGGAAAGGAATACATGGTGTATACCCTACCCTTGTCACTAATTTCTCAACAGTTAGCCCTGCCATTGCAACAGTACAGTATCCAAGCATTTTCTACTGTCATACCCCAGGGTGTATACACAGATAAGAAAAAAAAAATCCCCATTTTTCCGGGTTAAAAATACACTTTCTCCCAGGAGAAAATACACTTTTTTCTGGGTAACATACATGTTTTCTTGGGTGAAAATGTACTATACCTCCAGTGAAAGTACATTTTTTGCATTTTACATGATGATATCCTTTTCTTCTGAGCTGTAAAACTTACCAGCCCTTTGAATGGTAAAGGTTTTAGACATCAATGTAGAACTTCCCAGCACTTTAGGAAATGAAACCCACCAAAAAACAATGTATTTCGAAAAGATCCTTGATACGCAGCAGCTCATACACAGTGTATTTTCATATTACAAAAGTGTAAATACAAATTCAACCAAACACAGCATGGGAGTTTCCAAAGCACTGAAATAAGACTGTGATGTCCCTTTGTTAGCAAAGCATAGTTCATATCACGTGATCTCACCAGTCAATGACAGCAGATATTCAGAGCACAGAGTATGTGACGCAGTCAGCCAGCAGTAACATCACTGTTAAGTAGGGCGAACACACAAATAGGAAAATTCAATAGTTTCACTTACTACACATACAGTATAGCTTCAAGAAAAGCTAAGCTTTCACATATAAGACTGGGTGTCAAAAATGTTTTGTGTTTTTTTCTGGGGATGTGGATGGGCAGGATCCAAAGAACACGGCTTAAATGGCAGGTGAGTACTTCTGACAAGTGTGATTATAAATTTCACTGCTAGGCACCGAACATTTTGTGGGTTACCTCACCGAATAAATTTTCCATCACACACTTTGCCAATAACATGTGAAATTGCTCAAAAACTCACCTCACACTTTTTTTTGAAGGATAATTATACCTTTTGCCATCATTATTGTATGATTCGGAATCTGTGAAAGAACTAAAATAAATATGTAAAACTAACCTTGAACCTTGGACTTTTTTACATGTGTTAATCTTTAAGATATATCTAACATAAATGTGCCAGTAAAATTTTAAATAATGGCATACATGGCTGGCCTTCTGGGCCTGAAACTTTTCTAAATGGCCGGTCCTCATTATACATTTTCACATGTGACACTACTCATCTTCCTTAAAAGGAAATTTACTTTGAAAGTAATATTTTCCTGTGACCTATTAGAAATGCAAACATTTGTTATGTCATGCTCATTGAAGTTCAAAAGCAGTTTGTTGTTACAAAGTATTTCACAATCTTCATTCTGAAATCTTTGACACATTTTGCTATCAGCAGAGGCTTTTGTGTGCACTTTGTTTAGTTGTTGTAAAAGGTGCACTTTCTTTGGAACTAAAGTTTTATTTTGGTGTTATTGTCTCGTTTATGTTTTACTGCTACAGATTTATTCAGCAGTAGGAGGCCAAAAGTGAAATTCTTTGTTAGGCTATCAGTTCTTACCAGTCAAAATTACAAAAATTTAACTGAAAACTAAAACAATGAAACATTCCCAGAATTGTAAAAAATTCCCGTATTTTTCCCAGATGAAGAAATTCCTGGGTTTTTCCCAGTTGTTCTAGGGCATATACACCCTGCATACCCCATCCTGTATGAAGTTTTGACGGGTTGTCATTTGCAATGTTTCACATTATCTCTGCACAATATTTATGGTGTGGCCTTGGTTCTCAGCCACCCTCCTGGTCTCTACCTTCATTAGTTGCTGTCCTCGCCCATCCAGTCCCTTTCCTGCTCCCATTCCAGTACTACACAGCCATCATTCCACCACTGCACCCAGTCTTTTTTCTCTTTTTCTATTTATTTTATTTTTTATTTATTTCTCTCTATTTATCTCTGTGTCTCTCCTTTTCCACTACTTCCCCCCCCCCCCCCCCCCCCCCCCCCCACCACCACCACCACCTCTCAGTTGCCACTTGCACTCTGAACTGGTGCTGCTGCTCACAGTGTGTTTTCAGTTGCCTGAGACTGCAGTCGTGTGTGTGAGTTGCGTTTATGTGAGTGTGTGTCTATTGTTGACAAAGGCCATTAGCCAAAAGCTTTAAGTGTGAAAATCTTTTTGCTGTGACTATCTGCAACTCAGCATCTCCACTATATGGTGAGTGGGAACTTTCCTTCTCATAACATTGTTACATTCCATCCTAGATTTTCCATTGTTTGATTTGGTTTTAGCAAATCCTGATATATGCATTCTTGGAGTTAAAGCAAAAGTCAACAAATGCAATAAAATTAGTCTCAAGTGTCTTAGCTCACTTTCCACAGCAAGCAGTTGGCAATAATGGAGTAGACTGGTGTGACAGGTTGCTGTACACTATATTATACATTACTGTAACAATATATACTAGAGGGAATAGTGTTGCAACCAGACTTTATTTTGGTCACAACACTTACAGCACACTTTTAGACAAATATTCACTTTATGCTCTCATATTAGTGTACAAAGAGGTAGTGCAAGCTATATGAGAATAGATGATTATTCTTGTTATTCTGAAAATGGCATACAGGTCAAAGAACGCTCCAGTGAGAAAATCCCAGTTGCTGCCACACACACACACACACACACACACACACACACACACACACACATTCAAGCAAGTACCCCTCACACACACATGACCGCCATCTCCGGCGGTTTGGACCAGAGTGCAACTGTCAAATAGAAAGGAATCAGCAGTATTTGCTCCCACTTTCCAAGGAGTTTCTGGCATATCGTAGGATAAGTTATCTTATCTAGTATGCAGGTTCTACGAAGGAAGCAGAGTGCCACAGCAAACAAAAGGAATTGACAGAACAGGAAAGGATCATAAAGATATAACTATTCCCAATACGAATGATATGAGGAAATTTGAATGCAGAGTGAGCCACCATGGTAGTCTGGCAAGAGGCTATTTGCCTTCACATCTCACAGTCAATAAAATTTTAATAGATTCTATGAAGAAAGAAAAAGTCAATGATTGAAATATAAGATTAGTCCAATGGAAAGAAAAGCAGATGCATGAACTATGAACCAGACACAGATTACATAAAATTCGTGCACTGCAGTTTTGTGATGTAATATCTATCAATAAGATTTGCTTTGACATGCAGCAAAACAAGCCTACTCCAAAACTATCAACCAATGAGATTTTCTATGATAGACAAGTATGGATATACAGTCTGTGCATCATGAACCATACTAAGGAGCAAAAAAGGAAAGTATCATGTATCTACACCTGATAGGAGACAGAGACTTCAAGAGGATGCAACCATGGGTTGCTTCAATTTTACTGGACTTTTTTTCTGACTTCGATAAGAAAAAACCAAATGATGGTGCCAGTACCATACAACTTTTCTCAAATTCTTGCAGCAACCAAAATTAAAATAGTTGTATGATGGTGATGCTTATGGCGTTCTTGGGAAAAAGAGTGCAAAATTCTATAATATTCATCACTTCTTTCCTGTTTGTCTCCTGGACAGAATGTTTGGTAGAATTGAGAAGTCTAAAGAGCATGGAACTCTCAAAGTTCTAAACACAGGCTGGTTGCTAAAAATCTAAAAGACAGAGTACAGAAAGTACTAAATACCAGCCCCATTCAAAACAAGCAGCCAGTGTGTCTTTTCATACAAGAAAATGAAGAAATTTGTTAATATGTCAGTAAGTAATACATACTTTAAAGATCCAGCACAAGTTGACATCTTCAGAGGAAAGAAACCATGCCATCCAACAGTATTAACACCCACACTTTTACCGAAACAAAATATGGTTAGCAAAGAAAAGAAGGAAGACATCCCTGCCTTGCCAAAGTGCTATGAAATTCCAAATGATGCAAAAGAGTATTACAAAGATGTCCTAGATGAATAATGAATAGCTGTAACTATGACATGTAATGTAACTACGACCGGCAATACTTTTCATGGCACAGCTATTTATTTGTTACTTTATGTGGTATTGATAACAATGAAATTAGCTAATCAATTACATTAAAACAGCTATTAAAATTATTATTATTATTATTATTGTGTTACACTACTGTATTTATATTATTATTGATTGTATTCTCAATAAAGTTAAAAACAATAAATTAAAAAAAAATGCAATTTATAACAATGTATACAAAAATACATGTTGTGGAACAATGAAGGCGCTTAATAAATACTAAAGTCAATTAAAAAAATAGTTGTAAAAAATTAAAAAGTTATGCAAAACTTAAAAAGGCAAAATAACAGATACCAGCAATAATTACATACATTTATCAACTTTTGAAAAAAAAACACTGGAAAAATGATAACCTAACATATATTTACAAAAATTAAATTTTATTGTATTCCATTACAATGTTTTATTTATATCTGAGCAATCTGGTAATCATGTAAAATTTAAAATGTTCAAACATAGACATCCAGGAAAAAAATAGAAAACCTTATTTTAAGAAAAACAGTGTCTGTTGCATTTATCGAGTTTTGAAAAAATGCTCCTAAATTTCAATAATCTCTACAATGATTCCTTTTTAACAGTTGCAGATGAGATAACAAAAAAAACTAGTAAATTAGCTTTTCAGTGGTTTCCATGGGAATATGCATGTCATTATTTGATTATACACATGACTCTGTACTTTATATCTGTGGGGGTAACATTTTGATAAATTTTAGTAAGGATACCATTTTTAATTTCCTGTAATGTTTTTATGCTGCTCTTGATATTCAGTATGGAGGCTTTGCCAAATAAAGTGAGTTAATGAGATTCTGAACAGATTAAAAAAGTATGCCTATTTGGTGTTCAAACTGAATACTTTCCTTTCACATGCTGTAGTCTACCAATTAATCTAATCAAGCATGCCTGAAGGTGATTATGTCGGCAAGGACTACTGATGTGCAGAAGTTCTTACCTAAAAATCAGTCTTAGACTTAACATTGTCATACACTCATTCGTTTCTTCGCAGAGATGCTAATGCTTGTACAAGAGGCTCCACAGTTTGGAGCTTTACAAGCAGGAACATGAATCACGAGTGTTAGCCACGAAATTCAAAGCTTGAAATTCAAGCTGCATCCAACAAACAGTTTTAATCTGGTATAATTCTCAATACCAGTGAGCACTCTGCTGAAAAGTGAAATATTCAATCGACAAAGTGAGTTATTTGCTGAGGCAACTGCACCGCATAATCCCAATAAATGTACTGAGATGTTAGACTTCCTTTTCCTGTGATGGAATCATATATAAGTATATTACAATAGTGTAATAATTTAAAAAACAAAGTTTAATGCTGTAAGATGTGCCATTTTAGTTCACAGTGCATATATAGTGGCAATATTGGCATGACATGAACATAACTACATAAAAGTTCTGTGTACTAAATGAAACAGAAACAAAAGGCACAGAAAACAATGTATTTTACAAAAATTGGCAATAAGCTCCAAACCTTAAACATTTGTGAATATTGTTTTGAATAGGTATTTGTATGTCAAGCCATGACTGTGGATTTAAAAGCACACAAGTCATAAATACTGACAATTTAACAGCTGCCAGCAAGATGTAACTTATATTTCACCTGGTAACTGCAGAGAATATTAATAACACTGTATATCCTTAACTGGAGACTGCTTATTTGTGATGAGTGTTGTATTATTCCCTGTTTGACAGTCCAAATCACTGGTAATGCCAAGAGATTTTGATGCCCATCTTTGTGGTATTATTTCCCATAATAGAGTGGCCAACAAGGACTGGAGACACGAGTACTTTCAGTGATTTAGATGTAAAAGCAACTTTTTTCCCACATTGTTAAATATTTACAGTAAAACAAACGGGTCAGTTAGTTTCTGATCATTAAAAATATTGTATGACAGAAATCTAAACAATGACTTGGCCATGGCATTTGGATAAAACATATGGAAAGAACATTAGAATCAAATTTACGAAGTAAATAGTGTGATGAAAAATTAATTATTTGTTAAGCACATTCCCTCCCATTTTCATTCCTATTTTATTGTAAAACAAATAAGAACAGAAATAAACAAAAGCACAGACAAAGGAAGGAAAAATCCTTATGATAAGAGGAGAAACCTTTAAAACACCACAGATAATCTAACAGTGACATGCGACTCAGTTACCACAAGCATTGTAAAACAGTGAGATACAACTCAGTTACCACAAGCACTGTAAAATCCTCCAAACATATATCACTAGAGAATGACACAAAGTGTAACACTCAAAATAAAGCAAAAATAATTTTGAGCATTGCTAAAAATCAAACAAACAGAAAAATGTCTTAGGACACGGCCTAATGTCAGTGTAAAAAAAAATCAACCAGGATACAAATACTGCCAAGAAAGCCTTCCCTGTATAGTCAAATGAAACTGAATTTGCAAATAATAGCTGGGATGGAAATGATAACACAGTGCAATCATTGTCCACCAGTTTCTAGGATTTCTTTCCCACAATAGTAGCAAACTCTGTACCTGCTCCCAGAACAAATCTCTTACTCTGCAGCAGTGTGTGCACTGTTTAGAAACCTCCTAAAAGATAAAAACTCTGTGCCAGAGAGGGATTCAAACCATGAACCTTGCCTTTCATAGGGAATACTCTTACAATTTGGAAATTATGCCCCCTCCCAACCGCCGCCCCCCTCTTTGCCCGGGTGTGTCTAAGACATGTCTCCACTGTTCCCTTTCTTCTAGGAATGCTAATCCTACAAATTACTCAGCAGATCTTCTGTGAAGTTTGGATGGTAGGAAATGAGTACTGGTGGGCCAGCAAAGCTGTGAGATTGTGTCATGAGTCATGCCTGGATGTTCAGTCAGTAACAGCATTGCCTATGAAACGTAAGTTTTCATTTGCCATAAGTTACTGAACCTGCTAATAAATAACTAAATACAGAAGCATTAGAGCAATTTCAACAACATTCACTGCAATATCCACAGAAATTAATTTAAAAAAAATAAAAGCTCTAAATAGATTACAAAAACAGTGGTAATGTACGAACCCTCTACTGTCAGCTTGCAGTCATCTGGCATCTCTTCAAAGTCAGCAAGCTCCTAGGAAAAAATGAAACGTTGTAATACAGAGTTTTCACAATTATTTCTATATCTATATTCAGTAAGTCACAGTGTGTGCAGGGCAATTTATCAAAGACACAAGAAAGCTACATCTTTATAAATTAGTTAAACTGAATACTAGTCATGTACGAGGGTGGTTTGTTAAGTCTGGTAAATTTTCACGAAAGAATGGAACATTTTTGCTGTGCCTTCATAGTTGGTAAGCTTAATTATTCCCAGAATTTCAACAATGTACAGTGTAAAGTTCATTGTTGACAGCCATCTGAATCGGTCAGTGTGTCAAATGTGACAGAAAATGGAGAAAACCAAATTTTGTGATGTTCTTAAACATTTTCATTTGAAAAGTTGGACCACCACACAAACCAAATCAGAATTGGCTGAAGTTTACATGGACTTTGCATCATCACAGAAGACCATTTAATTTTGGATTGATGAATTTAAACTGGTTGGACATGCACAGAAGGTGAAACACATTCTGGTCATTCAACTGATGTCATAACGAAGGAAACCACTGACAGAATCTATGATGTGGTAATGCAAGACAGCTGAATAAAACTTTGTGAGATTGCTGAGACTGCAGGATTTCAACTAAGTGAGTGCATAATACCCTACTCAGAGAACTGGTTATGATTGTCGACCAAAAGTGCATCCTGCACAACATTTCAACACAATGTCTGGTAATGTTTAATAGCAATTTGCATGACTTTTCGCCCTGATTTGTAACTGTTGATGAGACATGGATCCATTGTTACACACCACAGTCAAAACAGCAGTAAAAAAAATGAACAAACACTGGTGAAATTGACTGATAAAGGCAAAGATGATTTTGTCATGTGGTAAGGTGATGGCCATTGGTTTTTGAGATTCCAAAGGAATAATCTTCATAGTTTACTTGGAAACAGCAGAACCATAACTGGACTCTATTATGCTTCATTGCTGGATTGTCTGAAACTTGCATTGGCTGAAAAAAGATCAAGGTTGGCATGCAAAAAAGTGCTCTGTCACTAGGATAATGCATCATCCCACATATCAACAATAATAATGGCAAAAGTGTATGAATTGGGTTTTGAATTGGTTACTAATCCAGCCCATTCACTTGAATTACCCCAAGGGTCTTCTTGGTTTGCTGGGAAGAAATTTTCATCGAGTGAGGAAGTGATAGCTGCAATAAATGAATATTTTGTAGAGTTTGACAGAACCTATTTTTCTGATGGGATCAAAAAACTTGGAGACCACTGGACCAAGTGTATATCCATCAAAGGAGGCTAGGTCCAAAAGTACGGTGAGTTATTTATGAAACAAACATTTTTTCTTGCTTCTTTATGAGACTTATCAAACCACCTTCATAGATGTAGATGTAATAACTATGAGGGGCATTTGAAAAGTCCATGCAAAAATAAAAACTACTTACATGTTTGGAGTAAACCTTTTTTATTTTTTGACATAGTCTCCTTTTAGACTTATACACTTCATCCAACATTGTTCTAATTTGTTGATCCCTTCTGAATAACAGGAATTGTCCAAGTCTGCAAAATAGCTATTAGTTGCTGCAATCACCTCCTCGTATGAATAAAATCTTTGTCCTGCCAGCCATTTCTTCAAATTGGGGAACAAATAGTGTCCAAGGGAGCCAAGTCTGGAGAATAGGGGGGATGTGAAATGATTTGGAATCCTATTTCCATTAATTTTGTGACCACAACTGCTGAGGAAAGTGCTGTTACGTCGTTGTGATGGAAAAGGACTTTTTTGCGGTCCAATTGCTGGCATTTTTCTTGCAGCTCAGTTTTCAAATGATCCAATAATAATGAATAATATTCACCTGTAATAGTTTTGCACTTTTCTGGATAGTCGATGAGGATTATCCCTTGCAAATCCCAAAAGACAGACGCCATAACCTTTCCAGCTGAAGGAATGGTCTTCGCCTTTTTGGTGCAGATTCTCCCTTGGAAACCCAATGTTTAGATTGTTGTTTGGTCTCAGGAAGATAGTATTGTATCCATGTTTGATCCACAGTGACGTGACGATGCTTAAAGTCCTGCAGATTCTTCCTGAACAGTTGCAAACCATCCTTGCAACACTTCACATGACTCCGTTTTTGGTCAAGCGTGAGCAATAGCGGAACCCATCTTGCAGATAGCTTTCTCATGTCCAAATTTTTATGCAAAATATTATGTACCCATTCATTCGAGATGCCCACGGCACTAGCAATCTCATGCACCTTAACTCCAAATCATGGAATGTATCAATGATTTCTGGAGTCATAACCTCCACAGGGCATCCAGAACGTTCAGCATCACTTGTGCCCATATGGCCACTCCGAAAATTTTGAAACCACTTATGAACTGTTCTAATCGAAGGTGCAGAGTCACCGTAATGTTTATCAAGCTTCTCTTTAGTCTCCTCAGGCATTTTGTCTTTCATAAAGTAATGTTTAATCACCACACGAAATTCTTATTCCTCCATTTTTTGACAATCACTCAACTTCCTTGATTCACACGAATGCCAAACACAAAGAAATAGACCAATATAGCTGAAACGTGGTGTGTGTTCTTTCCAAAGCTGCTACTAACTAAACATGACCTCAATATGTGCCGGTGGTGCCATCTCTCAGACTTTGCATGGAATTGTCAAATGCCCCTCGTATGAAAAGGAAGATGCAACAATCAGCTGTAGCAAAATAAAAGTACTATTCACATACAAAACAGAATTTTTTCTTGATGAGTCCTTGAGACTACAATTACTTCTTATGTTAGCAAATTAAGTGTATTAGTGTTCACAATTTACAGGAACTTAATGTGCTGTATTCATATGATTAACGTAAGCCATGCCCACTTTTTTTTCAAAAATGGTTTATTAATAGTAACTGTACAATTTATGAACAAATACAGACATATTTACATGAAGCAGCACACAAAAAGTGTCTTTGCTATTAGGCACATAAAAAAGTTTCAGGTTTTTTTGACAGCAGGTAGCATTTCTTACTTTTAAAGAGTCAGTGCAACTAGGTATTAGCCACCCAAACAACTACAACTGCATGTTTAATGTACTCAGTCAGTTATACGAAGTATGAACTCCAGTGTACCAGGAATGAACTACATTTATTAACCAATAAACAAAGTAGACTCACTTGACACTACTTGAGGCTAGTTAGTACTAGAGACAACTTTGGAAAGAACTGTCAACTATAGCCAAGAAATTATCATCCTATAAAATATTCATGGAATGTCACACTACAATCAGAGAACAAAACAAAACACAGCACCTCTAGAAGCTAGTGTTGAACTCTATGATAGTTGAACTCTATGATAGCTCATATAAACATAGCAACTGATGATCTTGATTGCTACAACATCCCCTCAGGAGAAACAGAGTGTCATCCAAAAATCTTGCTGGGAAATGCACTAGATGTCCAGACCATGTTCTACATTCAGGTAGCAGGTCTGCTTTGGGTGGATGCAGTTGTGCTTGAGGATGAGGCTTAGGCTGGTTCTGTGATATGTGTTTTGGTGGTACTTCTGGGAATATGTAAGTTGGTCTCACTATGTCAGTTGAGACTGCAGAAGTTCTGCCATTCAGTACAATGCTCAGAGTTCATACTCCAGTTTCAACAACACAATGCAGGAATGTGTAAGGCAGTTGTAGCATTGGTTTACAATGTTTGCGTGTAGCATTAAATCTATGCACATAGGTTGATCTTGTTCCATGTCTGAATACTTGCTATGGGCAAATTTGATCAACATGTTCCTTCAGAGGACAAATTAGTTTGTTTGGTCTTGGTCAGGTAACTGCATGGAGTTTGGGTTGATGAATTTGCCAGGGAGTCATAGTGCTTCACCATACATGAACTCCAATGATGAAGAATCCATATTCTATTAGGATGTGTTCCAAAGATCAAGCAGGACCAAGGGGAAGGCTGTTGTCCAATTAGTATCGTGACACATCAGTGCAGCTTTCAAGGAAAGGTGCCAACATTCAATCTTTCCATTGCTCACTGGGTGGTAGCTTGTTGTCTTTAAATGAATAGCACTTCAAAACTTGCTAAGTTAGATATGTAGCTCCAATTCAAATTGTTGGCCATGGTCTGTGGTGATGTGGAGTGGACAACTGGAGAACAAAATCCAGCTTGATAAAGAATAAAAGGTTAGGATTTCTGCTGAAATATTGTCAGATGGTATTGCTTCCAGCCAAAGAGTGAAGCAATCAATAACAAATAGTGCTGACCATTTGACGGAGGTAGTGAACCTACTACATTGCTGTGCACATGTGAAAATCATGTTGTCATATGTGGAAAATCTCCTACAGGTGCATTCACATGATGAGATATCTTGCTGTGCTGACACTGAATGCACATTCGAGCACACTTGTGACAATCTTTTTGCAAGCCAGGCCATAGAAAACATGTTGAAACCAGGTGAGTTAATGATTGAAGCCAGCCAGGGTGGTGCGAGCTGTCAGAAAAACCACATCTGTGGAATGTGCACAGCAGATGTGGCCCTTCACTACAAATATCACATAATAGTTTCATATCTGCACCAGGAATATCAACCAATTACATCTGCAGGATGGATGATGCATCTTTCAATAGATTCTGCATTTCTGTGTAAGATTATTGTACCTCTGCAAGCTGTGCAAAATCAATAGCATACGTTACACTGCTAACTTGAAACAGACATTCGACTACATCATTGTCACTGCCTGAAATATGACAGGTGTCAGTGTTGAACTGAGAAGTGAACTCTAAATTATGAGCATTTGTTGTTGTTCTGCCTAAAAGTGTAGATAAGCAGCCTGTGGTCAGTAAAAACTGTGATTCTCTGGCTTGCAAATGGGGGGAAAAAGTACTTGATCAGTTCATAAACAACAAGAAGCTCATGATCATAAGCACTCCATTTTTGCTGGGAAGGTGAGAGCTAGTGTGAAAGGAAGATGAGTAGTTGCCAAGCACCATCAACTAACCAATGTAATGGTGCACTGATAGCAATCTGGCAAGTGTCTACCAGCAACACAACAGATTCATCCAATGTGGGGCGCACTAGGAGTGCAGAATTTGCTATGATTTGCTTTGCAGCTTCAAAGCCATAAATCATTCCATCTGTACATTGGATCAGAGAATTTCCTTTAGTTTTATGTCTAGAAAGTGCTGCAGTCAGTGGTTCTTTCAATTCAGCTGAGTGAGGCAGAGTATGCCGGTATAAATCTAGCATTCCTACGAAGCAACGTAGTTTCCTGACAGTTTCAGGCTATGTAATTAACATGATGGCTTCTACTTTCCACGAAGTGTATAGTGAATCATCCTCCTCTAACATTACCTTTTTTTATATAGAGATAACCAATACCATGTATACTATCAATTCTTGCATAGGTTAAAATTATCTCAGCTGTTTCATTAAAAGAATTTATATGATTTTGTATACAGTGTATTATATTTTAGGCTAAAATGTATAAAAAAGAAATTTATGTGTTACATACAAGCTACAAGCTTTTGAAAATAGTGAAGACACTAAGACAGCGAATTTAATAGTGATATGTGGGAGGGTAAGATTACAAGTGGGGGCATCAGCTAGGATCTGTTGACTGGTAACAAAGTCAGCCTGTTGCAGAAGAAGAAAGAAAAGTGATTTATTTCCAGCTTTTATATATACATATGGAAATTCCAGTCAATCGAAGAAAGAAGACCAGAGGACTGCCCAACAAAGTTGTATCAACAATGATGAGAATTTCATATGATATCAACAATGACGGACCAGATGAACTGAAAGAGGACTTTACAACTACGACCTAGGACATCAGAAAAGATAAGCACAAGCCATTTGTGAAATTAACTCTTCTTGGTGGACTCGTGTGATTGCTACCAAAATGAATTTAGATAAGGATAGTGGTGATGAAGTGAAAGCTGTAGGATGTAGCCTGGACATGTTTGAACCAAGTGAAAGTGTAGAAAGCAGACATATAGTGAAAACCAATATTGTGGAGTTGATTTTGGCAAAATTGAGTGCAGTTAATGATAGGTTACCAGAAATAAAAATGGATAACTATAGTAAATTTAGTGCAGTCAATGATCAGTTAACGGAAATATGATCTGAAAACAATAATAAAACGGACAGGGTACAATACCAAATAGACCAACTGAGTAATTAGGTTTTGGAGCTAAAAAATGGGTTGTCAGATAGATTAAAAAGTGTGAATGAAAAAGTCAATGTATTAGAAAATAAATTTATTGTTTTGGAAAATGAGTTAGTTGCACAATCTTCCCAGCAGGAGAAGAATGTTAATGATGTCAGAGTTCAACAGAAGGTCATAGAGGAAAAAAAAATTTAACAGAACTTCAGTAGTTTAAATGTTGAAAACAGTATGCTAAACAGTGCTGTTTTTCTGGTGGAATGCTGGGGGATGCGTACCCCTAAACTTTTTCGTTGACAAAGTAATTTTTTTAAGATGTCGAGAACTTGGAAATGTGCCAAAGATTTATTTCACAGACGTAAATTTTTTATTTCATTTTTTTTATGTTGGTGATTGCAATAGGAACAATACCAGTGCATTTTTTGGTGGGAAAATCGATGTCATTGACTGTTTCAAGCGTTTCGAAGCTGTGGCAGCTGTTCTCGACAAATGAATCACTGGCACCAAGTTTGACAAACATGTAGTGCCTTCGCCCGCTAATAGTGGGCAATGGTAGTGCTAAACGGATATGTGTACGCTCAAATCGCATGCTTCAGTTGAGGTGATGTAAACTGAAGTGTTCGATACCAACCACTTTCTCTTGTATGTTTGTGTGTTTCTCAGTATCACCTGCTTCATATGAGCTGTAAAGTCAACTGAAGAGTCTGATATTTTTTTTTTTTTTTTTTTTTTTGGGGGGGCGGGGGGGGGGGGGGGGGGGGGGGGTAGGTCGGGCGACATGTTGATAACGTCATGACTAAAAGCAGATGGGTGGTATCACATGCTTCAGTTATAACTAATTTTTGTTGCATTATATCCCATGTCAGAGTACCCTCAAACTTTTTTTTTTTTTAGAAAAAAAGCACTGATGCTAAATAATGTAAAAGTTCTACATCAAAACATTTCAGTAGTTCAGGAAAATTTCACTCACAATAATCTGTATTCAAACAATGGTATTGTGTTGTCCAACACTCCAATCAAAAGTTTTCCATCAGACAATTTACATCCAGTGGATTTTCTGCACCACTGTGGACGTAGTTTTGTGTCAGGTATGAGTGACAACCAAAAGATTAAATTTGTTAAAAGATGTCTTTCATGGGTAAATAAAAATTTAAGTCAATGGGAAACATACCAAAGTTTCAAAAAAAGTTTTTTCAAATAAATTTTGGTCAGAAGCTGAACAAGGGAGAATTAAAAGTGAATTTCTGAATGGTTCAAATTATAGGAATAGGGACGGTGCACTGAAAGAGTTCTATAAGAATCAACTTAAGAAATTAGCACACCTTGACAGGCCATTTGACGAAATGACATTAATTGATGCACTAAAAAAGAGATTACTAGAAAGGTTGCAGCAGGATTTAGTACATGGACCTGACAATTGTCTAGAACAATTTTTATGATATGTAGACAGGCTGGATAAGGCAGTAGAAAGAAACATGTATCATAATAACTGAAATGATAGAGATCACGATGGTAACAACTAAAGAAACAGAGATAGTGATAACGTTAATCAAAGTCAACATGGTAATACAGACAGAAACTTTGAACATCAGTAGAATAGGTACAATGGAGATAACTATGGGCAATATAATAGGAGAAACAGTCATAGAGGCAAATATTTAGGAAATGGTGGTCCGCCTCAATGAAGGTCCACAGTTTCGGAGCAAGGAGACACAACAAGTACAGCACCCCCAATTTACAAGTACATTTGGATGACAATAATAGTATTAATAATGTGGCACAGGTATTTGAAGTTAAATGGAAGGAACATCAGATTTCTCATTTATGTTTTGATCAAAAGTTTTGGAATACAACATTTAATTATAATGATGTAGGTATTAATCACAAACCAAAATGTCAGAGTAATGAGAATTTTGATGTAGCGTGTACTAATGATTTCTTATCTTGGTCAGTGTTACTGATATATGTAAAACAAGTGATGACTGTATTGGATCTGAATTAGATGCTATTTTTTTATGTAGGAGTGAATGAGAGCTGTGAATTGACTCAGGTTGATAAGTCTGAGACCGATATCTTATTGCAAATGAATGTAAGTGAGATGTGTAACTTCGATAGTGATGAGAATTGTGATGTTAATGATGTTGTTGATGAAGTAATTTTGGAGGAATATGGTGATGATGATGATGATGATGAGTATCAGGTTTTTGTGGAGTTAAAGAATAATGAAGTTTCAGAGTTAATTGTGAATACAGTTAAGGTAAGTGATGTTTGTGATGATGTAAGTGAGAGTCATGGAATACCAGTCTAGTCAAAGCAGTTTTTCATTAATGTCATGCAGAGTAATGATCTAAACAGCAAAATTGAGTTAGCTGTACGCCTAGAGAATAAAGGTGAAAATTGTTGGAAATTTGTTCGAGACCAGATTGATGACAGCAGAGATAAATTTGCATTCTGGAATGAGCTAGCTGCAGTTAGTCAAAATTTGTATCCAAATTGGTGGAATGGAGTGAAAGAAGATCTATGTAAAATGTGTAATTTTGACAGTAAGGTATTTTGTGCTCCTTCTGTAATAAGTAATGTTAATTGTTCTATGGAACCCTTTCAGTGTGTTTGATCTTTACCTGACAACACGTGTAACCAAAGTAATGCTATGATATTGGTGAAGTTGATAAAGCCCTGCAAAAACAGTGTGGATGTAGTAGCACATGATGAAACTGAAAGTGATCTTTCACATGAAGTGTCTAATAACTGAGATGATAATCCAGATTTTGGATGTCCTTACATTAAGATTAAGATTGATCAGTGGGAAGGGAACTGCTTGACCGATACAAGTAGCCTGATTTGTGGTATATCTGAACAATTTAGAGACAAAATCCAGTATAGTAAGAATTTTGGGGAAATGTCCGTTGTAGGTGTAAAAATAAGAGGAGCTATAGGTAAGCAAAGCAAATTGGTAAAATCTTATGTACTTTTAATGTTTAGCGTGAAAGGCAAGACCTTTGAATATGGATACATAGTGATCTCTAGTCTGGAAGGAAATATAATTCTCAGTACGGATTGGATAGTGAAAGTTGAGGCTTGTTTTGGATGGAATGCTAAAGAATTATTTATTTTGAAACCTAAAAGTAATACTTTAAGTGAAAACTAATTTCTGTATCTTAAACTGTGGGAGAAGTTGTAACTACACACATCAAAAAAAGTTTTGCATCACCCCAGTTCCCAGAATTCTTGAAGATAGCTGTTGACTGTGGATGTCGTATCACAGGCATAGTTCCTCTGACTTTTCAGAGACGTCACTAAACCCACTCAAAGACGTAAACAACAGTGGACAAGCAGTGTCTATTAGACAGAGAGGGTCGACAGCTGATGAGTTCCAGTCATTCCACCAGGAAGGAGGTACAGAGCTCAGGTTGCCTGTAGTTCAACCATGCCTAGACAGTCAATACCACACTTTGATCATGTCCGCATTGTTACTCTGTGCCAGGAAGGGCTCTCAACAAGGGAAGTGTCCAGGTGTCTCGGAGTGAACCAAAGCAATGTTGTTTGGACATGGAGGAGATAAAGAGAGACAGGAACTGTCATGACATGCCTCGCTCAGTCCACCCAAAGGCTACTACTACAGTGGACGACCGTTACAGATTATGGCTCAGAGGAATCCTGACAGCAACACCACCACGTTGAATAATGCTTTTCGTGCAGCCACAGGATGTCGTGTTACAACTCAAACTGTGCGCAATAGGCTGCATGATGTGCAGCTTCACTCCCGACGTCCATGGCAAGGTCCATCTTTGCAACCACAACACCATGCAGCATGGTACAGATGGGCACAACAACATGCCAAGTGGACTGCTCAGAATTGGCATCATGTTCTTTTCACTGATAAGTGTCACATATGCCTTCAAACAGACAATCATCGAAGATGTGTTTGGAGGCAACTCGATCAGAATGAACGTCTTAGACCAGGGGCGGGCAGGTATCCTGCACGTGTGCGGTGCACTTGCACGCATGCAGTTAACAGGTGTTCTGCGTGCACACAGGGGCAAGCTGGCCACCCGCTTATCTCCCCTCCCCACCGTACCTTCTGTCCGCTCCTTCCTGTGCAACGCGTTTTGTTTCGTAGCTTGCTTTATTGAATGAAGGAATAAGATTAGTAGGAGTGCTTGAAAGATATCGTGGTTTGAAAGAGTACCTATTACCCATGATACGTTTTATTTAATTATCACAGGTGGAGTGGAACAAAATTTCTACATACAGACAAACACAAACAGTTACTTAAATTTTCATCACTGATGTTTGCTCTTAACTGACACTTACTAACTCAGGAAATGGTTTTCCAGCTCTCGGTATATTAAGCGCAATCTTATAACTTCCACGTACCGCTGGGCTATTATTGTTGTCGCCCTGAAAAATTGAAAACAGTGCTCCATAAAATGTTAAATCAGTTAGATGAGAGATATGATGAAAGGAAGTCGCAGATCTCTCGTGACCACAGCAACTACGACAGATTCATCTAGAATCATCAGATCGCTCTTCTTAAGCTCAATTTCCCCATCCGCTCAGAATCCGACAATAAATTGTACTCGTCCTTGTGAAATTTGTTATAATGGCCTTCAATACTATACTTTTGCTGACCAGCGAGAATACTGCCACATATTAAACATTTCGAATTTTCACGTTTTTGCACAAAGAAAAAACGATTCTCCCATTACTTTTTAAAAGATAGCAAATCTCCACTTCTCCGTTTCCTTGTTTCACTCTGTATTTTCCGGTTCTTGAAATACAATGTTCACTACGTAGTGGTCGCTACGCATCAACATCCGCAGCTTAGCCTGGCACTACACTGCCGCAACCTGCCGGCTGTCGCCTGTGCCCCAGTCGACGATTGCACGTGAGCAGCACACGTGCAGCACTGTGCGCTCATGAGCCGCGTGCAACGTTTGCCCGCCCCTGCCTTAAACACACTCTCCAGTGAGTGCAACAAGGTGGAGGTTCCCTGCTGTTTTGGGGTGGCATTATGTGGGGCTGACGTATGCTGCTGGTGGTCAAGGAAGGCACCGTAACAGCTGTACAATAAGTGAACTCATCCTCCGACCGATAGTGCAACCATATTGGCAGCATATTGACGAGGCATTCATCTTCATGGATGATAATTCTCACCCCCATCATGCACATCTTGTGAATGACTTCCTTCAGGATAACGACATCGCTCAACTAGAGTGGCCAGCATGTTCTCCAGACATGAACCATATCGTACATGCCTGGGATGGATTGAAAAGGGCTGTTGATAGTTGGAGGGTCACTCCAACCACTCTGAGGGATCTCCACCAAATCACTGTTAAGGAGTGGGACAATGTGGACCAACGGTGCCTTGATGAACTTGCGGAAAGTATACCACGACGAATATTGGCATGCATCAATGCAAGAGGATGTGCTACTGGGTATTAGAGGTACTGGTGTGTACAGCAACCTAGACCACCAACTCTGAAGGCCTCACTGTATGATGGTACAACACACAATGTGTGGTTTTCATGAGCATTGAAAAGGGCAGAAATGATGTTTACGTTGATCTCTATTCCGATTTTCTGTACAGGTTCAAGAACTCTCGGAACCGAGGTGATGCAAAACTTTTTTTGATGTGTGTATTTGCAAAACATTGTGAACCAAGGTGAGTACCAGGTGTATGAGGATGATATAGATTTTGATGAGACTGAAGATCAGGATTCTAAAGTAAGGGAAGTTATGACTCTTAATGACATACAAACGAAACAACTTAGAAATATGTTATTGGAGTTTAAAAATGTGTTTAGTGAAAAACCTGGGAGAGTGAAAGGCTATCAGTGCATGCTTTACCTTAGAGATCATCAACCCTTCTTTATCAAGCCATTTTCAAAAAGGAATGAGGTAGAGAAAGAAATTCAGAAAATAGAAACATGGGGTGTAATAGTGAGAAGTAGGAGTGGTTACAATAATCCTTTAGTTGTGGTAAGTAAGAGAAATGGTGGAGTGAGAAGTGTTTTGGACTCGACAGATTTGTCTCTTACCTTTTGTATTATGACAGACAGTAGTGATGTTGGATTGGGTGCTCATTTATTTCAGAAGGTTGAAGTTGATGGTGTTATTGAACATAGATCTCTTGCATTTGCGTGTAGAGAATTGCAGAAACATGAAAAGACATACACTGTTACTAAGAAAGTACATTTGGCTATAGATTGGGCATTCAACAAATTTAAAAATTATTTACTAGGTCACAAAGTCATCTTCTATACCAATCACAAAGCACTATGTTATCTTGAGGTGTGTAAGCTGTAACATAACATAATTACTTGTTGGGCCTTGTTTTTACGACAGTTTAATTATGAAATCATATACATTAAGGGCACAGACAATGTAGTTGCTGATGCTTTGTCTAGGCTACCTTTAGGAAGTTAATTATCTAACAACTTTGGAGAAGGAGAAAAAGAGTTTAACAGGTTGAAAGGTGTGAAAGAGGAGCACGTTGGGTAAGAAAGGAGGAAAAAAGAGAAAACAGTATTATAAGGTACACAAAGGTATTTTATTCAGGAAGCATACGACTGACTCAGAGGACTGGAAACTAAGTTGGCTGGAACAATGTATTGATGCTTTAATTACTTAAACACATGAAAGTTTTGGTTATTGTGGATCAACCAAATGCACATAAAAGATTCAGAAAAACATCTATTTTTATAACATAGGAAGAAGAGTCAAGAAGAAGACTGCCAGCTGTAAAAGAGTGAAGGTAAGTAATCAAACAAGTAGAGGACAAATGCAAAACATACTGCCTAATAGTAACCTAGATCT
Source organism: Schistocerca americana (assembly GCF_021461395.2). Lineage (NCBI taxonomy): Eukaryota > Metazoa > Arthropoda > Insecta > Orthoptera > Acrididae > Schistocerca > Schistocerca americana. The sequence goes on from NC_060120.1 coordinate 576,326,892, forward strand.
TGTATTTGTGGATGTTTATGGGCCTTTACCTAAGTCTAGGAATGGATTTTAATATGTTTTTGTGGTGATTGATGTATTTTCGAAGTTCATAAAGTTGTTTCCTCTCAAGAAAGCTACCAGTAAGCAAATAATCTCTAAGTTCAAAAACAGATATTTTCATCATATGGGTATCCCTAATATGATAATGGTTCTCAGTTTACATCACAAGCTTGGAAAGATTTTGTTGATCATATTTGTTAATTAAATTTTCCATAAATAATCCATAACAATTTGAGAAAAACAGTGATGGCTCTATCTACAACACTAGAGGGAACAATGACCTATATTACCCATTATTAAAGCTGTCAGGGCCTCAGAAAGGAGTTCAATATGCAGCAACAAAAAGTTTGGATGGTTTGTCCAGCATCATAAAATATCTGACATGTAGCAAAGCAAATTCTAAATCTAACCTAAAATTTTTAAATCATTTCTCCTGTACAACACCTTCAATTGAATGGACAAATTTCTGTTTAAATGTGGTAGGCTGTAAGACAACCTTGACTTTCAGTGTAGTTGCATGACTAGGACTATAATGTAATGTTTTCACTACTAGAAACACTTATCAGCTACACACATCCTGTAAATTGACTTGTTCCACATAATTTTGATAAAGGAATCATTCAAATGATCTAAGTAACATGTGACTAACTAACTAACTAACACACCTGTATCAATCTTCTCAGTTCCTTGCAGTCTTCTCTCCTTGCCTCCCTTATTATCACATTTTCCATTGTGATCTTTATTTATACAGAGAGGTCTTGGTGATAAAAGTATAAATGTAATAATGAAATGAAGAACAAGACTGGGAGTGGCAACTTCAACACTGTTTATTGTAGATGTGAACAACTCAGCTCGCTGCCTTTGATGATGGCTGCAAAGACACAAAGTTCATGAAAAACAACTATGAAACACACACTTAAATGTTATGGTATAAGATCTCAGTTAACAAAAACTGTTTTCATTTCACCAGTGTGAGTGGATGGTTATTTACTTACACATCACCAGCTTTCAGAGAAGTCTTTTTTCCCTTATGCTTCAGAGTTTCTGCACTAATGTTCTGTACAAAAGGAATAGCCCAAGTAAATCCAAACTTTTATGATGGATGCAATTTTGTGTGATGAAATTAAGTAGTGATTTCATATTATGACGCTGTGTTGCAAGCTTATACCACTGCAATTGAGTAAGAGAGCTTCATGTTTTTTTTTTTTTTTTTTTGTCATTTCAACCATCTATCCTTTTTCTTTTCCTTGTGCCTGGACTTTAACTTGAGCCTCGTACTTCCACTTGACATTCCTAAGCTGTTCCTTCCACACTTCAGTCCATGTTTTGCCAGTTTTTAGTTATGTGTTTTCTTGGAAACTAAGGTTCTCTTGGAGTTTCTTCTTGAATGAAATACATTTCAGGATATCCTGTGTTATCCCCACTTCTTGCAGGTATATTTATGCACTGGTGAACCACACCTCTTGGGTTGTATTGTTCAGGAAATTGTGGAACATACAATTGTTCTACCCAGTAGGATACACATGACCAGTGTTATCATAGAAAATAAACCTCCCCTAGAAATGGTATCTGTCAGTTTACATGTGTGTAGAGTAATAGTTTTGTTGTTTACATGTGTGTATAGTAATAGTTTTGTTGTCGTCTGAATTCACTGTTTTCTTTGGATGGACCTAAAGTTTTTCTCAAAAGCTGCCATTATATTGTTTGTAATTCCTCATTCAGATCTTTTCTATCTATAACAAAGGAAACAAAAGAAAAATTCGGAGTAGGTATTAAAATCCATGGAGAAGAAATAAAAACTTTGAGGTTCGCCAATGACATTGTAATTCTGTCAGAGACAGCAAAGGACTTGGAAAAGCAGTTGAACGGAATGGACAGTGTCTTGAAAGGAGGATATAAGATGAACATCAACAAAAGCAAAACGAGGATAATGGAATGTAATCGAATTAAGTCGGGTGATGCTGAGGGAATTAGATTAGGAAATGAGACACTTAAAGTAGTAAAGGGATTTTGCTATTTGGGGAGCAAAATAACTGATGATGGTCGAAGTAGAGAGGATATAAAATGTAGACTGGCAATGGAAAGGAAAGTGTTTCTGAAGAAGAGAAATTTGTTAAGATCGAGTATAGATTTAAGTGTCAGAAAGTCGTTTCTGAAAGTATTTGTATGGAGTGTAGCCATGTATGGAAGTGAAACATGGACAATAAATAGTTTGGACAAGAAGAGAATAGAAGCTTTCGAAATGTGGTGCTACAGAAGAATGTTGAAGATTAGGTGGGTAGTTCACGTAGCTAATGAGGAGGTATTGAATAGGATTGGGGAGAAGAGAAGTTTGTGGCACAACTTGACTAGAAGAAGGGATCAGTTGGTAGGACATGTACTGAGGCATCAAGGAATCACAAATTTAGCATTGGAGGGCAGTGTGGAGGGTAAAAATCGTAGAGGGAGGCCAAGAGATGAATACACTAAGCAGATTCAGAAGGATGTAGGTTGCAGTAGGTACTGGGAGATGAAGGAGCTTGCACAGGATAGATTAGCATGGAGAGCTGCATCAAACCAGTCTCAGGACTGAAGACCACAACAACAACAACAACAACAACAACAAAGAAATTTACAGGATACATCATCCAGTTATATAACAGTGTAGTAATGCCATATCTTGGCCTTAATGGATATTAATTTTTTCTTATAGACATTTGGTTAGTTGATATATCACTTCCATTTTTCTCATCCACAATGCATAGACTTCTTTCTGGAGGTGTTTGAACCTATCCACTCTCCTAGATATTTAAATTTCTCCATCTACTCTTGGTTTTCTTCCTTCTACCCTAGTAGTTTGGGTACTAATTTTTATGCATGTTATAAACCCAGTTTCTGAAACCAGATCTCTAGCTCCACTTTTGCTGCTTGAGTCTTCAATTCATTGATTTGCACTGCAGGTGTGTCCAGCAACCCAGAAAAAAGAAAATGTGACACCATCTGCAAAGGTTTGGCAACCAACTGTGAAATTTAGATTTCTACAGCCAGGCTTGGCCCAGTTTTCAACACTTTTAAACAATAGAAAATCCAGGATGGAATGTAACAATATTATATACTCACCATGTAGCAGAGTGCTGCTGCTAGCAGTGGTTTTTGTGTGTGTGTGTGTGTGTGTGTGTGTGTGTGTGTGTGTGTGTGAGACTCAGCATCTCCATTATATGGTGAGTAGCAACTTTCCTTTTCATAATATGTTTTCAACACCTTTGTTATTCATTCCTTTCCATCACTTGGAGACTACTTTCTTAAGTACACACTAAACAGCAGAAGTGAGAGTCCATATCCTTGCCTGACTTCTGTCCTGATTTCAAAATTATCTGTAATCTCTCCCACGAATTTCACTTTGGAAATGTGGTCAGTAAGAGTTTGTTGGATAATAGCCCTCATTTTGTTCTTTAAGCTCAACTGTTTCAGGATTTTGAGAAGGGGTGTTCAGTCAATGAACTTGTAAACCATTTTGAAAACTATTAGGGTCACTACAAATTTCTGACATTTATGTTTCTGCTGAAAGACAACACATTCAAGATGCATGTTCTGTTGGGTACATGAACAACTTTTCATGACCTCTCTTTGATATTCATTTAGTCACGAGTCCAACTGTTTTTCTGCCCTGCAGTGAAACACTTGTGAAAGAATCTGCTATATAATTAACAGAGCTGTCACATATTACACACTTTACTAATTTAGTGGGTGTATCATTGTGAAGGACCGGCCATACAGAATTGACTCAGTTTCCCAGATGTTGTGGTTTATCTCAATTAGGTTATTAATCATACTGCTTCCTACGTTCAACCACATTTCAAAAATAACTGTGTCTTTCCCTGGTGACTTGTTTTTTAGTGAATATATTAGCTGTCTAAAGGTGGATAGGTCTGTTATTTTCGAATTCAAAATAATTCGCCAGCATGTGACAGTTACTCTTACTATTGTAACAACAAAAACGGTCAATTACTGACAAAGTTATTTAAAATTAAGGCCCCATATTCTGTTTCTTGAAACCTGCTTGTCCCTTCGAGCTACTCCAAAAGGCCTAACATAGAAAGTCCCTGTTTCTGGATGTAATCCTAATCTAGACCAGGCTCTTTCACAGCTTCAAATACAGCAATCTCTTGCTCTTACCTGACGGCTAATTTGTGACCTGTACACCTCATCAGCCAATTTCCACTCTACCAGACTTCTCTCCTTCAATAAAATCCTGCAGTTATCTGCTCCTCTTGCCAACTTCAAACTGCAACAACATGCCAGATTTCACCACAAAAAGCTATTCCACCTTCTCCTAAACTACCTGAACAGTGACATTTCCCTTCCTGTCCCTCTGCAGTTCCCTAAACATCCTCACCATCAACCACCACTTCTCTCCTACAAACCAAGGTTAACCAACCTCCTTAATATCCCACAGGCTTCACCATTGCCTCCCAGACCAAGAATAACCCATAATTCCAAGAACCAGTCACAACAGTACAGTGTCCTAAACCTCTCATCTAAAGCACTCTCCCCTCCTGAATTATTGTATTATCTAAGGGTCTCACTTTCAGCCCTAAACCTATATTTGATCATGCTGCTTTGGTGAAGGGCCTACTTTCTTTCACACATAATATCCTTGGAACAGCAGACCTGACACTGAACCCTGCCTTTAACAGTTCAGACCATGATCCCAACTTTATCTACCACCACTGCCTCAAATCATCCCTTACAAGCCTTTCAAGAATTCCTCACATCCAGCAGTGCTTCACAGCCCTTCTTCAGGTCACTACAACCCCCTAATGTGTGCTCTGCAGAACTCCAGGCTCTATGTTCCCTAAAAGCTGATGATTCCATCATTATTCTCCCAGCAGACAAAGGATCTATCACTGCAGTACTTGACCAAAAGGAATACATTAGTGAAGGTCTATGCCAGCTGTCTGACACCTCTACATACAGTGTCTGCCATCAAGATCCCATCCCCGTGATTCAAACTGACCTGCAGTTCCCCCTTAAAACCTCAGGCCCCTCACAAGGACTAACACCTCAAAATGGTTCAAATGGCTCTGAGCACTATGGGACTCAACTGCTGAGGTCATTAGTCCCCTAGAACTTAGAACTAGTTAAACCTAACTAACCTAAGGACATCACACACATCCACGCCCGAGGCAGGATTCGAACCTGCGACCGTAGCGGTCTCGCGGTTCCAGACTGCAGCGCCAGAACTGCGTGGCCACTTCGGCCGGCACTAACACCTCAACCCATAGAATTTCTCACCCCACCCAAACCACACACCCCCACCCTTTACCTTCTTCCATGAAACCAATCACTCTGGCCGTCCTATTGTTGCTGGCTTCAAAGCACCCAGTGAACGTATATCTACCTTAGTTGATCAACACCTGCAACCCATAGCACAAAGACTCCCCGCCTACATAAAAGATACTAACCATTTCCTAGATTGTCTGAAATCCACGCCCGTCCCACTTCCACCACAAACTTTGCTTGTCACCATTGATGCCACCTCCCTCTACACCAACATCCCCCATGGACATGGTCTGTCTGCTGCTGAAACTTAGTCAGTACTCACCTGATTCCAAACCTGTGACATCCTTCCTACTTAGCTTAATCAACTTTATACTTACCAACAACTACTTTGCCTTTGAGAGGCAGACATACAAACACATCAGGGGTACAGCCATGCGAACCAGGATGGCTCCTTCCTGTGCCAGTCTTTTTATGTGTTGCTTGAAGGGGGCTTTCCTGAGATCCATAAGTCTTCAGACCCTGGTTTGGTTTAGAGACATTGATGACATGTTTACCATATAAACTCATAGTGAGGCTAACTTGCTAAAATTCCTGGAATCTCTGAATACCTTCTCCCATTCAAATTTCACATGGTCCTATTCTGAATTCCATGCCACTTTCCTTAATGTTGATCTTGTCCTCACCAAAGGCCAGATACACACTTCCGTCCACATTAAACATACCAGTAATCAACAGTACTTACATTTTGACAGTTGTCATCCTTTCGATGTCAAACATTCTCTCCCACACAGCCTTGGCATCCGAGGTAAACGTATTTATTCAGATGCAGACTCTTTACAGCAATACACCACCATTCTCACCTCAGGCTTCACTGCATATAACTACCCCACCGGCCTAGTCGAAAAGCAGATTTCCCAGGCCATCACGTCCAATCCTGGTACTCCTGATCCCTCCAGAAAACAACTTCAAAGTACACTGTTGATGACTCAGTATTATCCTGGTCTGGAAGGTGTTAATCAGTTTCGACAAGGCCATGAAATTCTAAAATCATGCCCTGAAGTGAGATCCATTCTGTCAAAATTTTGCCCACCACACCTACAATAGCTTTCCATCGCCCTTCTAATTTCTGCAATATTCCTGTCAGACCCTATGCTCCTTCTGCACCCATCTCCCTACACTATGGTTCCTATCCCTGTGACTGTTCCTGCTGCAAGACTTGCCCTATGCACCCTCTTACCACCACCCTTTGACAGCCCTGTAACTGCCAAAACACATACTATCAAAGGGAGAGCCACCTGTGAAACAACACATGTCATATATCAGCTGTTATATAAACACTGTTCGGTTTTCTACATCAGTGTGACTACCACCAAATTATCAGTTAGGATGAATGCGCATAGGCCAAGGTTTACTGGCAACTCACAATATCCTGTTGCAGAGCATGCTCTACAACATGACAATCATGACCTCAGTGCCCGTTTCACCACATGCGCCATCTGGATTCTTCTCCCAGACACCAGTTTCTCAGAACTCCCCAAGTGGGAACTAGCACTACTTTGTCCTTGGTTCTTGCCACCCCCTGGCCTTAATTTACATTAATTTCTCCCGTCTCAGCATTTCTTCACTGTAACTACTCTTTGCCTCACTCAATTTTAGTTTTCTATATCTTTCATTGTCTTACCAGTCTATTTTTCACTGCCCCCCCCCCTTCCCACCTTTGTTACATATAATGCTCTTAGCTTTTCAGTCTTATTAACTCATGCATGATGTTTAAGCAGTAACCTCTGTCTGCATATTATCCTGTCTTTCACCATTAAGCTCTCAGGTTTTCTAATCTTGTCCAATGCAGACCCCAACAATCAGTCTTTCTTTCTTATTTCATATGATAAGTCTCCCCTGACCTGCAGTTCTGGGTGATTTTACTGAAATCTACCACTTTTTCTATACCTCTCCAGTCCTTTTCCTTCACCCCTCTTCCTCCCCCATCAACCCTTCTGCCTGAAGAAGGAGCCATTGGCTTCGAAAGCTTGCCAATTACAACTGTCTTTTATGTTTATGTTCTGTTGCCACTTGGTGAGTAGATTTCATATCTATCTTATTATTGTAAGCAGCTTTACCAATGGGCCTGCTGAGAATTAGACTTGGGGGAACATACTTTTGAGAATTTGTTTAAAAGTATTAATAGACACCTTGGATGTTGTTGTTCTTGCAGTCTTCATTAATTTGTACTAAGTGGTTCTTGTTGAAATCATGTTTTAAGTCATAGATTGTTTTTGCAGTGTGTTTTCTTGCTTCCCCAAATTTTTTTCCTATTATCTTAGTCCTTCTAGGAGTTCCTTTTTTGACAAGCAAGCTCAAAACCACATCATATTCATGGGTTCAACATGGATGTTTTTGGTTTCGTTAGCAGGGTCATTTTTTTTAGCTATCTTGACTAGTGCTAATTTCAGTTGCCCCGTATTATTTGACTTTTGGGACTGAGGGTTCTGGGTTAACTCAATGCTAAAGCCGAGCTTCTCTGTAATGAGCTACGATTTTTCTCCATTGGGCCATCCTAGTATTCCTTTTAAGGAGCTTAACTTTAACCTTTGAGAGATAATGACTGAACTGAGATTTGATCTTCACAGAACTCTGATGTTTTGGATCTCCTTTTGAGTTTGTGTAATGTTGACCTGTACCTACGATATTTCATGGGATTACTTCTTGAATCATCCTTCTACTATTAGTGGACTTGATGAACATTTGTTCAGAGTAACCGACATGGTACTGTAGGAGCTCACCAGATGCGGCCTCCTATGTATGCGAAGGATTGTCAACCAGAAGTGCACAAGTGGGGTCCTATGGTGCACTAGGAACTAATAAGACACCATTCAATTAAGAGTCATTTTATTTCCAAGAGTTTCACAATCACTCTGTCTTCTTCCCAGTGCGGCCTAGCAGTGAACATGCTGAGTCTGTGTCGCACAGAGGTGCAGGGTAATGCGTCAGCTTGTGGTGAGGAATCTGCTTGTGTGACCATCATTTTGGCTGGGTTCAGTGCCATGGCCCCATCGTAGAAGGGTAAGGCAGCCGGTGCATTGCTGCAGCCTGGCATGGTGGTGGATGTCTGTTGGAGTCTCAGTGCTCTCACTGAATGAAGCTGCAATCAGGCTTGGCCCCAAAAAATCTGCATGCCTCTGTTGTCAGTTGTTGAGACTGCAAGCAGGTGGAACACTCAAGAGTGACACAAAGGACAGTCCACGAGACAGTCCAGCATACAGCTAATAAGGCAATACTTTTATTGATGAGAAATGGCAGCACAGAGGCCCTGCTCCAAAGGTGAACAGCTTCTAGATGGGCTGATCAGTTCTTCATTCACAATAGACTGGTTTGACCCTCATCTTTGGGTAGCACAGGTGTGACTGGCAGGTATTCAGCTTGCAAGGTTGAAGTTCCTTCCACAACTGGTTGGCTGTAGACTCATAGCAGTAGACTCCAAGCTGGTGGTAGCTGGTGACACTATGTCATATTCAACAGGTCAGCCTGCAACTATTTCTGCTGGCCTCCCATCAATATCAATTATGCAGATGGTGTGGCCACACTCTTGAGAGTGAGTGAAAGGAAGGTGAAGGTTTTATAGTCGTCAACAAAGTGATGCCCCCTTACAGCTCACTGAATGTGAACTCACTTTCTGAGCCAGTCAGTGCTCTTGGCTACCCTAAAGTTTAACTTCAAAGATTCAGAGCATTACTTTATGCAAAGTTTGCTGCCTAAAAGACATTTTTGTGTCGTGCCTAGGTGAAGTCACTACATATAGCCCCATTACAAAAGACTTTTGTCTGCTCTGCACTGTTGTCTTAGAGCTGAATCAGGTGTTCCGGACATTCTCTCTCACACAGCCTGAATCAATGAGCTCCGTGCTTGTTTGTACTCCAGTTTTTCTGAGTGTTGACACTGGTTATGCCATTGTTGCGTACTCAATGGATATGTTACACTTAGTGTCATCCCAGGTGGTTCCAACAAAATTTTATTCTGCACTTTACTAAATAGTATTCATGTTCTACTACTTCACATTTCTTTGGAATATATTTGTTCTTAAAATGAAGCTAATTTTAAGTTACATCCCCATCAACCTATTACACTAAGTGCTTAGATCTATGATTTTTTGATTACTCCAGAGTATTTTCTGTCATATTGCAAAACTAGGCAACAAGTAGCTGATACACATGTAATTCTGGGCATTGTGAAGTTCTTTGTTTGTAATAAACATAAATTATACAAATGGTGACCAGAATCATTACAGTACTGGTAGCTGAAATGCTTATGTTCATAATCTGGTCACACTGCTTCTAGTTGTATTGTTGGTTGTGTTGCAACATTTATGCTGTGGAAATCCACCTCTTCTGTGATGCTATTAGTTCATCCAAGGAGTGAAAGGCATTTGGGTTTAAGGCACCATTTATAAATGTTTGATTTTGGACTGCCAGTGACTCTAATGACTTCTCTGGCCAAAACAGCAAAGGGTGTGTCAGCTCAGTCACTGTTGTACCCATAATTGTGGCTGGTAGGTGAAATGTTGTCCCCATTATGTCACAAACTGTACCATTTATTAGGATTCCAATGTCTTTCAGCTTCATCTTGGACATACCCCGTGGCCTTCCTTTTCTGTAACAATTTAGAATTATAACCTGTGGAGTACATGCCGAATAGATCCCATGCATGCACGTTCTTTGAAAATTGTATAAGGGATTAGTACTTCCCTCCGACACTTTGTGGTAAAGATTTTGCAGCAAGGAACACTTATATCTCACATGCCTTGTGTAAGTCCGAACCATCCTGGTTGGCCAGACAGTGATACTCTCCTGTTAGCAGAACTGTAACTCTTCCAAGGGCATCAGAGCATAAGTTTCCCTGATTTCTGATATTATTAGTACTTTCCTAGTGCACACTTGTACCCATTTTCCTCCTGTGCCACCTCCTGATAGAAAGGAATTTTTTGTCACTACACTTCCCTCCTTCTAAAAGCATTGGAAAAAAAAATAAAAATAAAAAAAATAAAAAGGATACTACTGAATGCTTCAATAATATGAACCCCTTAAACTATGTACTGCAAACATGAAACAACCCCCCTCCCACCGCCCCCCCCAAAAAAAAATTATATATATGAACCTCAGTGGTTCAGAAATAACAAGTAAAAATATACATAACAAACAAAAGCAAACAAAACAGGTGGTCTTACTGCATATGATATGCTGCATGAATTCAGATCATTTTTAACTACTGACTTCCTTGATTCTTAGATGCTTTATTCCAGATAACCTGAGATATTGGAATCTGTGGCAAAGCCTCTAATGCTCCAATGAAGTGTTTGACATGGCTCACATGAATAATCGAAATCTCCATTGGAAGCTGCATCGATACGTTTGGCAGTGATGTCATCTCTATTGCTTGGTATGGACCCGGTACTTAGTTAAAACTTCCTTTTATTTCTTTTGGTGTATAAGGGTTTGTTACTAAAACCCACTGACCCACTCAATATTGCACATTTTCCCCATATGTTGCCCCATCTGATCCTGATGTTTGAGTGCCTTTGTATACGCCCATTTGCCATTCTGCCAAATTTCTCCTAATTTTTTTTTCAAATTTTTTCACTGTCTCCTTATTATAGCACATAATTTAGATTTCAGAGCCTCAAAAAGAGATGGCATCTTTCTATAATATACTACCTGGGTTTTCTGCACTGAGACAACACACTGAAGATACAAGTCCCAGTAATCATGCTGACTATTTACATAATGTCTCGCCCTTCTCAGTACATCTATTTGCTTGTGGGTGGAAAGGGCTTGTGTGAAGTTTTTGGATATGAAGCAGGCAACATAATTCCTCGGAAAGTCTGACATGAAATTTGTATCCTAATTCTTAATTATAGTATCAGAAATGCCAAATGTCAGTACCCAATTATTAACCATTGTGTCTGTAAACTGTGCTCACTTGTAGGTAGTGAATTGATATCATTCCTATGAACTGGGAAAAGTAGTCTATATAACTGTAAGAATATACTTATTTCCAACTACTGTCTTATTAAATGGTCCAAGAATATCCAAACCAAGCATTGCAAAATGTTTTGTTGTTTATGGCAACCTTTGCAACGACATACACTGGTGATTAAAATTTGCTCTTTGCAAATTTGTACACAATCCTTCATGCACTGTTCTACATCTTGCTTTGTGGTTCTGCAATAAAGCTTTCTGGCGACATATCTATGTGTCATTTTAGGTTCCACCATGAACCAACAACAGCTGGTCATGTATCTTTTGCAATACTTCATTTCTGAATGATGTGGGAACCACAAAATGTGGTCCACACTTCACACTTCTGCACAGCAAGACATTGTGTGTCACAAACTATGGCTGAGACCTAAAAGCCTGACAGTCTATATTACTGGCCATTGCCTTTTGCCACTCTGACAAGCTTTTGCCAAGGGCTTGCAGAGCTCCAGTTTTCCTGCTTAGCACATCTGTGTTAGTACCCATCTCCCCAGATTTATGCACCACTTCATAATTAAACTTGTTTGGCTCCATTGCCATTGAGTTAATCTACTGGAAAGGTATTTCAGTCCCAATAGCTACTTAAGGGAACCTTCATCAGTAACTACTTTGAATTTTGTCCTTATAAATAACAGTGAAAGTAGGTAACACCGTGAATAACTGCTAGCATTTCTTTTGCTGTTATTGAACAACTGCATTCCCCCATGTTCAATTGTCTTGAAGCATAAGCCACTGGATGATCCCTATTATCCATGATTTGGCTCAAAACACAACCAACAGTTATACTGCTCGCATCATATCTTGATCGAAGTTAGGAAATACCAACACAGGGCTCAAAACCAAATCAAGTTGTAATTTTTTGAACATGGATTAACACTTTATTGACCACCCAGATTTCACTCCTTTTTTTAATAGACAATTCAAGGACTCAGCAAGTTGTGCAAAATCCCTCATGAACTTCCTACAATCATTACAGAGGCCTAAAAATACTGTAATTGCTTTGTAGTCAGTGGCAGTACAATATAATAAACAACTCATATCAGCCACGGATCACTTTTTACTCCTTCATGACTGATTACCTGACCCTGATAGTTTACTTCTGTTTGACTGAAATGGCACATATCATCACAGACTGTCAGTTGTGCTGCCTGTAGCATTTAATAACTCCTTCCAATTGTTTCACGGCTCTGCCATATCCTTTGAAATACAATTACGTCACTGAGATAAACCATGAATTTTTTTAGGTTTCAGTGCCTGAAACACTGCATCCAAGCATCTCTAGTGTATTTTTCAGTCCAAACGGCATCCTACAGTACTGGTAATGTCACCATGGTGTGGAAAAAGCTGTCTTCAGCCAGTCTTTTAGAACTACTTCTAGATGGTTGTAGCCACTCTTCAAAATCCATGGTCAAGAAGTATCTACATTGACCCAGATTGTCGAGTGTTTCCATAATGTTTGAGATGGGGTGTGTATCAGTGACAGCATTTGCATTCAAGAAGCGGTAACTGCAACAGAGCCTGTATTTCTTGATCCCACCTTTTTGGGCACGGTGGCAACTTTCATACTTCAAGTCTACCACTACCCTTATGATTCCATCAGTCAACTGCTGGTCAAAGAATTCCTCCATCAAAGGTTGTAAATGCTTTGGGACCCTGTATGGTTTTGTATATGCCAGAACTTTGTTTTCTGTTGGTGTCATGTACTGTGTTACAGGCATCACTGGTAACAGACCCACCAGACTGAATGTATCTGTGAATCTAAGCATTAAAGCTTTCATGTCTTCTCTGTCTTTTCCTTGCAAGTGTTTAGCTTTGTCACATTATGCAGAACTGCTAACAGTATGCCTCTGGCTGAGGTCATTACCTGACCTATCAATATCATCTTCTTCTAAGACACTCAAACTAGCAAACATTAGGCCCTCTGGCAGATTAACTACACTCATGCCAAAATTGTACAAACTCATGAGAACCCAAATTTTCCATCTATGTCTGTAATGCATATTACCCTCTTGTGCACCATACAGTGTGACTTATTTAACTTCACCTTGAAGGTCAGTGGTTCTACCACTCAAAACGATTCCCTTGATAAGTCTTACCTACACTAAATCTGATAAATTTTCCTGCATCTGCCAGTACATTATCCCATGAATTAACCTTCAGTGTACATGAATACAGTTTACCTGGTACTATCCTCACGATAGGTGCACCTTGCAACATTGTTTCAATGCAACTTTCTTCCCTAGCAGAAACAAAGTTCCACCAAGTTCCATTGTATGCTGTGAAAGATTAATTATAGTGTGACGTGTATTCAGAAATTCTAGCTTGAGAATTATGCAGTATAACCCTCATCAATGTGTGGGAACACTTCCATATACTCCTTAAAGCTTTCAGCCCCAATGCTAAAAGTGAGCAGTGTTGTTCCCAATGATTCCATCTCATTGTTACCCACTCCACATAAACTACACCGTGTAGACTGAAGTCTCTTCCTACCTAAGAAGTCTAGACCAACAACTGACACATGAGCACCTGTGTCTACCTAAGAAGTCTAGACCAACAACTGACACATGAGCACCTGTGTCTAACAAGAATTTATGTACTTTATTATTTATTGCACCAATCAAACAACAATCCATCTCTTCAAACGTCCTTGCAGTGGAACATTCTATTGAGAATGATCTTCATTGGTTAAGGCACTCCTGTTTGCATTTAATGTATACTTCCTTTTATTACACTTGCAAATCTTGCAATCACTACAGTCAAAGCACTGTGGTTGGCAACATTGCTTCTTCATATGCCCTCCTCTTCTACATCTGTAGCATTTGATGTCAAAGGAGAACACACCATGGATACCCCACTTCTGACTCACAATATCTATCTCCTCTAGTTGTGCAGCAATCCTGCTAGCTGAGGACAAATCACTAGGATTTTCCACCCCCACCCATCATTACATATCCGCTGCAATACCACTCATGAATATGTCTAACGCCCTATTCTCTGCATCCCACAAGAGGAGTCCATCTGCCTCTGCACAGTGCATCAATTCTTAAGTCTGCAAGTTCACTTTATGAATTCTGTCAGAGAATGCCTCTACTGACACACTGTGTTTCTTTGATAATCTGATGAGCTTTCTCCCAAAAAATCTGGTGCTATCTTGCTTTGGGCGATAGTGCTGGGTAAGCCCTTCAGCCAGCCGATCAAATGTCTGTGTTTTACTAATAGTTTCATTGTATATGACATATGTTTTAGCATCACTCATTACCTGTAACTTAGCCACAGATAGACATGTCATATCAGACCAATTCCCTAACTGAGCTACTTCCCTAACATCACCCAGAAAGGCTGATACAACCTTGGCTGCTATCTCAGAAAAAGGTGTAATGAGACTAACTGCCATAGGATCAATGGATTGGACAGGTACGTTCACTACCATCTTGCTATCCCCTCTCTGTGATTGTATCAACCCAGTCATGGCACGTAACGCTTTTTGTTCCCTCTGTATCTCTTTGCCAGTCTGGCTTAATTCTGTTTTACACTGGAGTAACACAGCAATCTGATATTTTAAAATGTCAATGATATGTAAAGTTGCTGCAGATATTTCTGGTCATTGTGTAACCTCCATTTTGAATTATATTACAGAACAAATGGGAACCTAGTACACCAACACAATATCAATATGCAAAAACAACTACATTAAGTTTTCTATATGTCATGGACCAATGGGATGCACTACACTGCTGTTCGTCATGGCCAAACCTCCTACCATTTTCACACATTACTAAAACTGCCTTAGTACATGGTGATTCATGCCATGATAAATTACAATACTGGCACTTAGTCAAACATAAGTACTCTTCCCTACAGTTACCCCCAAAACTGTGAGAGGTCTGCAGGCTCTTGTGGTCTACACAATGTCAAGATCCTATGCAGATCCTTCTAATGCAACATGCCACCAAAATAAAAGAAAATAGAAAACATGCCAACAAAAACTGGTTACCCATCACACTGCACAATGACAGATGTCAATGAATGCTAATGCAGGTGCGGCTCCTTGACAGTGGTGACAGACAACATCAACACCCTTCACATCAAATCAGTACAGTGTCAGAAGTCACAGCTTCCAGCGCCAAATTTGTAGAAGCTTGCCAGATGCACCCTCCTATGTGAGTGTAGGATAGTCGAGTGGAGGTCCAAAGGTGTGGCCCTGTTGTGCACCAGGGCACTTCAGTGACATCACTCAATTAACAGCAATTTATTTCCAGGAGTCTTACAACACTGTCTTCTTGCCACTGTGGCCTAGCAATGGCCACGCTAAGCCTGCACAGCACAGAGGTGAAGGGTAGCATGTCAGTGTGCAGCGAGGAATCTGCTGGTGCTGCCGTGGTATTGTCTGGGGCCAGTGCCATGGCCCTGTTGTAGGAAAGTATGGTGGCCAGTGCATCTCTACAGCCTGGTATGGCTTTAGACATCTGCCAGAGCCTCAGTGCTCTCACTGAGGGAAGCTGTCCTCAGGCTCAGACCCAGAAATATGCATGCCCCTGTTGTTGATTGTCAAGATGGAGTACAGGCAGAAAACCCAATGGCGACACAAAGGACAGCCCCAGAGGCGGGTACCGGCACACAGCCGCTAAGGCAGCACTTGTACGGCTCATTAGTGGTGGTACAGGCACCCTGCTCCCTAGCTGAACAGCTCACACATGGGCAGATTGGCTCTTCACTCACAGAAGACTGGCCTGGCTCTCATCTTTGGGTAGCCACAGGTGTGACCAGCAGGAACGCAGCTTGCAGGGTTGAAGTTTTTTCCACAACCTGATGGCTGTAGACTCACAGCGGTAGACTCCAAGCTGGTGGTGGCCAGTTACACTTTTTTGTATTCATCAGGTTGCCCTGCAACTAGCAGAGCTGGCCCTCTATCAGTATCAGTTATGCAGATGGAGTTGCCAGTCTCTGAGAGTGAGTGGGAGGAAGGTGAAGGTTTTATAGCAGTCAATGATGTGATGCCCCTGTATGAGTAACCGAATGTGTTTCCATTTGCTGAGCATGTCAGCCCTCTTGTCTAGCCTAATGTTTAACTTCAGAATGTTGCTTTACACAAAGTTTGCATTCTGAAACGCATTCTTGCATCATCCATAGGTGAAGTTACTGCATGTAGCCCCATTACAGAAGAGCATTATATCTGCTTTGCACTATTGTCTAAGTGCTGAATCAGGTGTTCCTAATGTCTATATCACACAATCTCATACAACAAGCTCCCTGCTTGTTTGTATTCCAGTTTTTCTGATTGTTGACAATGGTTATGCCACCACTGCATACATGACAGGTGTGGTCCACTTGGCACTTTCCCCAAACATAATTTTATTCCTGCACTTAATTATCATTCTGCTGTGCAACAATACTTTAAATTGTGATTACCAAATGCTGACTGAAGAACACATAGGTTGTGCACTTTGACATTACTGATCATCAGCTCATTTTGATGGTTACATTACCAAACACTAACTGAAGCTTTGTGCATGATGCAATTTATAGATGCACATATTACAGAAAATTAGAAACTGACAAAACACCAGGTTAATACATTTCAGTTATTCATAAAAAAGAATGCAAAATTGGAGGACAAAAAGATACAATGCACAAAGTGCTGCACAGTTACCAAATAGTAAAATTATCAATACCATTTTACGGGAGAGCAGCTCACTGTGAAAGGGATTCCCAAAGTTCACTAAAAAGTTTTGAGAAAGTAATATTCTCTAATCTGAATAATTACCATATGAACAAGTTACTTTAGTGAAAGTATTATTTAATTGGAGAGATAAAAAAATCTACTCACCAGGCGGCGGCAGAACACACACATAAAAGACAGTTGTAATTGGCAAGCTTCCATAGCCAGTGGCTCCTTCAGGCAGAAAGGTTGAAAGGGAAGGAAGAGGGGTGAAGGAAAAAGACTGAAGAGGTCTAGGAAAAGGGGTAGATTTTGGGAAAGTCACCCAGAACCACAGGTCAGGGGAGACTTTTCGTACAGGATGAGAAGGAAAGACTTGTTGTTACTGAAAGTTTAATATAATCGGATAGATAAAAGCTCTGCTCACCAAGAAGTGGTAGGAGAAAACACATATAAAAGATATGGAAATACGCAAGCTTTTTGAGCCAGTTGCTCTGTCTTCTGGAACACGGGTTGAAGGGAAAGGAAGAGAGATGAAGGAAAAGAATTGGCAAGGTTTAAGAAATGGGGAGAGTTATGAAAGTTGCCCAGAACCCCAAGTCAGGGTAGACTTACCAAATGGAATGATTGAAATAATTAGTCTTTTTTGGAAATAATTACGTTTTAAGATTGGAACATTCTATAGCATGAAAATTTTGAATATGAATAAATTTTGAAATACAAAGTTTTTGGAAAAAGTAACACATTCATTGAAATGAGGATAATGAGAGCTTTTAAATGAACTATAACACTTTAGAAACAACAACTTTAGCTCAGCAAAAATTTCCCATTCACATTGTTTGCATCTATAGTGAAACTATGAACATTACTCTAGGAAAAATATTTGCAGGTGAACTAATTATATCAGTGTCATCAATAATATGGAAATAACATAGTGGTTAATAAAGTTTTATGATGTCTTGCTTGAATAAAAAAATAGTTATTTTACATAACTATTGTACAAGTCATCATCATTTTCTTTTCAAGTGCTAGGCCTACTGATCTGTAACAGTCCTGTTGGTAAGTTCTGCTGCCATTTTTTCTTTCGTCAGCCTATTAATGTTACAGCACTAGAGTAGTAGCATGGCATGGATTTCAGGATCCTGTTTGAGCTCTTTCATTTCAGATGTTTTCTCCAGCTGTTTTGGTAGTTCTGAATATAAAGTGTGATGGGTTCCACTTTAAGATTCTTCAACACGTTTTCATTCTTTTTCCGATCCCATTTGATGCAACCAGCTGTTTGTTTCACAATGTTAGTCTTTTCACACCTTTTGCCTTTATTTTCCGTTTCACTGCCATACCATAGCAGGTCCTGTTAAGACCTTCTAAAGGTGTATTCTGGTGTGCTCTGGACAAGGGAAAGTTTCCTTACATTATTAATGACTCCCATTGTTTATGTATACATGATGCCTATGTCTGCTAGGTCTGTTTCTTCCAGAAAATATTGTTTACGGCCTGTCTATCTGAATATGTTTTCTCTTCCTAGAATTTTGTTTTTCAAACTGGATATTTTCTGTTGAAGGTCACAATTTTTGTTATTTCAATATTGATATCAGAAAGGAAAAAATAACATTGGCATCAGAATAACTGAGATAGTCCCATCTACAACTGATATCAGGATTACTTTAAATGCCTTACTAAGTTCTATGAATCACTCCCCATTTTTATCTGTTCTGTAGTTAGTCAGATACTGAACAACAATGCTCTGAAATTTTATTGTTTATTAAAATCACTGAACAGGGCAACAGTACACTTCTTGGAACCCTAACAGATAATGTCTTCCAGTTGCTCCTTGGGTTTTTCTTGTTTGCCTGATTAATAGGAGACTACACATTTGTGATGGTGTAGATCTTGTTAATATTTCAAAATGTGAGGGGTGAAACTCAGCTGCTGCACAAGGGAAAGTTTCAGACATAATCAGGATGAGAGACTACGTACTTGCTAAGTTTACCTTTGAGAGTACTTGAGATGAAAGACATCTTGATCAGTAAATCTTATTTCTGGAGTTGCTGTGATTAGCATTAAATGTTGTGAAAGGACACTGGTGAGGTATTTCATTTCTCCAAATGTTGAAAACAAGTTCACATTGGAGATAGCATAGAAGTTCTGCTGTCTGTGGCAGAGACAGTCCCATCTACAGCTGATATCAGGATTACTTTAAATGCCTTACTAAGTTCTATGAATCACTCCCCATTTCGATTTGTTCTGCAGTGAGCCAGATACTGAACAACAATGTCTTGAAATTTTATTGTGCATTAAAATCACTGAACAGGGTGACAGTACACTCCTTGGTAGAAGTCTCTGATCTGCCTTACTATGTCAGTGCAGATTCCCCTGTAACTCAAAGCCACTATTCATAAAGTTATTCACTGAACTTTCCTATAAGCTTTTAAGGGTTGGGCTATTGACTTGAGTCAATGATGTTTCACAATGGCTAACAAACTGTGAAGTCTGTGAATACTGGAGCCACCAGTACTGACTGGCCGGCTGTCCCCACTTCCCATAGAGATGCTTGGCTTAACAAGGGATGTCTTCTTCTTCTTTTATTTACAGAAGGTTACTGGAAGCTGGAAATTGGTGGCATACAGTGTGGAGAAGGTGGCAATCAAATAGATGAAATGGGAGGCAGGCAGCATTGTTGTTCATAGTCTTCCATATTCCTGAAGAACCAGTAATACTTGCCAAAGGAGAACATAAATAAACAGTATTGTATACAAAGAGTTTATAATACGATAGATTGTGAGATGAAACTTCCGGCCATTACGTACCTTCAGGAGACAAAATATGTAGTACTGCCACTACAAAAATACACACACACACACACACACACACACACACACACACCACATGCTCTTAAAAGTAAAAGTGATACACCATCTAGCTTTCAGCTTGTTCCTTTGGCAGGGAGGGGAGAGGTATAGGTTATGGAAAGCTAAAAATTAATTATAGGATTTCCAGTGGTGGGGTTGGAGCATGTCATAGTGGCTGGATGCACAGGATGGATTTTATAGTAGACATGATTGCAATGGTAGGAACCATGGGGTAGGCTAATAGTTGGTATCGTTATAAGGTTTCAGTAGCATGCAACAAATGTTAAGGGCGTGATGGAAGGTGACAATGAGCGGCATGGGGAGGTAATGATGGAGAGAGGATTTCATTTCAGGGCTTGACTTGAGAAAGCTGTAGCCTTTGCGGTTTTTTATTTTGGAAGTGATAACTGTATTAGTCAGTGGACAAGAAGAAGATAATACCCAGGAGATTTGTTTGTCATTAAGATATGTGGAGTAGTTGTGGGACAGCAAAGCCTGGGAGAGATTGTTGTTGTAGGTATAGAGGGATTTGGTGGCTGAGCAGATATGTTTCCCATGGATGCCTAGGTTGCGGGTAAGGATGCATTTGGTGTGAAAGGTGGGGCAGCTGTCAAAGTGTAGGCATGTTGATAAGTGGTTGGTTTTATTTGGTCTGAGGTTTGGATGTGGGCTTCAGTGAGATGAAGATCAATTGCAAGGAAGGTGGCTGTGGATTTGGAAAAGAACTAGGTGAACTTCAGTTGGGAAAAGGAGTTAAGTTGCTGCAGCAAGTGGAGTAGTTCTTCTTCAATATGACCACAAAGATGTTATCAGTAAATCTGTACCAGGCCAGAGCTAGGTTCTTTCTTGGGACCCATTAAAAGGTTGGCAAAGGACTGAGTATCTTTGTTCTCATAGTGGCCCCTTGATAATTTCACAAGTTTGGTCATCACAAGCAATGAAGTTATGGCCAAGGATGAAGTTGACTAGGGTAACAATAAGCAAGGTTTTAGGAAGACTTCCAGGTGACCAGTCAAGAGGTAGTGTTCTAGGTCTAAGAGCACATGTGAATGTGGAGTGTTGGTGTTAAGTGCAGTCTAATCTCTGTACCATGACAAAGAAACTACTGGTTCTGAAAATTAGGTAGTGTATCCTTTCACGTTTATTTTATGTAAATGGATAGATAAAAAATCTACTCACCATACAGCCTACTGCCACTTGGTGAGGAGATTTTTTATCTATCCATTTACATTATATTATCAATATTTCACTTTTAATTGCATTAATTGGCAGTACTACGCATTTGGAACCCTGATGGTAAGAACAAGATTCAAAAAACTTGCAATGATATCTGGGTTCGGAACTCTTTCTTCCTGAAATGCAAAAGTTGTACATAGTGCAGTGCAGAGAACTGAACACCAAAACAGTGTGTCAGTTCAATGAACACAAACAATAATGTCAACTACACACTGCCACGTATTTGATGCTTCTGTTAAATTAAGAGACAATGTTAAACCACAGTTGAAAATTTTGACTGTTATGATGAATTCTTCCACATTGTAACTGCACTGAGGAGCAATGAACTGCCCATAAGTCAGTTCCAGCAGTTCTTCTGCACCGTATTTACAGTTGTGGAGCCAGTCATTTATGCCCAACCAACCGCCAATTTGGTTTGTGGTCAATGAAAATATCCATGCTCTGATGAGTTACCATTTACCATGAAAAATGTATGATGGTTATTAACAATTTAGACCAGAGGGCAACATCATTGGTTCAGGCTTTATTGTGTACCCACCACATCATCAAGTTTAGCTCACTTTAAAAGCTGAATAAACTGCTCACTGAACTAAATTACCAAACTAAAGGCTCACACAGGGGCTTTATCAAGAAACAAGTGGTGACAAAACCCCTTCAGAATTTTGGCAGCAGCTATGAGGACTGATTAACATGATTACAGTTTTGGACATTTTGTTGTAGCATTTTTGGCAACTGCAGGTACCATCGCAAGTGAAGATAGCAGTGGCAGTACACGAAGATCAACCAATAAATAAGCTGCTAAAAATGACTGATAAAATATTCACAACTTTGGAAATGCCAGTAAAAGTGGTCATGATATCATTGGCAGACGATGTGCCAGTCGACTCCATCCGACAGATGCTATACTCACTTCAAGAAGCGACACCAGACTGTATTGCCACTGTGCCCCACCACCCACTGAGAGTTTCTGAAGAGCTTCAGAGTTTACACACCACAGTTGAAATGCTGGCCAGAGGGGCTCAAGCACAGCAGCAATGAGGAGGACCTAGTAAACATCAACAGTCCTGACAAACTAAAGTGCTGCAACATCAAATTACCAATAATATGGGGACAACACTATTAATGAAACTTGAAACTTCCTGGCAGATTAAAACTGTGTGCTGGACTGAGACTCGAACTCGGGACCTTTGCCTTTTGCGGGCAATTGCTCTACCACTGAGCTACCCAAGCACGACTCATGCCCTGTCCTCACAACTTTACTTCTGCCAGTACCTCGTCTCCTACCTTCCAAACTTTACACAAGCTCTCCTGCGAACCTTGCATAACTAGCACTCCTGAAAGAAAGCATATTGCAGAGACATGGCTTAGCCACAGCCTGGGAAAACACTATTAATGTTTGCTGGTACCACAGGTACAACAAGTGTGGCTCCATCAACAAAATCAAACATCCTACACTGATGGCATCAAAAAACTGGTCTCTCATTGGGAGCATTGTGTTCATCACAAAGGTGAATATGTTGAGAAATAAATATGTAGACAAGAAGAACAGAGATGTAGAATGTCAATAATGTTTGCTTTATTCAGAGGGCTTTAAATGTTTTCACATGACAAATTTGGAGGCATTACTTTTCAGAATGGTCTTGTATCAGATAGGTGTACAGATGTGACCTTCCTGACTGACACCGACTCCAAAGTTAGCATACCCCCAGCACGGTGCACACCTGACAATAAGCCAAATAAAAAATCGCACCTGAAGGTGGCAAACAATTTGGCAATCACCACCTATGGCCATACGCTACTGACTATCAACATAAGCCACCCCCTTTATATGGAGATCTGTAGTTGATTATGTCACTGAGACTATATTAGGTGCAGTTTTCTTTGTGCATTATACATTAAAAATGGATTTGAAGAAAGCACGATTACAGAAAATAGCAACAGGTACTGCTCTACACTGACAGATTGGCCAACAATGGCAATCATTAATTTTTTTGTTCAGAAAGTTACAACCAGCATAGCAATGGTGAAGCACATGTGACAGGGAACTCCTTGTAAATTATGAGGGTTTTAAATATTTCCACCTACAAACTGTATTATGTCCTGAGACAATTTACACTGAGCACAAACCAATAGTCTCCACTTCCCAGAATACCAGTGACAAGTGCTCTTCATTGCTGTTCAGACATATAAAGTTTGTCACCAGTTTACAATAGATGTGTGCCACATAAAATTTATAGAAGACAATGTGACCAATTACTTTTTGTGCATCTGTGGTTTGGCAAACATTATGGACTAGGAAGAATTTGCTGCCACTACAGCATTTCTTGGCAACCCTGCCATACGACTTCAACTCGCCCAAATCCCACAGCCAGGCACCAAGTTAACACTACGGCATGATGTCTCTTGGCAGAAGCCAAGTGTTACAAATTATTTAGGAATAAAGGAGATGACTCACTGAAAGCCAGAAGCACTGCATCGTCGATAGGTACACAAAGAAAAGATACAGAGCTTTGCTAGCTTTCAGAATGAATTTCGTTTTTCAACCTTGAAAATAATTCATAATTCTCAACCAGAACATTCCATAAATTATTTTTTGGTGACTGAACATTTATAAATATTTTTTTTACTTTAAATTTTTCATTTTTTGTCAGATGTTTAATAACAAAGACTTATCACTCTTTATGTTTCTTTAATCTTATTTGCAGCTACCTGATCATGGCAGCAGTAGGAATGGCATCATAACTAAATAAATTTATTAAAGAACCCAGATGGTTTTATTCCCAAATATTCAAAATGACAGTGGACTCACACACTAAATTTACTTCCTTTATTAATAAATAGCTGTCACGTGTCATTGCAAAAAATGGACAAAAGCCTTTCCCTTGGTATTTTTATGCATTTGTGCAGTGTACAAGCCAGAGATTAGTGCATCATAAGGAGAAATGGTGTATCAGCATGCTACCTCACATGTGCGCCACTACTAACCACAGCAAAACCACCACTGTTGGTACAATGGCTCTGAGACCAGATAGCCAGAATCCGACGCCCACCTGCTACATGCTATGGTGAACATCTTGTTTTCATCTGGATGACTGTGCTCACATCATGCTTTGCATAGATCTCATCAAACTGCTGCTCCAACCACTGTTCACTGGTCCCTTCCTGGTGGTGAGATGAAGAGACCACACCAAGGATGTCACAAAAAACAGTAAAACCACAAGACAGTCAAGCTAGTGAGGGTCCTACAAGATCACACCAATGCCACAAGCCTCACTATACCCAGAGACACCCATGTGTACTTGACCTGTGGTTACCAGCCCCTCCATCAGCCTGCATTAAGCAATCGGCTGATGTGTGTGTTAGTTTGGTACAAGTGTTATCCTTGAAGTTGCTCTAAGTCATCAAGTTAAGTGGTTTTGTTTTTGAATATGTATATATATTGAGATAAAAAATTATTCTGTACACTTCAATTCCGTGTATTTTATTTTGTCTGGAGTATAAGCCTTCCCACAAGCCACTCAATACAATCATCGTTACCATAAAGAGCCTGGGATTTAACTCTACATTCTGAATAGCCCATTTTCTTCTATCTGGTTCTACATCTACATCTATATTCCGTGAACTGTTATGAAGTGCATGGAAAAGGGTATGTCCCACTGTACGAGTTATTAGGCCTTTTCCCCATTCCATTCATGTATGTAACTTGACAAAAATGATTGTTTAAATCCCTCCATGTGTGCTGTAATTAATATAATCTTATCCTCACAATCCCAAGGGGAGCGATATGTAGGGGGATGCAATATGTTCCTAGAGTCATCATTTAAGTTCTTGAAACTTTGTCTGTAAATGTTATCTTCAAGGGTCTACCAGTTCAGTTCTTTCAACATTTCAGTGACACTCTTGCACAAGTCAAACAAAAATCTGACCATTCGTGCTGCCCTTCTCTGTATCATTCAATATCCCCTGCTAGTCCTACTTGGTATGCGTACCACACACGTCAGTAACATTCTAGGATGGGTCACACGAGTGATTTGTAAACAGTCTCCCTTGTAGACTGATTTCAGTTCCTAGTATTCTACCAATAAACCAAAGTCTGCTACCTGTTTCACCCACAATGTGATTGCTCCACTTCCTGTCCCTACTAAGTGTTACATCCAAGAATTTGATTGAGTTTACAGATTACAGCTGTGACTCACTAATGTCATATTCATACAATGCTATGTTTTTTGTTTTTCTTTTCGTGAAGTGCACAAGTTAGCATTTTTGAACATTTAATGCAAGTTGCCAATCACTGTACCACTTTGAAATCTTATCAAGGTCTGACTGAATATTTCTACAGCTTCGTTCAGACTCTACTTTGTTCTAGATAACTGCATCATCTGCAAAATGTATAAGGTTGTTAACAATATTATTCACAGGATCATTAATATACAACATGAACAGCAAGGAACCCAAGACACTTCCATGGGGTACACCCAAAGTTACTTCGACATCTGTTGATAGCTCTCCATCCAAGAAAACATGCTGCGTCCTCCCTATCAAGAAATTCTCTGTCCAGTCATATATTTCATCTGATACCCTTAGGATCAGAGTATTGATGATAGGATATGTGTGGTACTGGGTCAAACACTTTACAGAAATTGAGAAATACTGTGGCTGCCTGACGGCCTTGATCCAAAGCTTTCAGTATGTCGTGAAAAATTGCAAATTGGATTTCACATCAGTTTTTCATTTGAGAGATCTATGACAGACTATCTCAGCCGTAAATGTGTATAATATCTGATAGAGATACTATCGGGACCTGGGGCTCAGTTTAGTTTCAATGATTTCAGCTGTTTCTCAATGCCCTGACACTAACACTTATCTCACTCAACTTTTCAGTGGTATGAGAATTAAATTGGAGCAATACTCCTAGGTTCTTCTTTATAAAGGAACATTTGAAAACTGATTTAACCATTTCAGCCTTTACTTTGTTACTCTCAATTTCAGTTCCTGTCTCATCCGTGAGTGATGGTCACTGACATTGGTATCACCAACAGGCTTTACATATAACCAGAATTTCTTTGGGTTTAGTGGAAGATCACTTGACAACATCCTGCTGCAGTAGTCATTAAAGGCAACACAAATTGCTCTCTTAACTGCCAAACATATTTCATTCAGCATCTCTCTATCTATAACTTGCGATTTGTTTTATACCTATTATTCAACAGTCTCTGTTTCTTTAGAAGTTTCTTTACACTTGTTCTATGGTGTGGAGGATCTCTTCCACCAAGAACCGTCCTACTGGGTAGATATCTACCCATTGCATGGTCAACTACTCTTTTAAACCAGAGCCATAGTTCCTCTATGTGCTCCTATTCTGAGCTAAAAAACTTCAGATTCCCCATTGAGGTGTTACACTATTGTTTCTCTGTCTAAGTAGCTGAACAGATAAATCTTTCTGCTTGTTTTATTTCGCCTTTGTGTTTTGGTACTGTAGTGCTTCAAGAATTTCCATGTAAATTCTAGAACCACTCGTCCTTCTACCATATCAAACACAAAATATTTTAAAAATAAGTGTGAGAGAATGTACATGACGAGTGACACATCTTCGTGTGTGCAGGCTGAAAAGGAGTCATGAGCACAAGATAGAAGCAACGGTCAAACAGCATCGACAAGTGTTCGCTGCTCACGCCACGCAAGTTGTATTGGAAGAACAAGGAGTATATATGTATCTGATGCTGTTTTATATCGTCAATTATTGTAATGAGAAAAAAGAAGAACAGTTGAAGCATTGATAATTGTACTTCATGTGTTGGACTTGCTAGAAGCAAGATATAGTCATAAATTATGTGGTTGTAAAAACTACATTATTGCCGATGTATTTCATCGAGTCTAACGTGAGACGAATCGGTTGACTTATGAACATTTGAATATTGATGTGAGAAATATTGAATTAGTTCTCTGTGGAAGTTGAAATATACCATGTCTGAGTTAAAAGTATTCTTTGAGTACTAAATTATTTCAAAAATAGAGACAGAGTCTTATAAATTCCCGTAACCCGCATTGTTCTTCAGAGAAGAAGGTTTTGGAGATCAATGGAGTTGGCAATCCAGAGAAGAAGATCGGCTGTGCGGATCAAGTAAGTCAACCGATGGGGGAGAGGTATGAATTTTGCTTGCAATCCAACATCACACCACTTCTTATCATCACACATCGTTTGATCATGGCAAGCGTGACAGGACTATTCCAAGGAGAGTGGAATATAGATAATGTAAATCACAGATCTATAACTTTGCTAATCGTAGTCTTAATAAACATGAATTAAACTACACAGCTACCGAAAAGGAACTGTTAGCAGTACTATGGAGTATTCAAAAATTCTAAACACTAGTACGGGAGTCCGAAATCCATATCTACACAGATCATCAAGCTCTATCTTTTTTTATGAATAGACGTTTGTTACATAGCAGATTAATGTGGTGGATGTTGTTCCTACAAGAATATGACATTAGAATACAGTATGTAAAAGGTTATCACTGTTAGCATTCAACCACGATTCTTATACACATATTTTAACAACGCATTTCAAGAGACAATGCTCTCATCATCAGGTTGTAAAGTCTATGTCATGAAATTAAACGGACTAAAAAGACAAAATACCATCACAAACAGTTGGGAAGTCCATATAGTAAAACAGAATTAAAAGTATATTGGACTGTGAGTCCTCGTCATACATTGAAGTTGTTGACAGAAGTCGATGACCGTCCAATAGCTACCAAGTATGCTGTCGCACTGTGCCGGCTCGGGAGCTGTTGTGGACTGACGTGCCTAGGTGTTGTGGTGTGGTTACAGCCGTGTGCTTGACAGTAACGCTATGCTATTGGGCGCCTTATTACCTTATTGCATTGGTCTGCCATCGTTAGCTTCTAGCAACTCTGTCAGTGACATGCTACCAACTTAAAGTAGCATACCTACCCTAAAATAATTCTAAAAACCCACTAAAAAATCTCATTTCTTTACAATTATCTTGTGCATTTAGAATATTGCTTTGTTTCTTTTCATGGATAGCTATCTCGAATTCCTCTAGTAAATCAAGTTTCCTCCCTTTCTTTTCTACATGCAATATTTCCACGTTATCTTCTATGCTATTAAGGGGATGGCCTGTTTCATATATATGGTTCACAACAGCTGATTTGTCATAATTTCCTAACCTGAACGCATCTTTATGTTCTTTATACTGGATTGCGAATGATCTTCCTGTCTGCCCTATATATTTTGCATCACAAGTTCTGCACTGAATCTTATAAACTCTCGATCTTTCAAACTTATTTCTCTTCTCGCCAATATCGTGCTTAAGGCTATACCTTACTAGGTTATTAGTCTGAAAAGCTATTTTAACATCGTATGGCTTAAAAATATTTGCTATCTTTTGTGAGACTGTTCCGTAGTATGGCATTGTGATAATTTTCTCTTTCTCTCCATCAGTTTGAAAGATCGGGAGTTTATAAGATTCAGTGCAGAACTTGTGATGCAAAATATATAGGGCAGACAGGAAGATCATTCGCGATCTGGTATAAAGAACATAAAGATGCATTCAGGTTAGGAAATTATGACAAATCAGCTGTTGCGAACCATATATATGAAACAGGCCATCCCCTTAATAGCATAGAAGATAACGTGGAAATATTGCATGTAGAAAAGAAAGGGAGGAAACTTGATTTACTAGAGGAATTCAAGATAGCTATCCATGAAAAGAAACAAAGCAATATTCTAAATGCACAAGATAATTTTAAAGAAATGAGATTTTTTAGTGGGTTTTTAGAATTATTTTAGGGTAGGTATGCGACTTTAAGTTGGTAGCATGTCACTGACGGAGTTGCTAGAGGCTAACGATGGCAGACCAATGCAATAACGAAATAAGGCGCCCAATAGCATAGCGTTACTGTCAAGCACACGGCTGTAACCACGCCACAACACCTAGGCACGTCAGTCCACAACAGCTCCCGAGCCGGCACAGTGCGACAGCATACTTGGTAGCTATGGGACGGCCATCGACTTGTGTCAACAACTTCAATGTAAGATGAGGACCCACAGTCCAATATACTTTTAATTCTGTTTTACTATATGGACTTCCCAACTGTTTGTGATGGTATTTTGTCTTTTTAGTCCGTTTAATTTCATGACATAGACTTTACAACCTGATGATGAGAGCATTGTCTCTTGAAATGCATTGTTAAAATATGTGTATAAGAATCGCGCTTGAATGCTAACAGTGATAACCAGTATAACGACAACTGCTACCTCGACTCCATAATGGATTATATTAAAAGTATGTAAAAGGTTCTGAGAATATTGTACCAGACGCTTTGTCTAGGTTACCTATAGGTATGGAAGAATTAAAACGGATGGAAGGACCTGGCGTAATTTTTGCAATCAATTTTCTGACAGGAGGGTATCCACACACCAGGCTACAAAAGATGGCACAAAGAGTAACAGAGAACATCCATCATGATCCATATTTTACCAAGATGTTTGCTATGTGTATTAGGAATTCCTTGTCACATAATCAAGCAGGGAAGTGGAAAATTATGGGACATAATTTATTTTGGAGACATAGTATAACATCGCAATGGTGGCATTTATGCATTCTGAAGTTAATTGAAGACGAAATTGTTTGGTATGATCATACAGGGTATGGACACTTCAGAATAAAGAAATGTATAGCTCATATGAATAGGTTCAATTACTTTAAAAGGCTAGTAGATAAAGTAGTATCTTTAATTAGGACTTGTGAAATCTGTCAGAAGGTGAAAGAGAATAACACTCATATTAAATACAAATTGTATCCAATCATTCCTAAGTTTATACACGATCTTACAGCAGTGGATTTCTTTGGACCAATTCTGAAAGGAAAGGGAGAAGTGTTGTATATTTTAGTCCTCATAGAGTGTTGGTCAAAGTATGTTAAGTTATATCCCACGAAAAAGGAAATACACCAGACGTGATACATTGTTTACAACATTTTCTGGAGGAAGGCAAACCGAAATGGTTTCTCTCCAATAATGGACCACAGGTTGCTAGTAATGATTTTAAAGAATTTTTAGCATTTGAAGGTATTCATCAAGTGTTAATATCCAACTATAACACGTCCTCGAATCCGTGTGAATGGGTAATGAAAGAGATTGGGAAATTATGCCGCACCTGCTGCCATGAAAAACATACTTTATGGGCAATGAAGATCAAAGACTTTGAGCTTA
Source organism: Schistocerca americana (assembly GCF_021461395.2). Taxonomy (NCBI): domain Eukaryota; kingdom Metazoa; phylum Arthropoda; class Insecta; order Orthoptera; family Acrididae; genus Schistocerca; species Schistocerca americana. The sequence goes on from NC_060120.1 coordinate 576,357,202, forward strand.
TTTTAAATGAATTAGTGCATTTATCAACTGGATTAACACCTTTAGAAGGAATAGGCAAACCTTTTGTAGGAGAACCTCCAATTAAATGTTTTAATTGGCCTGAACAACCTAACATCATCTTCAGAGCTCTGACTTGAAGAAAGAGACACCCAAGTTTTTTCAGAAATATGAAGGACCTTACCGAAGACAAATGGTATTACATCCCAAAACATTATTTTTAGTGGATCCTATAAAGGGATCAGAGAAAGGAAAGTGCAAAGTAAAGGACATAAAGTTTTATACCTCCCATGGATGTTAACGTTCTGTGTTAACGAGTGGACTGAAGACTGTCGGATCCTGAGTTTTTTCGGTGTTCTTACCAAAATAGTTTTCCTGTACCGAATTCCCTTCAAATCTTAAACTATTCTGTAATCTATTCTTGAATTCTTAAACTATCCTATAATTTTAGTACGGAGAAAACTGGATATGACAGTCAAGTAGAAAACAACCCAAGAGACTCACAGAATAAGAAAGAAAGTAGTCACTAGACATGAAATGAAACGAACAGAATATTATATTTATGGATAATGTAATATAATGCGAAGAACAGAACAACTATTTTATCGTAGTGTATAATTTTCTATTTTGTATAGAATATTTTATACCTCTTAGGAAATGTGATGTAAATGGGAGGGTTTGTATAATTTTTGGAAGGGGTGGGTAGTGCAGAAAGCACAATTTACACCAACAGATATGTCATGGCTAATACTGAACACACGTTGCACCTTTCAAAAAACCCTCGCAAACAAGTGTGACTGATTCTTCACCATTTGCCGTTCCATAGGGGTTGCTAAGATTTTCTTCGGGGACCTCAAGGGTGAAGGTGAGAATGTCTGTTCTGTAAGAGACAATTTAACACCATACCTCCTCTGGTTTCTCACTCAAGTACCAGCGAGGTAGGTGTTGTAATGGCGACCGGAACAGTCTTGGGGTTGTAGTGACGGAAACGCGGCGGGACCCGCGGAGCAGCCCGCGAACAACAACGCAACGGGAGAGGATGGACATGACCAACAAAGGACCTTACGACTCAACAAGAACAGACAACAGAGTCATGAACCAAACAAGACAACCACACTCACTTGTAAAGAAAACATGAAAGTCAATACGCTGTCTAATGCGAGGCGATATGTCCTGAGACGCACGGGAGGTTAGACTGGCAGGCTGTGCGACAGGCAGGCACTTAAGTACTTGATCGGGGACACCGCTATTGGCCACTGCAACCACGTGTTCCACTGTGGCACCCTCACTCTAAATGCGGGCCAGGAGGCGCACGCCGCCACAGCTTACGGTGTGATGGTATAGGGACCTCTATGGGTCTTCGACGTCCATGACGTCTGGCAGGGATTCAAATTCCGCGGCGCGCGGTACCAGAATAGGGATCATGGGGAAGGGGGATGGGAAGGGTTTCCTGTCTTTGGGGCTGTCTTCTTTCTCTTCTTCAATCTTAGCAACCATTTCTATTTTTTTTTTTCCTTTCTTACTTCTCTTTTGAGTACCTGCCTATTTTTTCCTTCCTTCCATATTCATCTACTTCTATCGCACAACTTCTTCATATTCTCCATGGTTTCCAATAACCTACAGCTTATCTCCAGATAAGAAGACCGAAGAATCAGGCTGCACAAACACACATCATCATACACACAACGATACACGAGTACACAAACACTGAAACTACTAACTAGAAACCTGTTGAGAGGTAAGAACCATCAAGTGTTGTAGGGGGAAGGTATGTGTACATCTGGAAATATGCACACATTGTTATTTATTGAAGAACTATGACAATTCAGTATCGCATATGTACATAAGTATAGAAAAACTACGATGATTTTTGAATGAGAATACATAAGAAGGAGGCATGAGTAAGGAAAGAGAACATAAGCCAGGGAGGAATTGATTGTGATAATTATTAAGGAATGTCAGTCTAACAAATATTCAGATGATTTGTAGGATAGTGGGACTCTTATAACCTAAGTAAACATATTATATATTGAATAGTGTTTTGAGACATAGTATATACTAAGTATGTAGAAGTTGAAAAGTAGGGGAGGACTCTAGGGACCAAAGGAAGTATTAAGAAGGATATACGATGTGTATAATAGATTTATATATTTCCCAGGAAATATTTAATTTTAGTGTACATAAAAATGTATACTAGGGCAATGAACCATGAGGCCAGCTCATAAAGGATAAGGGAGACGTACCCGACATTTGCTAAGGATATAAGGCAGGCGTACCTACATAGAGGAATAGGGTTTTGTTATAAAGGGGCATACCTACCGGAACAGATGGAGGAAGTGTACTCATAGGGTCAACCCACATGTAAGGTATAGGTACTGATCCTAGGAGAAAAGGACAGTATCGTGACAAAAGTCATACATTTTGTAGGAATTGTTCTGGTGAGTTTGAACTCTATATTTCACTAGCACTATTATGATTCATGTGAGTTTACAAGTGTCGAGAAGAACACTTTCATATGCCCAGAGTTCATCCAGACTACAAATAGTCTATAATTAATGAGGCTATTACATTCTAAAGAAGCAGTACAAAGAATTAGAATAAAGAGTAAAATATTCAAGTGTCATGAACACCTGGAGCTTGCAATTGGAAACCAAAGGTTTAGGCCCCACGACTCCTAGATATAAAAGAATTGACTCCAACACTGAGTGAAATACTCCCGTTTTATAATCAAAGTAAAATGGAAAAAGAAAAGCTAAACAGTAAAAAAAGGGCAATGCACAGTTAATAAAAGAATGTGGAGGGTATATTGTGGAATTATGAGTTGTTATTATATGTAATACTAATGTACATAATGAGTATGTATAAAATATCACATGCTCGAGCTGAGGGGAGGGATATGTAGTGCTTCGAGAATTTCCGCATACATTCTAGAACCACTCGTCCTTCTACCGTCTTGAACACACGATATTTTAAAAATAAGAGTGGGAGAACATACATACTGCGCGACACATGTTTGTGTGTGCAGGCTGGAAAGGAGTCACGAGCACAAGGTAGACACGACGATCAAACGGCATCGTCAAGTGTTTGCCGCTCGTGCCACGGGAGTCATATTAGAAGAACAAGAATGTTTATGTATCTTATGGGGTTTTATATCATTGATTATTGTAACGAGAAAAAAGAACAGCTGAAACATTGTTAATTATACTTCATGTGTTGGACTTGCTAGAAGCAAGACATGTTCATAAATTATGTGGTTGTAAAAAGTACATTATTGCAGATGTATTTCATCGAGTCAAGCGCAAGACAAATCAGTTGACTTATAAAAATTCGAATACTGATGTGAGAAATATTGAATTTGTTCTCTATGGAAGTTGAAATATACTATTTCTGAGTTTAAAGTATTCTTTGAGTACTAATTTATTTCAAAAATAGAGACAGAGTCTTATAAATTCCTGTAACCAGCATTATTCTTCGGAGAAGAAGGTTTTGGAGATCGACGGAGCCGGCAATCCAGAGAATAAGATAGGCTGTGCAGATCAAGTAAGTCAACTGCTGTGAGAGGTGTGAATTTTGCTTGCAATCCAATGTCACACCGCTTCTTATCATCAGAGTACTCATTGTTGCTACAACTGCCTCAGGGTCATTGATACCAGTTTTGATGTGGACTTCCTCAAAGAAGCCAGGTCTGTTCATTGTCATTAAATTTGTTTCCATTCTAAGTGGGGTTCTGAAGTATCTGTGCTACATTGTTTCCAAAGAAGGTAGTCAGTAATGCAACACAGGATGTATTGTTACACCCACCACCAACAAAACTATAATTATCCCTGTTGATTGTTGGATTATTAAATCCTCCTTCAGTGATCACAGTATGATCAGGGAACTTATGTACAAGCATACTGAGGTTTTCTCTAAAGTTTTTGGTTAACTGAGGAGAAGAATTTGGTAGTTGATAGGACCCTACTATAATTTTATGTCTGTCCTTGATACTGTCTTGCCCAAACAATCTTATGTCCAGCTTCAACTTCTATCTAAATGGATCTGTGATTCTCATCTACTGCAAAACATACACTACCTCCATTTCCTGTTTCCCTATACTTCCGGTACATGCTTACATTTTCCCCAAAGATCATACAACTGTCAACTTCAGGTTCTAACCAGCTTTCCTGCTTAATATTATGCGAGATCCAGTGCTTTTTAGAAGCACTTCTTTCCCTGGGACTTTGTTGCGAATGCTTCAGCAGTTAACCACTAGGATCTGTGGGAGGCATTTGAATTGGATGGCGAGACATATAAACCGTTGTGGTGCACCCTACACACGGTCAGCTACATGGGTAACTTACCACTGATGTGCAGTGCACACCTGACCTATTTACGGAGACCCTACAACTCTCAGCTCTATGGTGCAAGCCTAGGAAGTCACACCCTAGCTTGTCACAGAACCCTCAGAGTCTCTAAAAGAAGAAAGAGTGCTAGGATTTAATGTCCTGTCGACATTGAGGTCATTAGAAACGGAACACAAGCTCGGACTGGATCAATGATAGGGAAGGAAATGGGCAGTGCCCTTTCAAAGAAACCATCCTGGCATGTGCCTGGAGCAATTTCGGGCAATTACAAAAAACTACACCTTGAGGGCCAGATGTGGATTTGAACCATCATTCTCACAGATGTGGGTCCAGTGGGATAACCATTGTGCCACCTCACTCAGTCATGGTGTCTCTGGTTCACGCTTTCCATTCAACTCAGAACTGGAGGGGTGGGGGGCATGATCTGTTCTGGAGGCAATGCTGCAGGTTGTGAACTTCATTGAAACTCTGTTAGCAAGGCTGGTATTCTCAACCAAGTATGACCTCAGAGTTCAGATGCCAAGCATCATCTGTCCAATGTGCACCACAATCTGTAGTTGGTTGCACCCTGTTCCTTCAACAGCTGAGAGCATACCTCTTCAACGCGTCGAATGAGGCCTCAGACATACAAACCGAGTGTACCTGGTGTTCCTTCCTATCCCTTTTTGACATTTACATAAGGGGTACTATTATTTTCCATCCATTTTAACTGCTGACAATTAATAGACTCCTACTCTTTCATGTTTATTTCCTCTAAACACAGGACAAAGTGGGTTTCCCCAAAAGTGGTGATGTGAGTCCACCTGGCTTAATGTCAGCTTCAGTGAAAGACAGCACCTGGAACTTGTTTATTAGAGGGATCGGTATTACACCTTGAGTCCACCCTGGTCCCTGTCTACCCCTTATAGGATACCTAGACCCACCACTGACACACCAATCATAGTCAAGTGAATGGGTACTGATTAGACTTCTATTTCCTGCAAGAGAGACAGTAATCACAAGAGAGGATAATACTTGAGGTATCTTTGTTACCTATGGCACACAACCCTTGGCAGCCTTCCCAACACACCCATTTCCGGCAGCTTTCAATCACTTGACAGTAGTCAGGGTTATTTCCATCTGCTTACAAACTGCAACCAGCTCAACCCCTTGTGGAGAACAGCAAACAGCAGCATTATATTAACTTGTATCCATAATGTTCTCTTCAATACAAATGATTTTCATGTGATATTCTGACACACAACAATTCCAGACATTCCATGCATCCTTTCCTGTTTGGTTATGCAATTTTTTTGATGATTCACTCATGAAACAAATCTATCTTAAACCTCAAGATGCCATGTGGGGATGGGGTGGTACTTTGTGTCTGCCTTTAACCAATATTTCAATCCAGTCAGGTACATTCTTTAAACTTTTGAAAAAATATTTACTGTTTTTAATCCAATCAGTAGCCAAAAGATATTCTTAAGTTCTGGTTCATAATTACACTTCAGTTCCTCTTTAAAAAAAATATGTTGTTAATGCAGATCAACAACAATTATGAAATTATTTTTTTAAAATGTTTTATGCGGTCGGCTTAAAGTACCCCCCTCCACCCTTGGTAATACATGTTTCTGAAAATACGTTGGTATTACTAGGATTTATATCTATGTCTTGTCTAAGCTGCAGATTTTGTTTTGTTACTACCGGTAGCTCTTCCAACCATTAACTATATTTGCTCTGCAGCTACGTCTTTCCTATTAATTTGCCACAAGCAACGAAAAAATAAATATCTCACTGACGGTACAGACTGCTTCGCGGTTTAAACAATATTCTGTTAATTTTTTTACCTATTTACGTTCTTATCTATGAGCTGTGTGCTTATTTTCTTTGTTCAGGAACTATTATACTTAAAATCGTTTTGTGCTTTCACATACCTACTGGGTTTCTTTTCGTCGAACCTTCCAAAGGAGAAATTAATTGGCATTCAGCAGAAATAAAGAAATCTAACGAGGCGGCAAATATTTCAGTGTGGTGCTTTCTAGACTTGGTCGTCCAAGCGTTTACTTTTCGATTCCATCAAATGTGGACACCTCATTGATGAGACGTTGCTGTGATGCTGCGGCGTAATGTTGACAACCAAAGTGAAGCTACTCTTTAAGTGACGGAACGACCTTCAAGGTCGGTTCGCCGTGGACGTCAAAAAAATTACACAATTCATTTCAAATAGCAGTATTCACACAGGATAGGGACGAAAGGTTTGGCGCTGGCGTCGTGGCCTAACAACGGAAGTACCGCTGCACTAACATGTGTTGATTTTGCGGCTTCGTAATATTTATGTCATTTCTTGCTCTGTCAGTCAGTCGTGACATTTGAGACCGTAGCATGCGGGCTTGATATTAAAAACATTCCTTTTGTATTTTCTCCCGCAGTAGACCCAATGGTTGGTGGCAAACTTTTTTTTTAGGTTTTGCAATACTTGAACAAATAAATAAGTCTACATACCGGTAGATGGTAAATAAGGATATTAATACAGCCTTAAATGAATAAGGTCCTTTGAAGTGTCTACATTGATAACTTATCAACTGTGTTAATTTTACGTTATCTGCACTAAACAAGTGTCTCAAACTGCTGTTACTCTTATCTGAAGACTTCGCCATTGAGAAGTTCAAATCAAACGTGTCTGCACAGTCTGTTTTTCTCTGTTTTATATTTCCAACATTTCGTAATCATTTTTCGTGTTTGAGGCAAAATGTGATCGGAGGGTGACGAAAGCCGTCATGGGTATTGTAACGCCGGTCACAAGTATTCCGAAACTGCACTAAGTAGAGTGGCGACCTAACATAATCATGTTTTTACACTGTCGACCTTGCACGTTTAACAAATGCCGAGGCGCCCGTTAAGTCATATGGGCCATAAGTATTGCTTATATTTCAGGCTACACTCTTAGAAATATTTTTTTCGAACCACAAGGTTCCATTTCTGTTAAAAATATTTCGTTTTTACTAATCACACCAGGCAAACATGCTTCGTGTTCTGTACGGGATGTTCATTTTTTATTATCGTAACCGTAGAAAATGCGCAAATACATCAAGAGTTACTGTACCCCATCTTAAAATTCATTCGCCGTGTGAGCAAGACTTAACTACACACGAAAACAGCTGCTACAGGTAATAAATGAAAACATATTTACCTGTACAAATCGCGTCACCTAATTGGTCATCTGTCCACTTCATTACACGTATGCCAACAGTCCAAATTAATATTGTAACTGTGCAATAAGGTCTGTTCGCGAGGACTTTGTGTGAAGACTGATTCAAGTCAGTCGAGGTTACCGTATAATACGGTTTGCAGATGCGTAAAAAGTTTTCGGTCAGATAAATTACGTAGAAAGAAAATATGTAGAGGTGAAAGACTTGTTAGCGGTTGGAAGAACTGAAGACAATTTAATGGAGTTACTATAAATACATACTTCGCAAGTATATGGCAATTCTACAGCCAACCCAACCCTGTACACATGGGGCAGAGGGGTGAAATTACAATAAGTGAAAAAACAGTGTATGGCCATTGGTAGTAATAATTAAAGCCAAAGTATAATATGAGGGGGGGGGGGGGGGGGGTGTTAAGAATCTTCAACGTCCACTTACTAACTTCTTGTTAAATGTTATACTTGAGTATTTTGGGGCGGGTTATTTAGTGAGGTGCTTTATAATCTTTTAAAATTAAAATTTTGCTGTATAAATGAACCATCAGAAATATATAAATATACCATCAGTATAGGGGCTTTATATTAAACAAAAAGCTTACCTTTCCATTTGTTGCACATTTTAGTGTTTTCAAAGAAACTAGAGAATTCGGTAGTTGTTACTCCCCATTAGAAATGGAAGACAACAGCAAAGCAAATTTTCGTAACTGTAGTAAAATTGTGTACATGATATGGATTTTTGAGTTCAGTATTCCATGCACCTGGGATACGCAGGGCACAGTTTTACTTATTTCTACAGAATATAGCAAAAAAGCTTTACAAGGGCAGCAGGCTACATCCAGAGTATCAATAGATACATAATGTGTTTTCAAGTCATTAAGTCCTTAGATATGACCACCTGCCATTTTGATCAGAATATTGAAAAGTCGAACACCCCCCCCCCCTCCCCCCCACGCCAACCATGTGTATAATCTTGTTGTAACAGTGATCGTTTGAAATTATATGTAATATTGGTCCAGTAAAATACATGCCTAGAACTTATCCACAGCAAAAACAGTTTAAGATTAAGATATTTCCTGTCAGATTAAAACTGTATCCAGGACCAAGACTCAAACTCCAGGACCTTTGCCTTTCGCAGTTAAGTGCTTTTTTCCTGGCAGATTAAAACTGTGTGCCGGACCAAGACTAGAACTCAGGTGAGGTGCAAGCACTTGCCGACAAAAGGCATACAGTTTTAATCTAGCAGCAAGTTTCACATCAGTGCACACTTCCCTGCAGAGTGAACCTCTCATTCATACAGTTTAAGATGTTGTTAAAAAATTAAGTTGAACTGTGATTCACGCAACCACAACACACAGCAGAGAAATAATTGCCTCCTTGTCTAAGAGTCAACAGGTTGCATTAGACATAAAACAAGAATTAATGTATAGAACATAGCCACAAGTCACATATTGTTTAATATAATAGGCATCTCTCATCCAGTGAGGTGGAAAAATCACAGTTTCAAATATGTCAAGAAAAATATGATCCTGAGAGTCCTCCTCCACTTTTGTTTTCAACTCAGATCTATGTCTGTATCAGGACTAGTTATTGAATATCATTACCTGTGAGCTTACAGTGTTGCAAATATTTGCAGTTACACTGATTTCTTTCATACCTGAATGATGTCAGGTAAATGTTAATAAATTTGTATTTCAATGTTTTTACTTAAGTTTTATTGCAATACATTCACACCATTTAGATGCTTTACTATTTCACGTGGAATTTTCTCGTATTGTTATGAAGCCTGATGCAGAATGAAATTTTTACGTTACAGCAGAGTGTGCACTGGTGTGAAATTTCCAGGTAGACTAAAACTGTGTGCTGGGCTGAGACTCAAACACAGGTTCTTTGCCTTTCAATTGCAAGTGAGCTACCTAAGCACAACTCATGACCCATCCTTGCAGCTTTACTTCTGCCAGTGGGAAGGTAGGAGATGAGGTACTGGCAGGGCAGAAATAAAGTTGTGAGGGTGGGTCATTAGTCTTGCCAGGGTAGCTCAGCTGATACAGCACCTTTGAATGGCAAGAGGCTTGAGTTTGAGTCTCGGTCAGGCACACAGTTTTAATCTGCCTGGAGGTTTCAAGCCTGGTACATGTTAACCAATAACTAAAAACCAGAGGAAAATTGCATCTTGTCTACCTAGTACAGAATGATGATAGAGAGAGCAGAACACAAAAAAAACAAATAAAATCAACTGTCAAGGGAAGATGAATATGCAGCAGTTTTAGTGGCTGGTGAAAAATCCTTGCAAAAACAGGAATTCTGTTTACTGTTCAAGTTCAGAATCTTTGGAGGAGTGAGCACACATTGTCATTTCAGGCAGGTTGTGGGGAGAACAACCTGAAACTGCATCTAAAAGTGGGGGCAACATCCATTGCTCTTGCACTGCAGCATGAAGCACAGAGTAAAATATTTAGGGAACTACAAAGTAAAGTAAATGCTTACCAAGGAATGAAGTATAATCCAAGAATATAAAAAAGCTGACACAATTCCTACTCAGGATACTTGAAACTGGTACGTGAAACTTAGGATGAAAAGTCGTAGTCTTTTAGTTTAAACCCATGTACATTCTTGGATACATTGTGCTCATTTCTTGGGAACATAAAAGGATAATATAATTTGTTATTAACCGTTTACAGAAAAAAAACAACCAACTGGAATGCATCTCATGCTGAAGATTTTAAAAACAAGGATTATGAGATAGCCTTGTCAATGTATTCACAGCCAAATTCCCCAACATCAATAAAAATTAAGCTATCTTAAAACATTGTATCTGTATGAACTTTGTTTGTTATTGAACAGGAAAACTATACTCTTAAGAAGCTCTTAATGTTAGTTGACGTTTTTGGATTCAGCCGTTAGTTTCTAGATCCGTAGAGGAGACCAGAGCACATTTACATGGATTTCTTTTCAGTATTTCCCATTTACGCATATCATGGAACACAATAATGAGTAAAAAAACACACTACAAAACTTTTCAAAATATGTTTTATTGTAGTAAACAAAATTATAGTCTAACTTACACCAATTAACATGATAAAACAAAATTTTACTGCCAGTAATAAAATTTTTTGCTGAACTTGCACTTGGTAGCTTAATATGGTCTATAAGGAAATTTGACTGTTAATTAAAGGTCTATTCATCATCATTGCCAAGTTGCAGCTTACCCACACAAAAAATAATGTGTCTCCTGTAGCACTATTGTCATAAGTCCATCTTTTACATCCAAGGCACTGCACCCCTGGTTTATTTTTGACTGGTTGTACCATTTCTACAGTAAACAAAAATGCAGTTTTCACCCTCTTCATCTAACTGCTGCAGGTTATATGAGAAAAGAAGAACTGGATGGGACCCTCATTAGAGAGGAGTGTTTGCTAAAAGATGCCTTTGAAGGATTAATGTGTAACAGGAGATAAAGAAGAAAGAGGAAAAATAAGATGATAGATGAAACAAAGGGCAGCAAAAAGTATGCGGACAACAAGATGGCAGAAGATTAGGGCATAGAGAGTTACAAGAGAAAATATCTGTCTTTGGCCAGATTGCTAGAGATGATATGAGGAGGAGGCCTATCCACATTTTTCCTCATTCTTGCTTTTAGAAATTTGTTGCCCTTATCCGTCCATATTCACATAGAATTAATATTTTGTGCTCGAGATTGATTAGGTTCAGGTGGCATTTTTAGCAATTTCTACATTTCATTTTCCTGTGGCTTTTTGATTGTGTTTCCAGGTGCTGCTGTCTTAGTTTCCTTGACTGGGATATCAGTTAGGTTGGCAGTGCAAAATAGTGCATATGCCCCAACACAACTGCACAAACAGGCATCATTGCCATGCTGAACACTGCTGCATATGGGCCTCAACGCTTTTTATCAGGGAGGAAAGCTGGAATTTTCACACCGTCCCATTCTGAAAGGCTCAGTGGATCAACACAAGTATCCATATATCCTTGGGGACTATGTCCACTCCCACATGCAGTTTGGTTTTCCTTGGCATGGTAGCATGTATCACGAGGACAAATCAACATGTCACACAGCTTGCAGTGTACATGCATGGTTCGAAGAGCACCAGGATGAGTTTCCTATACTCCCCTGCCCACCAAAATCGTCGGATTTAAACACAATCGAGAATCTGTGATACCACCTTGATCAGACTACTTGCTCTGTGGATCCTCAAACGAGATACCTAGTGCAGCTGGCCACAACACTGGAGTTAGCAAGGCTCCATGTCCCTACCTTCCAGAGCCTCACTGACTTTCTACAGGAGTCTGCACTGTGAAAGGTGGTTATTCAGGCTTTTGACAGGTGGTCACATTAATGTGAGTGGACAGTATATGTTCTACAGTAAACAAAAAGGCGTTCGCTCAAGTAGTGCAAGAAGTTTGTGAGAGCCCTCAGTAGATGACAGTACTGATATTCCATTGTCAGTAGTGTTCTAGCAAGTATGGATCCCAGAAAAAGTGCTCTGCATAAACATGCCCTGTGCATAAACGTACCCTGGTCACCCCTATTATGATAAAATATGGCTGAGAACTGCAGGCGGCACAAATACTTTATTCGGGCTGCATGCAGCCCACAGGTGTAGTTTGACGACCACTTGTTTAAAGTAAATCGAATGCTCAAAAAATGTGTTCTTACAATGAAACTGAAAACTCGTTTTCCTAAATGTAGATTCATTCCGATTTTACATGCGGAAAAAAGTTTTGTGAGGGTAACCCCCCCCCCCCCCCCCCCCCCCCACACACACACACACTGATTCTGTGTTTCAGACTTGTGCGGATTATTGTAAGAAGGCAGAAAAATATATGTAATTAATGGTCTCATGTTGTGTTATGAGAGCTTTATTCGCTGCCATGATACAGGCAACATGGTTGAAAGAAAATAAAAAAACCTACATTGGATCAGTTGTGCCAGTCAACAAAAATCCACATTGGTTGACAATCTATTGTGGTCTAATGGCAGAATTATGGTAAAGTAAGAGCTGGGTACCAGCATGAAAACTGCTCCTATAGTTACACAAAAAAGGTGAATGTACCAGGCAGAGTTAGAGATATGAAAGAAGGGAACTAGCTTTTTGGCTTATTCGTCAGCCTCAGATATTTAAATCAAAACATCATGACATATTCATGCTTTTTTATGACTTAACCCTACTTCCCCAGTGCATTAAGCTCTCTTAGATCCAATCCCTTGTCTAGTGACAGGTCCAAGAACAATAGATACAATTTCATGTGCTTTCAGAGAGTCTGATGCATCTAAAATAGAAAATATCCAAGAATGGGGATGCATCTATAATAGGAAGTATCCTAGAGTGGGGAAGAATGCATCCTAAACTTTAATGACACATTGTGTCATATTGCATGACATGACAAATGCCACGTTGTGATGGCATATGCAAAGTTATATGACATGACATCATATATCATATACCGTATTACATGACACGGGTGTGAATACTAACTAGTAAAAAAGTGTGAATAGGTCAAGATGTTTTGATTTAAATGTCTTTGAAGTGGCTACATAAGTCAAAAAGCTAGTTCCCTTCTTTTACACCCATAACTATGCCCAGGGCATATTCGCCATTTTTGTGCTGTGGTAGGAGATTTTTCACTGTGAATTAAGTACATTTTAGCCAACTGTTTTTCAGTGAATGATTAAGTGATGCATAGGGACTTATTAAGTTAATCCTTGTATCAGAGATATGAAATTTTACCTTGGGGAGTTAACATTGTGAATTTGTAGCTGACATATACAAGGTTCTGAGTTGGTCATTGGTAGAAAAGCGTGTGATTTGTATGGTATAGCTTGATGGATCCTACAAAATAAAGTGTGGTTAATACAGCCAAAGAAATTTGATGATAAAAAATCTGCTCACCAAGCAGTGGTGGGAGAGCACACACATAAAAAGTATTACATATGCAAGCTTTCGGAGCTCCTTCTTCTGGCAGAAGGGTTAAACAGAAAAGGAGAGGAGTCAAGGAAAAGGACTGGTGAGGTTGAGGTAAAGGAGTAGAGTCCGAGAAAGTCATCCAGAACCCCAGATCAGGGGAGACTTTTTCTTCACCTCTCTTCCTTCCCTTTCAATCCGCCTCCCAGGAGATGGAGCCACTGGCTCCGAAAGCTTTCATATATGACACCTTTCATATGTGTGTTCTCCTGCCGTCGCTTGATGAATAGATTTTTTATTTGTCCAATTACATTACACTTCCAAAAATTGATTATTTTTGTTGATAAAAAAAAGGTAGGACAGACAGTACTAAATGAGGGACAAGAGGAAACCGTATCTTGAGGGCTATACATTGGGGATTTCCTTTCGGTAAGTTGGAGATTAGATATTTAATGAAAGGCTATGTTGATAAATCTCGCTAAAATGAAAACTAATTTTCTAACAATTTACCAGGAGAGGAGCGGCATTTAGAAGATCTCTCCATTCGCTTAAGTCAAATACTAAATGAGCTTGTGTGGACGTGAACAAAGAGAGAGTTATGATGTATTTCTCCAATATAAAGCCAATGCTGAAAAATCTCCCACCTACCAAGATAATCAACTATGATGAAACAAACATGTCATATGATCTGGGCAAGCAGCGAATAGTTACAAAATGAGTGAGTAAGCAGGCTGAAATTTATGGATTCATCGATAATGATGGCAGCAAGTGCAGATGGTAAACTGCTTCCTTCATATGTCCTTTATAAATCTGAGCATTTGTGGGACACATGGCAAGAAGGTGTTCCACAAGGAATTCATTTCAATAAGAGTGGATGGTTTGATCTACCAATATTCGAAGACTGGTTCTTTGCAATCACTTTTCTGTATCACAAGAAGCAAAATGGGCCAACAGTGGGAATTGGGGACAACTTATCCAGTCATGTTTCTTTATGCATTATCGAAGAGTGTAAGCTGAACAATATTACATTTGTTCTCCTTCCACCTAATAGCATTCATCTCCTCCAGTTGCTGGATGTAAGTTTCTTCAGACCAAGTGCTGCAGCATGGTGAGCTGTATTAACTGAATACTGTCTCACACAAATTGCCTGGTAACAAGGAGGGCTGGCAAAACAACACAGAAGCATGAACTTCCAGTTTCGAAGAATTCATAATTTAGCATGGACTCCAATGGGAGATCCTTATGATAGTTTTCACAATGAAAGCTTGTTTCAAAACCTGGCATGAAATTCAAAAAGATTCTGGTTGTATGTGCAGTATGATAGTGGCAAGACACAGTCAATGCCTTTTTTGTACAGTACCAATGGTGACAGTGCTCCTAAAGCAGAGTTACTAAACACAGCCTTCTAAAATTCCTTCACCAAAAGCAATAAAGAAATATTCCAGAATTTGAATCAAAAACAGTTGCCAACACAAGCATCATAGAAGTACATATCCTTGAAGTAGAGAAGCAACTTAAATCTCTTAATGGAGGCAAGTCTTCCAGTCCAGACTGTATACCTTCCTTTCGAGAGTATGCTGAGGCAATGGCTCCATACTTAAAAATCACATACAACCCCTCACTTGACAAAAGATCCTACCCAAAGACTGGACAACTGCACAGGTCACATCAGTATTCAAGAAAATTAATAGGAGTAATCCACTAAATTACAGGCCCATATTAGTAACATCAATAAGCAGCAGGATTTTGGAATAAATATTGTGTTCGAACATTATGAATTACCTCAAAGCGAACAGTCTATTGACACACAGTCAACAAGGATTTAGAAAACATCATTCTTGTAAGTGTGAGGTCATCCACAAGTGCTAAAAGGAATCCCCTTAAACTTCGGTTACACAGTAAATCTGTCAAATCTAAATGTTGTAAATTCAACCAAATCCTAGGAAGTTCTAAGAAGAGCAGCACATTTTGTATTATCGAGAAATAGGTGAGAGAGTGTCATGGACATGATACAGAATTTGGGGTGGACATCATTAAAACAAAGGTGTTTCTTGATGCAGCAGGATCTTCTTAGGAAATTTCAATCATCAACTTTCTCCTCCACATGTGAAAATACTTTGTTGACGCCGACCTACTTAGGGAGAAATGATCCTCATAATAAAATAAGGGAAATCAGAGCTCGCATGGAAAGATATGTGTTCATTTTTTTCAGTACGTTGTTTGAATGGAATAATGGAGTATTAATGTGAAGGTGGTTCAATGAACCCTCTGTGACTTACACAGAGTATCCATGTAGATGCAGATATCACTTATGAGCTGTGACTTCCAGAAAAAAAAATAACAATAATAATAAAAAAACAGTGTGGGAACAAGTGACAGTGCTTCTAGCAGTGATGAAACTGAAGACAACCCATCATTCAATGAAGTTTTACTGCTGAAAGAAGAGGCATTTTTTTCCATGGACTATAAACACATCCGAAAATGAGAAGAAGACAAGGCATTATGCTGGAGTGGCCACAAATGTTGGTGCAAGCAATGTATGTGTGAAATTTTTGTGCCGCGTAAGAACAGGAGAAATGTATGTGTGTTTCCTAATGTTCCTGATGAAGATTCATCACAAAAATACCAAGTTTCACGAGTACTTCCAACACCAGTTGAGAGCAGAGGGTTGTTTGTTTCTAAAGAAAATGAACTTTAGACTTGTAGGTCATTGTATCTTTATAGACAATGTTTGAAGCGTTTGCAACTTAATTTTGCTTTTGAGTAAGAAAACTGATTTTGACTTTTTAGTAGAAGTTATTTGTTTTCTTTCTGTTTCTAATATTTCAGTTTAGAACTTTAAAGATTTATAATTTAATTTGTTACAAAATAATAACTGATCTTTACCTCAATCCTTATTACTTAATCATAATGATGGACAACCTTAAATGTGTTAAAAGTCTCTAACATCAAACAGGAAGTATGCAGATTTAAAAACAAATAAATAAAAAAATGTTCAGTTTTTGTTCGAATTCTCCCATATACTTTGAAACTTCAGACAGAGCTTTAAAAAACATACGTGTCTGGACTCACCCCAATTCATGGAGTGATTGACACTTTTCGTCTGTCTCAGGTACACATAGGCTCTCTATTTTTAGGATATTTTATTTGTTATACATATACTCCACCACCACAGTAATGAACAATGCAATCTCACAAAACCTATGCAATTACAGTGGAAAAAAAGGGTCCAAAAGCACGCTGTTTGACGGTACTTGTGTGGCTTGTGACTCGGAAGTGGTGACTGGAGCAATTCGTTAGAGGGGCTGGTGCTGCTCCATAAAGGGTATGTTGTTGTAAATAAACATAGGAGTCAATGATACTTCACTAACGTTGTATTACTTCACTAAGTTTGTAGTGAACCTGTAAAAAAAGCAACTTTCGTGTAATTCACTATAGAAACAGCTGATACTTACGTGAGGTAACCACAATAGCATGACAAGTGCCTATAAAGGCGAACAGCTATTGAATGCCATAGATTTTGTTTTATTGAAATACTGAGTGGGTGTACTGCAGTTCTTATAGGTGGCAAAACACCATTTTAGTAGCATATTGTTGCAAACAAATGCTATGAGTTCAAAAGTGTGTCTAAGGAATGTTCTCGCCAATAAGGAAATAAAGTATCTTTCATTTATGGCTGGAGTGATAATTTATATAGTACCAATGTTGAACTTATGTGACTACTAGCCAACACAGCAATGTTTCACAATTGCTAAATATGCATGTGAATTGGATATGTATATCCTAATCAGGGGTATCTCTACAAATGGTGTCCGGATGCAAATTCTGGCTCCTCATTGCCCTCTCTGAAGGAACAAGATTTGAAGCTATAATAAACCAAATAAAATATGAATGAAGAACACTCACTCGTTTTTGTTTTTTGCTTTTATTGTTTTAAATTTTAAATTTTTTTTTGTACTCAATACAATTACAAAACTTCAGAAATTATGACATCTTTTTGGATACTGTGCAGTAAGAGTATGAACTGGTTTTCTGAACCACCAGTTTGCGAAGGGGTAAGATACAACTGACCACGTGAAAAACGTTCTGATTGTAAATCAGTTCTAAAGTATCTGAATGTCCGACCTTAAGCACTGTTCATTGTTAATGCAAACAAAACCTTTATTGGGAATTAGTCACTTAAAATGAGTGGGTAAATTTATTCCAAAATATCTGAATGTCCAACCTTGAGCCTTCCTCATTGTTACTGCAAACAAAACCTTGATTCACTTAAACTGAATGGGTATGGGGATCACCAATATACAGGATATGAAAGAGACCTCTCCAGCCGCTGGATATGTGAGGATAATAGTTTCAGTGACATTATTTTGCATAGTATTAATATGCAAATGAGTAGCATTACAAAGTTTTGGACAATTCAGATTAATTAGTAGTATTCTAATCAAAAACTGATAAGCCATAAATACAGCTTTCCTAACATGTAGGTTGTCTATTAAAACAAACTCCAAGGAAGAAAGCAACAGCATATTACAACACATGTGTGAGAAATAGTTTGTCTAATGGTGTATATGCCCTACCATCATAGTTAAAACCATTGCGAGAAAGCAAACAAAGCCACACATTTTCACGGTACAGCCCAGCACAGCATTTCTTTCTCACAGTTTAGTCTTAACAGAAAACCTTACATTGTTGTTTTTAAGAAATATGCCTGTGTATATTCAAATGTTTGTTAGAGTAAAATGTAAAAAACTGATTAAATTGGCCAAGATCTTTTTTGAGATTTTTGCCAACAATGTTTGCCCTTTAAATGTTATTACTGGTACCGATTGTCAGATGAATCAACTGTCTACTGCTTGATTCTCTAATAAATGTATACATTTGAGTGTTACTTGTTGAATTTGTAACTTCATGTATGATCTGTCACCTTAATGCATGTGTGTGTCAACTTTACCTTGTAAATACTTTGCGGTTTCAGTTTTCTCGGAGTTAATTACTTTTGTTGTTCTGCTATGCAGTGTCGTGTGACCATTCCATTGGACATCTTCACCTTGTAGCAATGTGTGGGT
The DNA here is from genome assembly GCF_021461395.2 of Schistocerca americana. Taxonomy (NCBI): domain Eukaryota; kingdom Metazoa; phylum Arthropoda; class Insecta; order Orthoptera; family Acrididae; genus Schistocerca; species Schistocerca americana. The sequence goes on from NC_060120.1 coordinate 576,375,713, forward strand.
GATGGAAGAGAGCTCCATCTGTCCAAGCTACTGAATGACATAAACAGATTAAAAACAACTCCTCTGTATTTTACACCCAATGTTTTTTGTATACAACTTCAATTACAATGATGAGTGAACAGAAATTGTAGCTCATCACTAACAATTACAACATAGAAGTGTCTTGCCTTGAAATTAGCAACTAAACAAATGAAAATCCTTTTAATTATTTTTCAGTTGCTTTTTCTCACTTATATTCTTGTGTATGCCCTCCGAGAGCGTGCACAATAGGACGTTCTACACTTAATAACTACCTAAAACATATTTTCATTTCTCACGAACATCTTTCGTCAGCCTAAGAGGATAAGAGTGGAACAAATTATTCTGAAGAATCCCAGTTACACCACAGTGTAAACACTGATAACACCTGGATTTAGCAAGAGGATGTTACAGAACAAAGAATTTGGTTCATCTTGTATTGTGAACATCTAGCATTTTTCCTATAGCAGCAGAATGAGTCTGACTGACTTTCAAATAGGAAACTCTGAAAAGTAAAAATGGTATTCTATTTCTGAGAGATGGAGAGAAACAATTTCTTGAATCACAAGCATGTAATTAATGGTTATGTCAGTTTTGTATGTAAATGATGCCCAAGTAAAAGCAAAGCTGCACCAATTATAATTGTCAATGGCAAGATACTTATTTGAATGTATCAGCAGTCAATGAAATACAAACATACTATCCCAGGGTGAAAACATGAAACAGAAACTGAGCACATTGTAGATGCATACTTAAATAATTAAGTTTAAGAAAAGTATACTTTCGTTCCTATTTTCATGTACCTATATTTTCATTTTCATTGTAACTCTTAAAATTGTATGATAAACCTGTAACTAACTTTCTGCCATAGCTGTCAAATAACAAGGAATAGTGCATTGCTTTGAAGATAATGCAATTAGATTCATTTGTCCAGTATGACGCAGTAACTGACTTGCAACAAAATTCAAAGTACCCATCCCAAGGAACTACATCACGCAGATAGGTTACAAAATAATATTGATGGTAACACTGATGTCTTTCCCAGCTGAGCAGTGTCAGCTAAGTGTTTATAAATTTATATTTACATTACTTTTATTTCAATATCTTCGCACAATTTTGTTTCTTTGGGAATTTTCTTGTATTACGAAGTCCAATACAAATGAACTAAATGGATTGTAAATGGCACTTAACTGCGTCCTAAGGTCCACATGTTTGCTAAGTCTTCCAAACCAAAACTGCTCCAGTTCACAATGTGGTTTGAAGACATGTAGACGAATTTCATTTCCCTTGGAGAGCACAGTCGTTCAGTTTTAACATTCTGGAACATCTGTGGTCAGTTCTGAAGCAAGATAATATGGTGAATATTTCTTCGTTAATCACTGTTGACCTAACTGCTCCTCTGCACAATTAATGCAAATTTAGCCTACATGCCTTTCTTCTAGGCAATTACTCCTATTCCACTGTTGAATATTTATTATAAACTGGTAGCACATATAACTTTTTTTTTAAAATGCGCCTTTAGTTGCACAAGCAGTATTAAAAGCTAATATGAATAACAACATGAATTAAAAGAATAGAGTGCTACCCACCACATAGAGATGACAATGAATAACAGACAGGCACATTTAAAAATGAACTATCAGAGATTTAGCTACTCGACAAAGTCATTCATCAGATGGAGTAACTCACAAAAACATTTGACAAGCAGATAGTGGACTCCTATGTGCATCATCATGAGATGCTGTGTTGAGGTGGGGTGAGGTGGGAGAGGAGGAGGAGAAGCAGAGAATGGGAAAGAACTATGCAGGTGAGCTGGGAGGATAAAATGCACGTCTGAGGCTGGAGTGGGAGCAGGCAAGTGGAGGACAGAGACAAACAAGGTCTGGAATGTCATGGGAGCTAAAGACCTGTTGCAGGGGGAGTTTCCACGTGCACAATTCAGAAAAGTTGGTGTTGATGGTGGGATCCAGAGGGCATGGGCTCACCAAAGTCATGTACACTGTATTCTTCACAACTGCTTGGTCAAGCAGTCTCTTTGCCATTCATATGGGCACAAAGTTGCCAATCCCAAGTTCTAGTCTCAATCTTCAATAGTCACTGTGTCTACACCTTCCCTGCTCCCACACCAGCCTCACACAGGCCTCCTGTTCCCCCAGATAATCTGCATAATCCTTTCTTTTTCTCTGCTTCTCCCTCTCCTTCTGCCATGCTCCAGAAAAGCTCTCCCGATGCAGCACTTAGCAGCCTACCTACCACATCATGCATGTTCCCATATGTGGCAGTAAAACACATTCCTCCACCTGCAAAAATGATCTTTGGAACAACTCTGAGTGCAATTCAAAATTTATGTCGATTATTTCCCTACAGGATGTTTGGTAATGCCTCCTTAACAATCTCTGATTATGTACACATAATACTGTTTGAATTATATTTATAAGTATTCCATGTGTATATCCAGCTAGTAAGTGTTTCCTTAAGAGTTTATTTCACAAATTGTGTTTTGTTACAGGTACAAATGCCTCTCACAGCATACTATAAAGTCCAAGTTTTTGTCACTCAACTTGGGTGAATATGGCTAGACGCCAGCTGATACCAGAGAATTTCTGAATACAAAAAGAGATGGCCAAGTCTAAAATCTCCTAGAAATCAACAGCAGGTGCTTGCCGATCGAGCTTCACTTGTGATCTGTGTCGTTTTTCGAACAGTCTCTCACGCACGGCTTTTTCTTTCCTGAAATTATAAAATTGATACTACAATTAAAAAAAAACTACAGGCTAGTGGGGAAAACACATTACTGAAAATTAGTAGTACTGCCTTACTTAAAAAATATTTTCTTTTCAGACACACATAGGAAGTCCCTCATAAGAGTCAACAGGTGCATTTTCATTTTTGCAATGTGTAGCTGGAGTCAGTCACATATTTTATGTGATGACTGATTTTGATTGAAAGCATTTTTCCTGTCACATACAAAATTATTTTTAAAGCAGAATTTTACGTGTTCATTTGGTGAAGCAGCCCAATATTAGTTTATTTCAATATTCATTTTGTCAATATGTATTAATAGAGACACTAAAAATTTTAAAAACAACCAATACTCCACCAACGGCTGAGCAACACCCCTGGCCTGTGCGGATTGCTACCATCACGCAGCAGCACTGCTCAGTCACTGCTGGAGTACTGATTATTCTTTGTGTTTTAGTGTCCTGTTAATAAATATCAATAAAACAAATATCACACTAGGCTAATTTGGGACTGTCTATTGAATAGGAATGTAAAATTCCCCTTTAAAAATAATTTAGTTTGTAATGGGAAACAAACCAATGCTTTCCGCCAACACTTTTTGTTGGGTGAAAGAAGTGATGAGCAATATTTATTTGGGCCGACTCCAGCTACCTATTAGTTGTCGATAATCACCCACATGCATGAGGTCAAAAAAGGGAAAGCAAAAAGTTTTAAATCAATATTGCCAAAAAATTACCTTCGCCTGTGTTTCTCCAAAGTTTCTTCAGAAATTTCTTCCTTTGGTTCAATTAATTCTCTAATCATGGATCGCAATCTTTCCATAGCATCAGCCAAATTTAACTGTTGTGACCGAGTCTTGTCTGACCGAATTACTAAGTAGCCTTCCTTGTTGATTTTTGTTCTATGCTGAAACAAAAAAATATTTAATGATGTTATGATTTTAAATACATGCACAACATTTCCCACACTCTTCTGCATCTGCCTCCTTAAAATACGATTTTCAGCAACTGATACTTTACTATCACTCTCAGTTTGGACATGCAGACTGTGATTTTAAATCCTTCCATAATGAAATGCGGTGAAAAATCTGACTGCTCATGTTAACACTGTGTTATTTACTTCCTTATTTTGTGTCACGCAAAATTCTGTAGCATATCATAAAGGGCAGCACTTTATCAATAAAAATGAATATACTCAACAGAAATTGTAGAAACATGGACAAATGGAGAAACTTTTCTTTTATAGTCCATATGTTATTGACTACAACCATGAGTCCACCGCTGTACTGCACCTTTCGGTACCCAGTTAGCTATCCTTGGGTGCCTAAATAGGAGATGGACTACCCTGGGAATTATTCATCAGAATGCGAGCTCTTGCACAAAATATATTAGATAAATCTAGGGGACACTGAGCAGTAACAATAGCGGTGCGACGACTATTCGTGCAGCATACAACATAAGGAATACTGAAGTATATGATTAAACAGCCATCAAAGTTCAAATTTACCTGAAAATATTAGGTTAGTGCATAAGCATTTGGCATGCTGAAATGCATGTTGCTAAGAGTATATTTCTGAAGTATCATTTTTTAATTTTAAGTTCCAGTATTTTCTTATGGTTATGTATTAAGTGTTAAAAATGGAACGACAGGTGGAAAACAGTCTTAACATTGGTGACATAAGTTTTACATTGTGTTTAACACAAGGGTATTGACAGTAGAGGCAGTTCAAAATATTTGTGCTGTGTGTGTGAGTGAGAAGACCACCACTGGAAACACTCCATCATAAAATTATTTTCTGCATTTCAGAACAACTGCAGGCTTAAATGAGAATGGAGAATATGGAATACCTGTACAAAGCCATTATGGCAAGGGTGAACTTCATAGCAGCATATGTCAAGCATTAACAAAAAGAAAGGCAATGGTTTGGACTATAATTCTTATAAAGGAATATCTCTGCTACTTATGTACAAGGAAGTTTTTGTTGGAGTGCTACTTAACCAATTACAACGTCATCTGCACTCCATTAATATTCCACCTCCTATTCCTCCAAGTTGAATCAGTGTCTGTTTCATGACTTGGATAATGGATGATTATCACGAAGTGCCCCATAAACATTCACAATAAATCCCAACTGACTGTCGCACCATGAGACACCACAACTTTTCACACTGAAATTTTAAACTGTATGTCTGTTCTTGACACAGATGCGCAACTTCATTTTGAAATCTGGTAGTAAACCTGTCATACCCTGAAACTTTCCGGCAGATGAAAACTGTGTGCCAGGCCCGAGACTCAAACTTGGGACCTTTGCCTTTCACATGAAAGTGCTTTATCGACTGAGTTATGAAAAGACGACTCACGACCCATCCTCACAGCTTTACTTCTGCCAGTACCTCGCCTTGTATCTTCCAAACATCACAGAAATACTGCTGCAAAACTTGCAAGACTAGCTCTCCTGAAAGAAATGATATTGTAGAGACATGGCTTAGCACTGATACAAAACTTTCTGGCTGATTAAGACTGTGTGCTGGATTGAGATTCGTACTCAATTGCCTCTCCTGGGCAAGTGCTCTACCAACTGAGCTACCCAAGCGTGACACATGATCCATCCTCACAATCTTGCAAGTTTTGTTGGAGAACTTGTGAAGATTAGAAGGTAGAAGACGAGGTATTGGTGGAAGTAAAGCTGCGAGGACAGGTAATCAGTTGTGTTTCAGTAGCTCAGTCAGTGGAGCACTTGCCCTTGAAAGGCAAAGGTCCCGAGGTTGATTCTTGATCTGGCACACAGTTTTACTGTGCCAGGAAGTTTCATATCAGAGCATACTCAACTGCACAGCACAGATTTCATCCTATTGTACCCTGTTTAAATATTAACTGATTAACAGGTTGACATGCTAGTACAGTTCTTTACCACTCCCACATAGCACCATGGCTCACAAAACAGTACTATAAATGTGGGATCTCTAACAAAGCTTCTCTATGAATATTTCTCGGCAGTCAGAAGTATGCTTTTTCTTATTCTATCAACAACTTGATATTATCTGACATTCTATTGCATATGTTCCATCAATAGTTGTCTGGGTGAAAGAATAAATAATAATAAAATAAAGATATAAATAACAACACCTAGAAATATCATGTTTAAAGAAGGGTACAAAACCATTATAGACATTCATCTGAAAGACCACGCGCAGAAATAGACTGTGGTACTGCTAAAACAAAGTTCTCATTGCAGAAAATTCATGAAAAAAGTATTCAACAACAGCATGACCTATATATTTGCTTTACTGATTTTGAAAAGGCTTTTGATAGCGTGCTATATGATGAAATTTGGAAAGTATCACTTAAGATTGGTAGTCGTTCAACATTTGTATCAGGGTCATTCCATTTCAAATCAACCAATTGTACTACACGATTTGAACCATGACCTCTCAGATTTGGATGAATTTTTTTTTCAGGTAATGTTCCCACTAACACTAGTTTAAATTTGAGATTTCAAATTTTTCTGATCTTTGGTTTTTGAGTTTCAAGGGTTTAAAAATGAAAAAAACCTCTGTTTTTGATCAATCGATGATTGTTTTAAAATGCTGTAGCTCAAAAACTATACTACCTAGAGAGCTCAAACTTGCACCATTATTTTCCTCTAAAAATTCCCTTCAATTTGATATGTAACATGACTATGCTACCTAAATCTGATAATTTTAAACTATTCCAAAAAATCATTTTTCGAAATTTCCAAAACACGTACCCTGGGATTTCTTTATAAAAATTATATGTGTTGTCCAGTCTGACTGACTACATGCATACAAAATTTCAAGATGGGATCTCAATGGGTTCTTGTATAAAATAATATTTTACTACCGCAATACACACTAGTGAGGTGAAAAGCAGACTATTTGTAGGCTATGAATACTAAGGTAGGTCTATGTAATTCTAACAAACTTAAATGATTATGTTAGCCTTTTTATGCAACATTACCCTCTTATTGTTTGTTAATTCATTAAATGATATAGTGTTGTTTTAATTTAATATTCATGATTCTTTTAACTATGCATCATAAGGAAGTGAACACATTTTAATTGGTAATATACATGCTACAAGTTAAAATTTTGAATAAAGCCACTCACCTTCATCCTTAGTTGTATATGGCAGATATTACCTTTTTCTTGGTTTTCCAGTGTTATTTGTAATCATTTACAACAAGTTCCTTATATCAGAAATTGGCATATAAGTAATTTCACATGGGGAAAAAGATTAACTTGTTGATATCTGCATGGATAGAACTGTATTCCTAATACCAATTGGTATTAACAAAGTTAACACATATGGTATTTATACAACTTAGTGTTTAGTGAGGGTAGGTGTAGCATAATTTAAACGTGGTTCTTTTATGATCTTTTAAGATATTTTTCCAAAGCAAGAGAAGACAACTTCATTTCTTTAGCACTTAAAGTGTAGGTTCTTCCCGTAGCTGTTGTTGGACTCGCTGTTTGTAAAAGAGTATTTCCTGGTACATCTAATACATCTCTTGGCTGTGGATAGTAAAAAGACTGCGCTGGACCCTTTGGGTGTAAAAAAATTATTCAGTACATGTCATTGTATTTTTCTTCAATGCATCCTAGCCACCAAGAGTCGTCATATGCTACTGTCACAAAACCAGCAGTAATATTAATCACATGTGATGGTGTTATTTGGTTCAGTGTTGTCACATATTCAAGAGACTCATCCAGACTAAAATGATAAGGCTTGACAGTAATTTGACTCTCTGTGCAGGGTTTATATGAGTGAAACTTCTATGTTCCCACAATCGCTATTGAATCACTAAACCGAGGAAGTAGGTATCCTTTGGTCAGTTCATAGTCCACTGTTGTGCAACATTCAAAGTCAATGTTTTTTATGTCTTCCATGGCAAATACATAAAGTGATTTGGGTGTTAAGATTTGTTGGTTATATGGCCTTTGTAAGCTGGCTTTAGTAGCTAGCCGCTTAACAGTTCCGCCAAGGCCATCGCATGCACTCTTGCCATGGGATGTTGCCTCAACTTCAAAATCAGTTTTATGCAAACACAAATTAAGGAAGTTTTTGTTATTTTTATATTGTGCAGCACTGCCATCAGAAAAGTAAGTAATCTTTTTAAGTGCAAAAGGCAAGTTTTGCTTTACGATTTCTAGCAGTTTTTTCTGGAATACATAGAAAGCGACTGCATTATGTTTCAGGCAATCTGATATGAAGACATACTGCAGATGTTTTAGTTTTCCCTCCTATTTATAATATATGATGAAAGGATGCAGTGTAGCTTCCCCATTACATCACGGTGGCCGTTAGTAAGGTAGTGGCCAAAACTAGAGCCTTGACCCTATATGAAAATCTCACGTTTTTTTATAATAAAAAGTGAATGTCGTGCAAAATCGTAAGATTCTTAGGTTATTATTTTTTATATATTTTATTCTCGCATTAAAATATCATTTAATGAATTAATAAACAGTAAGAGGGTAATGTTGCATAAAAAGGCTAACATAATAATTTAAGTTTGTTAGAATTACATAGGCCTACCTCAGTATTAATAACGTAGAATAGTCTGCTTTTCACCTCACTAGTATGTATTGCGGTAATAAAATATTATTTTATACAAGAACCCATTGAGATCCCATCTGGAAGTTTTGCATGCATGTAGTCAGTTAGACTGGACAACACATACAATTTTTATAAAAAAATCCGAGGGTACGTATTTTGGAAATTTCAAAAAATGTTTTTTTGGAATAGTTTAAAATTTTTAGTTTTAGGTAGCATAGTCATGTTACATATCAAATTGAAGGGAATTTATAGAGGAAAACAATGGTGCAAGTTTGAGCTCTCTAGGTTGTATAGTTTTTGAGCTACAGCATTTTAAAACAATCATCGACTGATCAAAAACGGAGGTTTTTTTTTAATTTTTAAACCATTGAAACTCAAAAGCCAAAGGTCGGAAAAATCTGAAATTTCAAATTTAAACTAGTGTTAGTGGGTACATTACCTAAAAAAAAAAAATCATCCAAATCTGAGATATCAATGTTCAGACTCTTAGTTAATTTGAGATGGAATGACCCATAATGATATGAGACTTTCATGAAAAGATGTGTTATGTTCTTTTCCTGAGACCTTTATGCCCTCTATTTTGCTGTTGGTATTTGAGAGGTGCAAGAATAATAATGAGGCAATTTTTTGGAAATAATTAGATTTTATTTTTATTTATTTATTTGTACATACACACATGAATGCTGTCCCTTACAAAATAGCTCCCTCAGGCAGATACACAGTGACAGAGGTTATGTTTCCACTTTTTTGTAGTTCTGGAAGGCTTCTGCAGAACTGGCTTTCAAATTAGCCAGTTATGCTCTACCAGATGGTATCCAAAATACCAGAGTGACACTGTTTCAAGCAGTTTTTGAGCTGGGGGAAAAGGTCACATGTACTGTGATATGGGGATTACGTGGGGGGAAGGGCTGCAGTATCACAGGAATGCTATTTATTGCCAAGAATTTTTTGTTGAGGACTGCCATATGACAAGGCATCCAAGGGTGTGCAATGTTGGGTGCAGACAATTCATCCTGTTCCTACTTCCTGGTAAAAAGTCTGATTGATGGTTTGTCCCAGAGGTGCAAATTGTTTGCAGATGAGCTCCCAACTGACAAAAAATAAATAAAATTAAAAAAATTAACACTCATTTGATTTGGATTTACTTACAGTTGTTTTTTCTGTATGGGGAATATTCACATTGTGTTATTCCCAACATGGGAATTCTATCTCAGGATAGCATTAAAAATCTAAGACACTTCACTTGTGATAAAATGACTGAAGAGCTCCAAATCCCTCTGTAGTAGTTCCAGAAGCTCAAGACACATAGTCTTTCAATTATTTTTCTGCTAATTTGTTGCAACTATCTTTATACACACTTTTTGTGTGCCCAAAACTTGTACTAGAAGTTGATGGAATCCTAAACACATTCCAGTTTAAGTTACTGCTGATCATTATCACTGTCAACTGATGATCTGACCTCAGAAGACGCTTCACACTTTCCACACTGTCATCCATCCTTGAGGTTGAAGGTCTTCCCACATGTAATTCATCTCCCTCTTCATCTCAGCCTGCGAAAAAGGATTCATGCTATCTGAACACTTGGTCTTTGAATACAGAACATTCTCCAAAAGCCCTTTATGACTTTTCCTCAGTCACAGTATCTATTACAACACACTTTCCATAAAATCTGATGTAACAGCATTGCTCAGACTTTTGCCAGTTCGGACTTCTGACGTTCTCAACACTTGTGTAGCAACTGCAGCAAGTTTAATCTGGTACTGCACTAAGGACATAATCCAACCTAACAGCCCTGTGAATGAAAAGGCATCAGAGTTGTTGGTCCTTGTACAGTGTTGCCAGTCTCATTACTTTTTTAACATACCTCATAAATGATGTAAAACATGCTGATGGTGTTTACTTAACCTGGCAGGAAAACTTAAATTTGTACAGGGGTCAATGTTGTACGAAACCCAACTTTAAGAAATAAATTTACTGTTGTGTTGTTATGATGTGATCATAGATGCATATACTGGAAGGGGACGCCAGATTCCTCAAATTATGCAGTAGGGTTAGACACAAAATCAAAATGTTACAAACTGAAATAATGATATTGCTTCTGAATATCAGGACACTATTGCCATCAAAAAACTCAAATCCATGGACACATCTAAGTACCTGAGTAGCCGTGTGACATCAGAAACAAGTTTGATGATTAAGTCGATAGCCACAGTGGAGCTGCAGTCATTGTAATGCAAACAACACAGGAGAAGATAGTATTACAAACAAATAATGAGAATTCTAATGAGCAGAAATAACTGATATTATATTTAATAAAAGCACACTAATGACTAAAATGTGTGATTTATATTTCACTTAATTACTCCATTTAAAATATGATGACACCTTTAATTAATCAGGTTATACACCACAACTGACTCTACTGTACAAGAATGATATTCCTGCAAATGAAGTGTCAATGAAAATTAAATACTTCAGTTTCATTTACCTCTTTAAACAGTCTGGTTTTAATGTCATCATTAATCCAGTCAGCAGTCTCAATATGAAATCTGAGATCTACTTTGGTATTCACCATGTTCACATTCTGTCCCCCAGGTCCAGAGCTTCGGCTGTAAGTTATATCCAATTTCTCTGATTGAAAGGGAAAAAAAAAATATATAAGGATAAGTTTACTTTCAGGGGTAAAAACTGAAGAAAAGTATAGCATTATGAAAATATAAAATCAAATACAGGGTCTGGCAGAATAGCAGGACATAAAAAGGACATAATGTCAAAACAAACTGACACATTTATTGGAACACACTGAAAACAAAGAAAAGTGTATGTCTTTACATATTATGTATGCCCTGTACTTTATTTTGAATGTATCAATATGATGCCATCATGTTCTGTGCCTTCCTCTATGCAGCAAACGAATACTTCCATCACCTGATTCAGCATGTTCAATGGGATCTCCTCAACCGCTGTAAGTATCCTTTTCTTGGCTTCTGCTACTGTGTGAGAATGTGTAGCATACACTTGACTCTTCAAGTATACCCACAAGAAATCAGAGGCAGTCAAATTAATCTGGTACTGCACTAAGGACATAATCCAACGTAACAGCCCTGTGAATGAAGAGGTATCAGAGTTGTTAGTTCTTGTACAGTGTTGCCAGCCTCATCACTTGGTGATTGCGCTCAATGTCTTCAAATCTAGACACCAACCAACCAGGAAAGTGATGCTGCAAGACATTCACGCACTATTAGGTTGCATGAGCTGTTGTCCCTCCTGTTGGAGCTGTATATCAATGTTCAATCTCAAAAGGAGAACAACATTAAACATTTGGATACAGCAATTACTATTAACTGTTACTGCATGAACATGGAGATCTTCAAAAAATATGGATCAATGATGCCAAACAAAACCACACAACACTACACAGTCACAGTGATGGGGTTTCTCATGCAGCTGATGAGCATTACGTTGTTTACCTGGTGCCCAGTAACCATAATTCTATGTACTTACAACAACATCTAGATGAAAACTGGCCTCATCCAACATCAGTATGTAGTCTCTCATATTCAGTTTAGCTGATAAAATTTCTCGGAAGTGCAAGTTGCAGGTTCGTTGGGCAACTTTATCTTAAACATTTAGTTTCCGTATGAATTGCAACTTGTGTGTGTGGAAGTGCAGGTCATTAAGGAACAATCTGACATTGTTAGAGCCAAGGCATGTCTGGCAGCAGAAAAATGAGGTCTTCAGACATGCCTCCTCCACTTGCTCCGAGTCTGTTGTGTCCTTCATTGCCTCTTTGCACAAGACACAGTTGTCCTCCACTGTGGCACCCACCAAACAATCAGCTGATGATCTGAGATTTAATCACATCATTTCAACTTAAAACAGCGACAAAAGAGTCACTGATATGGAGACTTATTATTTTTTGAATATTCCTTGATGGTCAATGCTCTAAGCTGTGAACTCCATAAGGCCATAAACGCACATGCCCGTTCTTCCTCAACATTGTGCATTCATACTTATTATGCACACGCACAACAGCGATGCTGTACAGCACAACAGAAATGCTGTACTATGTGACTCGGTTGATACTATTCATTCTGTCGAATCCCATATAATGTGCCAATGAGAATTGATCATGTTTCTACAAATTTTTCTACAAGGAGCACTGAACGAAGGAATGATACAGACAGCCTCCAAAATTAGGAAACAACTCCGTCTCTCTCTCTCTCTCTGTGTGTTGGGGGGGGGGGGGGGGGGGGTCATCATCATCATCATCACTCTCTGAAATGGTGAACATTGCTATGATGCTGTTAACACTGTGAATTATTAAAACCACTGGCTTTTATAATCTTCATATATGAGAGGCATTTGAAAAGTTTGTGCAAAAATAAAAACTACTTACGTGTTTGGGGTAAACCTTTTTTATATTTCGACATAGTCTGCTTTTAGACTTATACATTTCATGTGACACTGTTCTAATTTGTTGATCCCGTCCTAATAATAGGAATTGTCCAAGTCTGCAAAATGGCTATTAGTTGCTGCAATCACCTCCTCGTTTGAATAAAATCTTTGTCCCGCCAGCCATTTCTTCAGGTTGGAGAACAAATAGTAGTCCGAGGGAGTCAAGTCTGGAGAATAAGGGGGATGTGAAACGAGTTGGAATCCTATTTTCATTAATTTTGCGACCACAACTGCTGAGCTGTGTGCTGGTGCATTGTTGTGATGGAAAAGGGCTTTTTTTGCAGTCCAATTGCCAGCGTTTTTCTTGCAGCTCTATTTTCAAACAGTCCCATAACGATGAATAATATTCACCTGTAATAATTTTACTCTTTTCCAGGTGGTCAATGAGGATTATCCATTGCGAATGCCACAAGACAGTTGCCATAACCTACTTCACAGCCTCTTACTGAATTTTAGTGAACCTCCAAATCATTCTAGTACTTTACTGATGCAGGAAAATGACCGTTTCTCAAATTTTTTTCCTCTCATTTAATTACAATAAACACACTAGTTATGACTGGATCTGTTCTTTTCTTATATTATTGACACTAGTTTTTGAAGACATATGGTGGATTTGCTGCCCAAAATCTCTTGTTTATTTAGATGTGGTTACTGCCTAAAAGACCATCCAAATGGCTAGGAGTGTTTGTAGTTGATGTAGGATCCATTGGTGTTTTGCAAACAATTAGGGGAAATAAAGTGTTAGAGAACAAGTGTGTGGCAGATACCCAAGTGGTTCTCTGCTAAAAAGTGGTTTGTCTCAACAGCCATCACCCCATAGCAAACCTCGAGCTTGACCTTTTCTTGTAGAGGCTTACATGACTGTTGCAATCCAAGCAATTATGCCTAGATCCCCTTTCCCTGCAACAGACAACATTCCACAACCACAATGGCCATTGAATCATATTTACAGCTTAGTAAGAAAAGAACTGGCAGGGCTCAACAGCACAAGATAAGGAACTCCAGGTTCAAATCCACTTGTTCTATGATGAAAGCTGAGGCAAGACCCCGGGGCACATGTGTCTTATCATGTCCACAGATACAGCAAGCATTACTTCACTCACTGCAAATGGCAATGTATGGAAATTGTATTTGTGTGTAGAAACCAAAGCATAAGACATGCACAGAGGTGACACTCACTTCAAAATTTTGTATGATTGAGACAACAATGCTTTAAAATGTGGCAAGAATGTACTTACTGTTACAAATGCGATGCTGCCAAAAATAGTTATGAAACTGAATGAAATTGAAGGTAGACTGAAGTAAACATTTATGATGTAAATAGAGTGCCAGTGATTGTTTTTCTTGCATTAGGCCCACATACATTCTGCCACTATACACAAGTTAAAGAAATATTAAGAAACCAATCCAGTCTGTAGCTTCTATTACTACTATTACACATGCTCAAGTGCCAGTCTTCAAGCTTGTCTTCACTGGTGTCATTTGGCTTCCATAGCAACTGACTAGAAGTGAACATCAGCACAATACAGCAGATTTTTAGCAAACATGTTCCCTATGATCATGCGCTTCCGTATATGATTTTAATTGTTTCTCATGCCAGATAATCTTTTATGCTATAGCCCTATTTCTCTTTTGGAGCCACTCTTTCATTGGCATATATTTTTTGGTTTTTCCCTTGATCTGCCTTTTACGACATTTGCTGACTGTGGTGGAAGATTTCCTTAACCTGTTTCTACAACCTGGAAGATTTCATCTGCCCATGGGACTCAACATGGATATATTTTGCCGTGAGCTGGTACTGCTCTTTCTGATAAATGTGCTCTTAGTTCCAACAGTTCAAACTACAGCAACAGACTCAGATTATTTTGCCATTTCAAATTATCTTCAATATATTGTGTTATTCAAAAATGGCAAAAGATTATTCACATTGTTTGCAATCTTTATAACCATACCAAAGTCTTCAAATGTGCTGTGTATGACACAGAATGATACAATCTACTACAACTTTCCTCCGTCTGCTTCTCCAAAGTGAAAGAGAATAGGGGTTTGAACTACAATCTACACCACATCCAATTCCCAATAATATAAAAATGTATCAACAGAATCTATGGTCGTTCAGACACAACAGACGCATCGTTCGGACTGTTGATTAGCAAAATTATAACATAAACCAAGAATTCAAGGGGGTCTGATACACAGCAGCAGATTGGTGGGTGGGGGGGGGGGGGGGGGGGGAAGGGGGAAGAGGAAAGGAGGGGGAGGGGGTCGAGGCATCGTGAGAATCATGCACGTTCGCTTAAAATTATCGGGGGGGGGGAGGGGGGGGAGGCAAGAGTCCATACTGCCAATTTTTTATATAAATAGGCTGGTCAGTTTGAGATACGTCATCCCAATAACGCTAAATATTTTTGACGATATAAAATATTATGATACGCCAGAGACAGAGAATTCTAGAAAGGTATGACAGTTCTGCAATGAATAAAAACTGTGCACTTCAGACTTCGAGGCGGGGGGGGGGGGGGGGGGGGGAGGAAACACCTTCTCCTGGACGCCACTGCCATAGTGAAAACTATTATAGCTTCATACAATAAACTTATGATGTATGCATAACTTTTACATCTCGAAGTATTTATTTCATCATTATTAATGGAACTTTCTGTAGTAGGAAAAAAAAGGGGAAATCATTACCTATTGGTATGTATCCGGAGAAGACATTATCCTCTGGTATCTGTTAACGGGAAAAACCACATAAGACGAACAATACGTAAACAAATAACTTGCGCACCATTAA
The DNA here is from genome assembly GCF_021461395.2 of Schistocerca americana. Taxonomy (NCBI): domain Eukaryota; kingdom Metazoa; phylum Arthropoda; class Insecta; order Orthoptera; family Acrididae; genus Schistocerca; species Schistocerca americana. Next base: position 576,391,296 of record NC_060120.1, read on the forward strand.
ATAACTACAAAAAAAACATGTTAGCAGGAAAAACCTTTTTTGGAGTGGTTACTGTTAACCGGCTCGTGGGGTATAGAGTATCGAGGGCAATTTTACTCCGGTAAGTACTCAATTCTGCAATACTTCCAAACAGTAAACCGTTCGCCAGTACGCGTGTGGCATTTCTGCCACAAAACGTGGACAACATTCTTTACAGTAAACTTAGCCAACAACTTCACATGTCAACACAACAACAACAACAACACACTCTACACCAACTCCGATTTGTATACACTAGAGGTGGCAAAAAATAACGTAACTGATAGAAATAACCGGTTACTGAGAAGTAACGGTTACTGCGATAACCGTTCCTCTGATTCTGGCAGTTATTTCAATAACTGTTTAGTGTCAACAGTGCCTCGCGCCATCTGTTGACCGAAGATCGTACTGCGCATTTGGAAGGCGTTCTATAGACCATGGGAATAACTGTGAGACTGCGCGCCATCTGTTGATAAGAACTGTGTACTATTTCGTGGGCCTTCGTTTCTTTTAGCATAAACAATTAAATAAAGTTAATGTCCGAGCCGTGGCTGATAGGAGCTGCAGTACAGGCATTAACAAGTACGGTCGTTCCCTTAAGCCACCGCCTTACGTGTTAATTTAGCTTGGGCGGGTAGTACAAGGAAGGTTACTAAGGAATTCGAGCGACTATGGAAATAACTGTCAGAGCCGGTATTCTCCTCTGGCAGTTATCGTTATTGGCTCGTAGTTCTAGTTCTCTGGTAGTTATCGGGCTACCACCACAGATAACCTGGAAGCTGGTAACGGAATAACTGTGTGTCTAGACGTTCCTGACTCGGTGACTCCAGTTAAAGGTCGTAGTTCCAGGTGATATTTCCAGAGAGGATAGTAACTGGAGCGAACAAATATTTTCGTAGTGCTACGGAAATAGCCGCTGGCCATCGCGAATGACAAATAACATGTCAGAAAGTATAACATAATACAGTGGAATATAATAATTATTATCCTCATCATTTGTCAGGAGATTGTCAAAATACGTGAATATATCACAGTAACTGCTAATCTTTACAGAATTGGTACACTGACAGAATAAAACATAGTTACGTACTTTTAATAAATTTATCGTACACAGAATACCCGATCTTGACTGTTGCAACCAAGTGCTGTCAAAACTGAAATATAGCAGAATTTTTACCTAAGCTGGTCTATCAGTCTCTGTTACGATATTCATCTACAGAGTAGAAGGAGGGGTCACTGGAAGCGTCTGATTCCACCCGTCTGCTTCGACGTAAAGGTGTTGTGGTGTGTGAATGTCATTACGGCACGGTGTTTATGAGTTGGTTTGTGTGTGTGTGTGTGTGGGGGGGGGGGGGGGGGGGGGGGCTGTCGATCAAGGTTGCAGTGCCGGAATTTGCTGGTGGTAATTATTTTTTTTTTTTTCTAGCTGTGATGTTTTGTGTATTTATGAAGTATTGAATGTGATTTAATTTATGTAGGGATGATTGATTTGTGGACTTTTGGGATTGTGGTTTTATTTTTCGCAGTTGTAGGTGTTGGTTTTTTGGCATCAGTAGCTGTGGTGGACCTATATAGTTAACCGGATAATGACCGATTCCCATTTTCATAATTGTGTGTGTTGATGTTTTAGTATCGTCATCTGAGGTTGACCTATGTAGGTCAAGGGAAATGTCTGATTCCAATTTTCGTACTTTTAGTTGTGGGTATTGGTGTTTTGGTATGGTCACCTATAGTTGACCTATATTGTTCAAGGGAAGTGTCCGATTCCTCCAGATTTTTGTTGGTGTAGCAGAATGCTGTATTTTTTTTCTTTTTTGTTCTTCATTTTGTGTTTTGGGATCATGGTGTGTTTTTTTTTACTAGCTTGTCCTCACCCTAAAACCCCCAACTTCCCGCAGTTGTCCCATTGGTTTGATTGTATTTTTGGTGGGAAATGTTATTGTATTATTTATATGTATCTTCGTGTTTGTTGCCATGTGTATGTAGTGACGTCATAGACACACTTAAAATAGACATTTCTGGCATATTGATGATGGGTGGAATCAGACACTTACGTATCAAATAGTCATTCAAACACACTGTAAACCGTGCCTTATCTGAAACCAAGTTTTTAATGGTTGCTGACTTGCTGGCAGCTTATTGAAAATGCACGTTCCTGAATATTGGACCCCTTTTGGACCAAAGTAAGTAATTTTAGGTCTTTATGTAGATTGCTGTTCCCATTTCTAGTACTGATATTATGTATCAAGCTATTGGTTGGAAATACTTGTAACAAATTTCATTAAGGAATAAATATACTAGGAAGCAGTGGTTAGAATACAAAGTTCCTTGAACAGGTTCCTACATGATGTTCTTGAATTGATACCACAAACGATTTTTATTACACGCTTTTACATGCGAAAAACTTTTGCTACGTTTGATGAGTTACCACAGAATATGTTCCCTTATGAAATAATAGAATGAAAAAATGTGGTATGCCCTTCCCAACTGAATTTATTATCGAGTTGTAGTCCCAGAAATGTAACACTGTCAACCTTTTCGATCTGCATGTCTTCATATGTTATAAACATGCTGTCGCTGGAGAAATCGAGCAGTTTGCAAATCTGACATAAAACTTGGATTAGCGTACTCACACTTTCCCCAATAGGACTAGCTTTTACACCACAGGAGTAAACGAATCTGTCACATTACGTATATTTTTTGTTGTATTACAAGGCTGTACACTTTATTCTATTATGTGAGCAGCACAAGAAATTAAGCTTCGAATTTAACCTACAGTACTCAGTTTACATATTACTTCATACTTAAAAACGCACGTTGTTAACATTTTACTTAAACAGTGCTTTGGCGAAGTTCCGCGTACTTTCTGTCGCAGCTGCGAAGATAATATTTCTAATAGCGACCGATAACCTACAAACATATAATCTGAAACACTAATAATCGTTCTAACATCAACTAAAATGTACCCGGAGTTAATAAGCTGAGGTTATGACACGATTCATACGACATTCCTGCTATTTCACACTACTCGCAGTTATACTGATAACTAAACTGATGGATTCCAACTATGTCGTTATTTAACTGTCGGAGTTATCGGTATTCGCTAGCGAAAAATAACTTGGCAGTTATTAATAACCGTTAACGATAACGGTTATCAAAGAATAACTGGAACTGTGATAACGGTTACTCCAGAATAACCGTTTGGCCCACCTCTAGTATACACTGCGACTGCCTATGTCGCAGAGTCATGTCAAGGATGTTAAAGACACAGCTGCCTTGCCGCCTCTAGATAATACCACAGTCTATATTAGACTGTGATAATACATTTATAGGTGATACATTTCTATAGTAATTTGTTGCTTACAAATGACTTTTTTATTTAAATACAACAATTTTCTTATTATTTTCTGCTGTGGCATATAAATTTCAATTTCACAGCAGGTTTAAATAATGAAAACTAACGCTCACACAAAATATTGTATGTTGAGTGTTTCATACATTGGTAGCACTGCTGGTAACAGCGTACTCTCGATATCAGGTATCGCATGCGAGTGCAGTGTCGGTTTTGAATGTGTTGTTATGGAAACATGAGAGTTTAGTGTACATGTGCTAGCTTCTTTCTCGCTTTGTTTTAAACGATATTATCAACATGAAGATAGAAGAGGTGAAAAGTACCGCAAAAACTCAGCGCATATCCGCACACAGTCATATTAAAGGCCTCGGGTTAAATGAAAATGGTGAAGCAATTCCAATGGCTGCTGGTTTAGTTGGCCAAGAAATGGCACGGGAAGCTGCTGGTATTGTCGTAGATATGATTAGGTCGAAGAAAATGGCCGGGCGAGCTTGCCTTTTAGCTGGGCCGCCAGGAACTGGAAAAACTGCAATAGCGCTTGCTATAGCACAAGAGTTGGGAAGTAAGGTGCCATTCTGCCCAATGGTAGGATCTGAAGTGTTTAGTTCGGAAATTAAGAAAACGGAAGTGTTAATGGAGAATTTCAGGAGAGCGATTGGATTACGGATAAAGGAAACGAAAGAAGTATATGAAGGTGAAGTGACAGAGCTTACACCTGTTGAAACTGAAAACCCATTGGGTGGTTACGGGAAAACTATTAGCCATGTCATAATCGGGCTTAAGACTGCCAAAGGAACAAAACAGCTTAAACTGGACCCTTCGATATACGAATCATTGCAGAAAGGCAAAGTTGAAACAGGCGATGTAATATATATTGAAGCTAATAGCGGTGCTGTCAAGAGGCAGGGCCGTAGTGACACTTACGCAACCGAATTTGATCTAGAAGCTGAGGAATATGTTCCATTGCCAAAAGGTGACGTTCACAAAAAGAAAGAGGTAATCCAGGACGTTACTCTTCATGACTTGGATGTAGCAAACGCCAAGCCACAAGGTGGACAAGATATTTTGTCCATGATGGGGCAGCTAATGAAGCCCAAAAAAACAGAAATTACTGATAAACTGAGAAAAGAAATCAACAAAGTCGTCAACAAATATATAGATCAAGGTGTAGCTGAACTTGTGCCAGGTGTGTTGTTTATTGACGAAGTTCATATGCTTGATATAGAAACTTTTACATATTTGCATAGAGCTCTTGAAAGTGCAATAGCCCCTATAGTTATATTTGCTACAAATCGTGGTCGGTGTGTGATTAGAGGTACAGAGGACATTATATCACCACATGGTATTCCATTGGATCTGCTTGATAGATTGTTAATTATAAGGACACTTCCATACTCAAGAGATGATATGGTACAAATATTGAAGTTAAGGGCGTCAACTGAAGGACTCCAGATTGAAGAGGAGGCGTTGTCTCTTCTTGGCGATGTGGGTACTCGCACTACATTGAGATATGCTGTTCAGCTCCTCACTCCAGCAGCTCTGACTGCAAAAGTCAATGGTCGCTCAACTTTAACAAAGGATGATGTTCAGGAAGTGGCTGAGTTATTTCTGGATGCAAAGTCTTCGGCAAGAATTCTTAGCCAAAATAAAGAAAAGTACATGCAGTAGATTTTAGAAATGCCATACACTGCACAGCTGTAAGTAGAAAGAGAAAGAATACACAAAAAGATCTGTTGTCAGGACAGTACTGTAGCTATAATGCTGTGCTGTTGTGTATGTGAAATTTGATCTTTTGTGAATGAATAAAAAAGAAGAAAGTGACTGAAATCTCTTGCAGCTTCAATCACATTGGTTTGAAGTGGACTGTGTTCTGTCTGCAGTTGAATATACCTAATGTAAATGTTCTGCTGCAATGCCACATTTCCAATAAATGGTTGGATGAGGGTGGACAAATGGAAATTTTCACATAGTACACTGCTAATCAGATATTTGTGTAATTGCTGTAATGTGTGTTCATTTTTATGTTGCTTGTGTATTTAAACTAGATGTGGTAAAATGTTAGTTTCAGTTAGAAACACTTTACTGAGGAAATACCAAGCTCACAGTTTGCTGTTGTATCTGTATGTCACTAACATCATCTGCAGTAGCTTGGCTGTACTGTAAGTACTTGTCGGAAGAGAAGCAGCAAATGTGTGGATGATTTAACTGTTTGTTTAATTAAGCATAGTAGTTGATGTAACATATTAATTTCAGGACTATGTTTGTATTATGACATTAGCACACCAGAAATGTCCATTACTTGGATTGTCCCCTTTCTTTAAAATTTTGTAGTATATTGTTAAACACAGATGTAGGCCTATATTGTTTGAAATATGTCCCCCCCCCCCCCCCCCCCCTTTACTTTGCAAATATGTAAAAGATACATTATTATCTCTGTCTGCAAGTTGTGTACCAAGAAGTCTAATGAATATTTTGAAAAATAAAAAAAATGTTTTTATTCTTTTCAAGTTGTTGTTGTTGTTGCTGCTGCTGCATCTGGAGGGTGGTCAACATTTCAAGATATTCACTAACGGGCATTAGGCCTGCTATTCATACTACTTCTGCTTGATTTTTATGTTACCATTTTAGTTTCACAAACAAAACAAATGTATATTTCAAGACTGCACAAATAAATTGAACTATTAGCTGTTTGTATTGCTGTCTAATATTGCTAAATTAACTTTACCAGTGGGAAACAGTTATACTATGTATTTTCCTTCTTTGCTGATTAACTGAAAATAAAGTAAACGGATGCAAAATAAAAATACAAATGGAGACCAAAAAAAAAATTATTTGCTAATTTCTGGAAACATGTAATTGACTAAGAAATATACGCTTTGATAGTGGGCAGAAAAAGATGGCATGATAATTTAAGGTCTTTCATTAATGCAGAAGTGTGATGAAGTAAAATGTGGTAGGCATATTCCACACTTTATTGATTGTAACACCAACATTAATTAAATTTGTTTGGCTATCAATCAACACAATGTGGTTTCAGAATAGAAATTTGGGTGAAAAGAACATATTTTGATACAGCCAATGTTGTATTTATGACTTAAGGGTGGTAGTACATTATTGTTATTCTTGCATGTCCCTTGCCTGTAATAAATGTGCTTTTAATTGATGTTTTTGTTGGTATTCTTTTTGTTTCTAAGACCATTTAGTACTAACTAAATCCAGCGAGTTTCGATCAATACAACCATTGTTTCATGGCAGATTTGAATTAACTCCCAAATTGGGATCTGTTCTTGTGTTTCATACACAGTAACTAGAATTGTTAAAACAGCAGCTTGAACATTCAGCAAGTTCAACTTGCATTTTTTCTTTGGAGGGTGGTAAGCTTACCAGGAACTACTATTACTCATTTTGGTACCAAAATATAGTGGTCAGTATTGACATTTCAGTTGTTTCCATGTTACAGTATTTCTTGGAGATGAAGTGGATACAGTATTTTTTCTGAAGCCCTTTTCTTTCCCACGGTACTTAGCTAGAATCCCAGATAGTAGAGAAAATGTGTGCATATAGGTATTTCCTCTTTTAATATTTGTTGACATTTGTGTTTCAAATGTTCATTTTATTATTTTTGCATGTTTTGTTTGCTTTGGGTCTTTCCAGTTAGAGACTGGTTGTACAGTTTCTCACATGTGGAAGTATATCAACAAGTCATCAGCTTGATATTGTCTGTATTTTATGAAGTCGACCATGGCTTTGATCAAACAGTTACGTTATCACTGCCGTTAAATTCTGTAGAAGTATATTATCAGGAGGGTTGAAGTTGAAGCACATTATTCGTGCCTTAGCTTTACTGCACAACTATAGCAATTTCTTTGGATAGCTGTATGGTAACAATGAGAAATATCATCAAAGAGTAAATTTTAGTGTGTGCCTGAAATGCAGTGCCTCACAGGACTCTGCGATAGAATCTTAATGATATAAGTATGCAAATAAAACCACCTTGATTCGTTACAGTTCATAACCGTAAACATTATTCTGATGCTGTATTTAGCTCTTCTATAGGAATTAATAAATATTTTTTAAATTTTGTTGTATTTGTAATCTTGTGAATATATTACCTCCAATTCATTGATGGAATATAACAGAACTTGCCATAAATAACTAAGGATGTGTTAGTTATTAAGTTCTATAGGCTACACTCTTTAAAATGTGTAACCTGTCAACAGATTTAGGAAAATAACACATTTACTTAGTGAATATATGGCTGGTTATTTGCATGAGTACTTTGTATGTATGTTTACATTAAACTTTATATTTATTTGAACCACTAAACTGAAACAAACAATATCATTAAGAAATTCCTATATGTAGTAGGAGGAACTGTTCAGTAAAGATGATTTGAATGATTTTCATTGTCTGGGAATGTCTTCAAATCACTGGGTTAGTAGTCACACATTTTTATGGTCATATAATGAGATCTCTTTTGTGTGACAGTCAAGTTTTATGTTGTTATATTCAGAAGTTCTACTACTTACTAACAACTGACACAAAAGAATGAAGAAACTGCTTGGCTGTAATTAGAATGCAGTGTACAACATGTCTAATTTTCAGTAGATACCTTTCATTAATGATTATGGAATTTCCCCAGAATATTATTTTTTGTGGCAGTAACAGAAATAAATGTCCCTCATAAATAAAGTTTATGGTGTCTATATTAGTAATTTCACACGGAGCAAAATTTGGTGAAGCATCTCTACCATGTGTTTTCTAATACAGTATTCAGTCTACATATTGCCTTTTTACCATGTTGTAATGTTAATGACAAAATGGCTCTGTGCATTATAAACCAAGTGCATTTTCTCCAAATTTTTTACATTCTTGCCTCCACCCCTTTTGCATTCTTGCTGTTTTGTGGAATTCCATGCTGACTTATTGTGTGCTTTGGAATTCAGTCATTATTATAAGAGGGCAATTATTCCGGAATTATTTAAATTTCAAGATGATACTGTACCACTGTTCTGTCCTTATCAACAGTTATATGAGTTCTGTATGTTTTCCTTGCCACTTTTTAATCATCTGGCACTAATTCATTCTTGTTTCTCTTCCAATCAGTGAATCGAGCTGTAATATCTTAAGAAATACTCACTACTTCCATTTCTTCTTCCTGTCAACCGAGTAACTTGAAACTTCCCAATGTGGCCTCTTTGCACCAGTCTTCCAACATCATTCAATACTTCCTCTGCCCTTCATATTACAGCTGTGTTTTGAATTTTTTTTCCCCTCGGAATTTTTGTTCTCATATTTCTCTTTCATTGTTCTCCAGTTTCCATATTCTTAGTCCTCTTTCCAGACTTATTTCTATGTCATTATGACATGCCATATCTGCATATGCAAGCTGTATCTGAAATCCGTAATTGTACATGACTCACAACTTTTCTTTTTACACAGAAAAGTTTCCTTTCACAATTCCCATCTTTAACTGTAGCTTGATCAGAAATTCAAACTTTTTTTTTCCATCTTCTTTCCCTCTATTTCACATCCTGCTAATCTTCCCTCGTAATTTCTTTCTATTGTATTCTGATGGTGTTAACTTTTTATTTCATTCTGTCTCATTTATGTAATATTATGAGATATGTGACCTCATTTTATCAATTTGAACATCACTATTAGAATGACTAACAATCACAGATAATATATTGTCTCCAAGAGTACTATTTTATATCTAACAACTCTTTGCAGCAGGATATTAGTATGTAATCCAAATAATTTGAATACCTGTCTTATCCATGGTACCGTACATGAACTTCCCGATCACTGATCTTGTGAAAACCAATGTGGTCTTCATACCAGGTCCTAGATTGCTTGGCTCTGAAAAGCCTTTGAAATCATGTAGCTTACTCATCTGAATTTTAAACTGATTTAGTGTTGCTGCTATGACACTCGGATGGACAAAATGCAAATTTTATGTAAATTTTAAACATGTTATCAGCCAATGAGGAGAGGTGACAAATGTTTCAGAATTCTCACCACACAGATGAGAGACCACTACGAGAAGACCGACCAAAGCTGCACACTGTATATCACTACTCAGTAAAGACCTGATGGACCAGAATACTATATGTGAGTTCCAGTTTTCTCCAAACCTGTGAAGTGGAACAGCATGAGCTTAAAATAATTTGTAAATAAGCACTAGTTGTGCATAAACACATTGTCAGTGACTATGGAGCCCCAACATACAATTTTGCAAGACACGGTGCATCTTTTATTGCGTCCCTGTTGTAGTGGCAATTGTCAGTTTGAAATGGTTTTGATGTAGCTCTCTTTACTTTTTTCCCTCTCTCTACAGAAAAGCTTTCCTTGCTATAGTCCATCTACATTTTCTACTGTCTCTACTTCTTCCATTGTCATTTATTTTTCTTCTCAAAAATCAAAACACTTCTGTTACTATCAGCGAGCATTTCCTCAGCACCGACTGATTTAATATATCTACATTCCATTGCTGTTGTTCTACTTTTGTTAACTTTCATTTTACTACCTCTTTTTCAAGACGCTAAACATGCTGCTCAACTGCTGGTCCAAGTCATTTGAAGTCTCTAACAGAACTACAGTCTCACTCCCTTTCCAGCTTGCTTAAGAAACAGATGGAATAACACTGGGGATAGGTTACAACCCTGTCTAACTCCTTTCTCAACTACTGCCTCCCTGCCATGTCCTTTGTAACTAGTCTGGTTTCTGTACACGCTGTAAAAAACCTTTCATAATTCCAACCAACACTGTCAAAGCTGAAAAATCAGCCAACCAGTTGGAAAAAAAGAAGAGAAGGCCCACTCTTTCTGAAGAAGAAATTTTTACATATATTGAAAGCTAGGTCAAGGGCTAATAAAGCTTTGTTTGCAACTGGTTGGCTGATTTTTCAACTTCTTCAGATTTCCACAGTTGCTGTTTTGCAGCAATTTTAAGACTTTGAAATACTGTCAAAAACATTATATATATATATATATATATCTAAAAAGAAAGATGATGAAACTTACCAAACAAAAGCGCTGGCAGGTCGATAGACACACAAACAAACACAAACATACACACAAAATTCTAGCTTTCGCAACCAATGGTTGCCTCGTCAGGAAAGAGGGAAGGAGAAGGAAAGACAAAAGGATATGGGTTTTAAGGGAGAGGGTAAGGAGTCATTCCAATCCCGGGAGCGGAAAGACTTACCTTAGGGGGAAAAAAGGACAGGTATACACTCGCACACACACACATATCCATCCACACATACACAGACACAAGCAGACATTTGTAAAGGCAAACTCTTTGCCTTTACAAATGTCTGCTTGTGTCTGTGTATGTGTGGATGGATATGTGTGTGTGTGCGAGTGTATACCTGTCCTTTTTTCCCCCTAAGGTAAGTCTTTCCGCTCCCGGGATTGGAATGACTCCTTACCCTCTCCCTTAAAACCCATATCCTTTTGTCTTTCCTTCTCCTTCCCTCTTTCCTGACGAGGCAACCATTGGTTGCGAAAGCTAGAATTTTGTGTGTATGTTTGTGTTTGTTTGTGTGTCTATCGACCTGCCAGCGCTTTTGTTTGGTAAGTTTCATCATCTTTCTTTTTAGATATATTTTTCCCACGTGGAATGTTTCCCTCTATTATATTCATATATATATATATATATATATATATATATATATATATATATATATAATGGAAGGAAACATTCCACGTGGGAAAAATTATATATAAAAAACAAAGATGAGGTGACTTACCGAACAAAAGCGCTGGCAGGTCGATAGACACACAAACAAACACAAACACACACACAAAATTCAAGCTTTCGCAACAAACTGTCTCAACAAACCTGATGAGGCAACAGTTTGTTGCGAAAGCTTGAATTTTGTGTGTGTGTTTGTGTTTGTTTGTGTGTCTATCGACCTGCCAGCGCTTTTGTTCGGTAAGTCACCTCATCTTTGTTTTTTATATATATATATATATATATATATATATATATATATATATATATATATATATATATATAGAACACAATTGTTCTTTCCCCGGGTCAGATTCTGCCTGTCTTTCTATTGTTGTGACAATAATTCTCATTAGTATTTTCCAATGCTGACTTATTAATCTGTGGTGCACTAATATTCACACCTATCAACATGTGCCTGCTTTGCGGCTGAGATTATTACTTTATATGGGGACATTTTGCCTGTCTCATGTATATCTTGCACACCAGATGGAATAGTTTTGTCATGATACATTGCAACCAAAGATGTCTACGAGATGCAACAAGAACAGTACTTAACTACAATGTCCATATTTTTGTGGTCTCAGAGTGGATCAATTTCGGCTAGGTCCTCTGCCTTGCATTCTGGCAAGGATATTGAAGGAATTATTATGTAGAAAGAGAAAGACTGTTCTTGCATTCTGACAAGGATATTGAAGGTATTATTATGTAGAAGGAGGAAGACTGTTATTTCTAAATGTTGGTTTTAATTCCAATAATAGGTACAGAGGGTCCTTACTGTACTTAAAGTATCTCCTCACCTTTAGGAACTGTTTTTTCCAAGCATCTCCTGCCACCAGCCATGCCTTTGCACTACAGTGAAATTTTGTAATTTCAGCTGCATCTTCCACTTTTGGGAACAAGGTGATGTAACTTGGTGTTAGATTAGATATATAGCGAGTGTCCTCAAGGCCTGTAACATCTATTGCATGTAAATATTCTGCAATAATTTTTAGGGAGCGTTCTCAGGAACCACAAATTCTATTGTCTCTAAATTTCAGCACTCTTCTTTAAGGGGTGTGTCGTATGTTGTAATGAAGGAACCATGTCTTAATATGGGTGATTTTGATATGCTTGTTAAGTCATTTCATGTCTTCTGGGATTCCTTTGAGACTGCTTCAGTCTTCCAGTGTTACATGTTTTTGTTCATAAGACATTTTTTTACATTTTCAAACGGAGTGTGGGAAGAATGATTGTTTGAAAGCAGTAATTATTGTAATCTTATCCTCACAATCGAGTGATACGTAGGGGGTTGCAGTGTATCCTAGAGTAATCATTTAAAGCTGGTTCTTGAAACTTTGTTTCTGTCTGTTTTCAAGTTTCTGCCATTTCAATTCCTTTAGTATCTCTGACACTCTCCAACAGATGAAACAAACTTGTGAACATTTATGCTGTCCTCCTTTGTATACATCAATATCCCTGTTAAATCCTATCTGGTACGGGTCCCACATACAATAGCAATATTGTAGGATAGGTCACACAAGTGATTTGTAGGCAATTTCTTTTGTAAACTGATTGCATTTCCCCAGTATTCTACCAATAAACTGAGGTCTACCACCTGCTTTACCCATGACTGAACCTATGTGAACATTCCATTTCACACCCCTACAGAGCGTTACACATCTGTATGAGTTGGCTGATTCCAACAGTAATTCATCGATTTTTTTTTTTTTTTTTTTTTTCTCTCTGAAGTGCAAAATTTTACATTTCGGTACATTTAGAGTTAGCTGCCAATTTCTGCACCATGTTGAACTCTAATCAAAATCAGACTGAATACTTCATTATAGATAACTGCATCATCTGCAAAGACCCTATTTTACTATCAATATTGTCTTCAAGGTCATTAATATACAACATAAATAGCAAGGGTCCCAACGCGCTTCCCTGGGACGCACCTGAAGTTACTTCTCCATCTGATGATAACTCTCCGTATAAGATAACATGCTGTGTCTTCCCTACCCAAAATTTCTCCATCCAGCCACAAATTTCACTTGATATCCCATATGATTGTACTTTTCACAATAAGTGTAGGTGTGGTACTGAGTCAAATGCTTTTCAGAAACGGGCAAGAAACACTGCATCTACCTAGTTGTCTTGATCCCAAGCTTTCAGTATGTCATGTAAGAAAAGTGCAAGTTGGGTATCACATGATTAATGTTTTCATGGCGTGGAGGAGGGCATTCTGTTTGAGATACCTCCTAAGATTCTGCAACAAATCAGTGACAAGGATATTGGATGATAGTTTTGTGGATCACTTCTTCTTGTAGATGGGTGTGACCTGTGCCTTTTTCTAAGAACTGGAAATGGTTTTTAGTTTGAAGGATCTACACAGATTATAGTGAGAAGAGGGGCTAACTTAGCCGCAAATTCAGTACAGGCATAGTCCATATCAATTCAGGCAGGATAGGAAAAAATCTTAACATCATAGTTTCAGATGTTATTGACTTTAGCATATGTTAAACTGAAGGACTAAGTAAGGAACACATATTTTTTTATTTGAAAGATAATTTCTTTATGATTACAAAGAAATCCTCCATTTGGACTTATGTCAAAGTTCATTTACTACAGCATTCTAAACTTTTCTATAATTTATGGAAAAAATCTTTTTTTCAAAAATGCCAATCCATAAAATTTTGATTTTTTTTCTGTTGGTTAGTACCACGTAGTTCTACATTCCCTGAAAAGGAGAGCTTCCACTTTTAGGTTGAACAGGTTTTATAAACAACTGAAATTTTTGCTATACATAAAACCTGTTTTATTACCACAGTATCACATAGCAGGCTTACAAAAATCAAAACCTAGCATTATTTAACATAATTTTAGTTTTGAAAGAAACACATTTTTCAAGCATTTTAAATAGTGCCAAAATGTATGTGGAAGGTCCAAAGACTTAAAAGTTTCAATTTATACAGCTTCTGTGCACTCTGTTTTGTACTGAAATTAGCCAGGCAATGAACTAAAAATGTGTTCCACTGCTTCAGTACCTTCCGTTGATGTGGAGTGATGCCTTCCTGTTGAACCAATAGGAACTAGAGCACTTACAATCTTCAAAGCATTGTGAACAAGGAGTGAGCACTGATGGCGTTGTTGCTGTCCTTCAGCTGGAAACCTATATCCAGCAGCTGGTCCTCAGGTTGTGAATCTGAATATTATCCTGCTGTTTCTGAGGTATTGGTCGAACGAACAAAATTTCTTCTAGCTCTTTAAAGTGTGTGCAATATGAGTTCGCTCATCACTTTGAATCCAAAAGCGTGTCTTCTGAATTCCTTTCACAGGAGTGCTTTGTTTGAACCATTCTTCTTTTTCCTGCTCACAGAATTCTTCGAATCATCTTTGGACAAAAGAACATGGGCTGTGGATGTGTAAGATTTCATGACTCTCGTAAAATCCTCAACATTCTGAATCACAGCTGTATTTGGTCTGGAAAGATTATGTTTTGTAGCATGGTGCTTCAGCAGGCCTCCTACACAATAACAAGGTCCCTTCCCATGACCAGTAGCACTGTATACTCAGACAGTTGGCACAAGTGACTTACTCAATTCAAACAGCTGGTAACGATTTTTAAAATGACTAGGAACACCATCAGAAATAATGATGATCTTCTCAACCCCTGTTTGCAGTTGAAGAATTTTGCACGTAGGCACCAAAGCATGTGCTGAGTCATGTCCTGTGTTATCACTTGTAACTGCAACACTTGTTTTGAAAATATGTCAACCCTGTAAAAATTGAAATCTGGTCATTACTCCAATTATACCCTTGTACTTCTTGTGGGAGAAGTAAAGACCAGTTCTCAGCAAAATCACAGTGCAGCACTAAACATGTTCTTCAGCCTGTACACACCCTTTCACTTCTGCAATGTTTTTTTTGTTGAAATCTCTTCAGATGCTGGTGTGTTACTGCTTTCATTGACCATTTACCTAGTTCATCAATGAAACTGTCAAAGGCAACAGTTTTCTTAATTAGTTTATTTTTCTCCCATGTCGCATATGTAATTTCTGTCTGTAAAGACAGTCCTCTCTTTCCAGGGCAGTCACCACATTCTTGAAACAAACAATTCTCTTGCTTTACATCACAGACTACTAATGACTTCACACACCCAACCAAGGTGTCACATGTCACATGCTCCAGTAAGTTCTTCAAAGTTACCACACAAAATACAAAATTCGCGCATTACACACATAAATATACATCTCTAGGTGGGTGTGGATCTGGCCACTTAGGTCGTAGTGCATGAAATTTTGTTCTTCCAATGTGTGAAGTTGTATAGTTGCTCTTATAAATTGCAAAAGTTACTTTAATATTGTGAGTCATGTACCTCTTCACTTTCACAACTTTTTGATGCTAAACTGTTACAGTTATAGTGTCATTTTTGTTGGCACTCAGGTGAAAATAGTCCCATTTATCTTCCAGATAAATGACTGCACTATCTGAACTTGAGCTGCTTCTACAGGATGACCATAATAGGGATCTGGTCTTCCAAAGACTCCTTTTACACGCCCCACATTTCTTGATTTGCCTACCACGTACTTCGATACTGATGGAACGGGGTTCAGAATTGTTTTCTTTGAAAATGTATCTAGAATAATAATTAAAACTTGCACCTTTTCACTGTAGGATGCACAGTATTCAACAGCTGAATTGCTATTTGTGAAAAATTCCTGGCAAGAGGTGCAACAGTGCTTTGGTTCATTTTCTTCTGAAGATGTAATTTCTACTTTGAAGGGTGTGGTCAGTTTTGCTGTAGTGTATTCATCCACAGCTTTAGTAATTTCTTTGTGCTTTCTTGAGGCATAGAGCTCATGACTCAACTTCACTGGCCACAGTTTCTTAACAGGACTAACACCTACCTCTGTAGTTGACTGATTCAGGGTATTTAATTCTTCCTCTATTGATGCAAAATCTGCATCAACTGCACCATGGGAGGTTTCACTTTGTTCAGATACTAAAAAGTCATCACTGGAAACATCTTCACTTTGAAAGTCTTCATGGGGAACACTTTTTCCCAATGTGAACAAAGTCTGTTTTTTTGTTTGTCTTATATATCACTCTTTTATGGATATGTAAATAGTCAGCACACTTCACTCTCCTGTGGCCCCAGTCATAAGACATTTCAAACAGTCCTTTTCCCGAAACACACTGCAACTATGTCAACTGGCAAATTCCTCATGAAAACACAGAACTCAATGAATGGTCTCAGATTTCTTAGAAGCCTCTTCAGTAAGCAAATTAGCACTGGACAACTACAATAAAGAAACCGACAATGAAGGACCATGACAAGAAACTTCAACAAAATGTAAGAAATATCTGCAACAATAAAAGCAAAAAGAAATTATTGCAACAAAGAATGTGATAAGAAATAACTGCAACAAAGACAATAGAAATAAACATTGTAACAAAGAAATTAGTAAGAAACAACTTCACTGAAGACATACATTACCCTTGAAAGTTAAAAAAAAATGATTTTTTACAATAAAACCTGTCCAACTTAAAAGTGGGAGTTCTCCTTTAAACAAAATATAGTACTACATGGTACTAATCAACAGAAAAAAGTCTACCTTTTCTAGATTGGCATTTTTGAAAAAACAAAAAAGTTCTGTAAATTATAAAAAAATTCAAAAGGCGACAGTAAAAGGACTCTGACAGATATATCCAAATGGAGGATACTGTTGTAATCATAAAGCAATTATCTTTCAAATAAAAAAAAACTAACAAAATATCTAGAACTATTACAGATATACAGCATTTTAAAATTTTTTTCCAAAATTTGCACATTCAAAATGGTGTTTGCAGTGTCATATTTGGAGGCCTGTATCTCGGGGCAGGAATTTTTTTTTTTTTGGAGAAAAAAAAAACATATTTCTTATTTACTTCTGAATTTTACCATATGCTAAATTCAATAACATCCAAGACTATGAATGTAACCCCCTGCCTGAAGTGGCACCAAAGTGGTTAGTGTTCAGTCCCTAGTGAATGAGACAGGAACTGAAATTGAGGCTAGCAAAGCAAAAGCTGGAATGCTTAGCTCTGTTTTCAAATGTTCCTTTACGAAGAAAAACCCTGGAGAATTACCAGAATGTAAACACTTTATACCACTGAAAAGATGAATGAAATAATTATTAGTGTCAGTGGTGTTGAGAAACAGGTGAAATCCATAAAACTGAACAGAGCTCCAGTGTCTGGTAGAATCCCTGTCAGATTCTATACTGAATTTACAGCTGAGTTAGCCCCTCTTCTCACTATAATCTACGGTAGATCCTTCAAACAAGAAACCATGCCCAGTTCTTGGAAAAAGGTACAGGTCACGTCCATCTACAAGAAGTGATCCACAAAACTACTGCCCAATACCCTTGTCATAGATTTGTTGCAGAATCTTAGAACATAGTCTGAGCTCAAACAGAATGCCCTCCTCCATGCCATGAAAACATCGATCATGTAATATCCAACCTGCACTTTTCTCACATGACATACTGAAAGCATGGGATCAAGGTAGGCAGATAAACACAGTATTTCTTGATTTCTGAAAAGCAGTTGACTCAGTATCACACCTACGCTTATTGTCAAAAGTTTGATCATATGGCATATCAAATGAAATTTGTGACTTGATTGTGGACTTTAGGTAGGGAGGACACAGCACGTTATCTTGGATGGAGTATCATTGTCAGATGTAGAAGTAACTTTTGAGTGTGCCCCAGGGAAATGTGTTGGACCCATGCTATTCATGTTGGACATTAATGACCTTGCAGACAATATTAATAGTAAAATCAGGCTTTTTGCAGATGATGGAACTATCTATAATGGACTGTCTGAAAGAAGCTGCATAAATATTCAGTCAGATCTTGATAAAATTTCAAAGTGGTGCAAATATTAGCAACCTCTTTTGAGTGTTCAAAAATGTAAAGTTGTGCACTTCACGAAAAAAAAAACAACATAGTATCCTATATCAATGACTCCCAAGTTGGAACCAGCCAACTCATACAAATACCTGGATATAACACTTTGTAGGGATATGAAATGGAATGATCACATAAGCTCAGTCACGGGTAAAAATGCTAAGACAGATGCAAGACTTCGGTATATTGGTAGAATACTGGGGAAGTGCAATCAGTCTACTACAGAGATTGCTTACAAATCATCCGTGTAACTGTTTCTGGAGTGTGGAGCCCATACCAAATAGGAGTAAGAGGGGATAGTGAACGTATGCTGAGAAAGGCAGCATGAATGGTCACAGGTTTGTTTGATCAATGGGAGAGATTGTGACATTCACCTGCTCTAATTCTTCGTTGATAGTCCTCGGTGTCGACGTACTGCATTGTTAAACTGGCTGAAAAATGGGGAGGGGGGGGGGTGCAAGTTCAACAATGACTACTGTATATGATGTAGCCGACAGTTGCTTTTCACAGTTCTTTTCTTTCACTGTTCACAGCCCCACAATATTACACAGTTACGAGGTGCTATCCAAAATTTTCGGGACTGGTGCTGCCACCTGTTGAAAACCTTACCTTTGGACTAATGGTCACCATTACCCTCGATGTAGTTCCCATCTGCACGTACACACCAGTCACAGCGCTTCTGCAACTGGTCAAACGTTTTCTGGAAGTCCTGTTCTTTGAGGGTGTTTATCACTGCCAGCAATGGTTCTTGAATCCTCTCTAGAGTGTCGAACCAACAGCCTTTCAGCTTGAGTTTCAGTTTTGGGAATAGCGCGAAGTCGCAAGGTGCCAAATCTGCAAGTGTGGTGAGTTTGGTACAGCCGTCATATTATTTTTTTGCCAGAAAGGTTCTGGTGGGCAAGGACGTGTGACAGGGTGCGTTGTTGTGATGCAGCCAGTTTCCTTGACACCGAAGTTCGGGCTGTCGTCGCTGCATGTTCTCATGGAGCCGTTGCAATACGTCACAGTAGCATGTGGAATTCACTGTTTGGTTGGGTGGGACAAATTCTTTGTGCACAATTCCCTTGGTATCAAAGAAAACAATGATAATGCTCTTCACTTTGCTCTTCACCTGTCTCACTTTTTTGGGTCTTGGGAGAGCCCGGGCTCTTCCACTGGGATAATTGTTGCTTTGTCTCTGGGTCATAACCATAAATCCAGCTCTCGTCACCGTTCATAACCCATCACAAGAAGGTTGGATCATCAGATGCTGTCTGATGAAGGTACGTTCTGTTCACAGATCCATTGTAAAATCACTGTGGACATGCAACAAGTCCTCCCAGCTGAATGCCACTCCGCACACTGATTCATCAGATATACAGCTCTCACCACCTAGTAGTGCAAAGATCTACTACTCCTACTTTCCAGGTGGCAGCACCAGTCCCAAAAATTTTGGATTCCACCTCATATATGGCCATTTCATTATTGGTTAACTTTTGATAAGTCTCACTCATAGTTTGCACCCAAATGTCAGCCTACTGCTACAATAGTTTACCGTTGAACATCTATGAGCAGTAAAAACCTAACCACACAGCTCTTGCAGAGTAATACGGTATGTGTGACACTACTGAACAGGCACTGTCATTGTTTTAACACATGGCCTATTTGTGTTACACTTATTTCACAGTTAAGTTGATGCATTGTTGTTGATCTAATCAATACAGGTTTCTCGTCTGATAATCGGCTGTAGACTGACTGACTCGGGACCAAATATCGGGCCTTTATATATACTCACAATCATAGGTACTGAAACTATACATTGTTTGATGTTTAATATACAGAAATTACAATTAAAACATCACTCATTCAATTAACTGAAAATATAAAAAAATTCTTCCTCTTTAACAGTTCCTTCTATCACAAAGGTTAGGCCAAATTATTTGTTTAAGTAATGAAATTAAGATATATTTATGCTAACAATGCTTTAGACAACTCTGGTAATTATTTTAGAATTAAAAGGGCTGGCTTTGCTAATATGTTTTTGAATAGAGCCACATAAATACTTAAAGAATCCTTGTAGTTCTTCTTCCAAATGTTTATAATTAGTGCAGAATTTATATTTGTTTATAAGTTATCAAGTCACAAAACAATTACTGATTTCACCCTATAACAAAACATATTAACTAGGAATATTCAAAATAAATTAGGAAATTGATTGCATACACAAAACGAAGCACAAAATTAGATCTGGTGCTATATTTCTTAAGAAAGAGGGCCAACCTTTCTCTTTCATGAAAATGCAGATTATACTCATATATGGGGGAAAAAAAAAAGAAAAAAAGAAAGAATGTAAGGAGGCAGATGGCAAAACAAAAGAGAAAGTAAAGAGATATCAGCTTGCTTCATCACAAGATCCTGAAGAAACTGAACTGGCAGACTTGAAGATAGGCGTAAGCTATGCTAAGAAAGTCTGCTAACAAAATTTCAAGAAACTGGCTTTAAATTGTGACACTATGAATACATTACAACCCACTACGTATTGCTCACGTAGGGGTTGTGAGGATAAGATCAGAATAATTACAGCAAGCAAAAAGGCATTCAAACAATCATTCTTCCTACGCTCCACACCTATGTGGAATGGGAAGCAATCCTAATAATTGGTAAAGTGGGATGTACACTCTGTCATGCACTTCACAGTGTTTGCATATATAAAAGTAGATGGCAGATATTGCCGAACCACTTGATCAGCTACTTTGGTAGAATGATAAGCAGCAATGTCATCCAATTGTGACGACTTTTCGAGATCTCGAACGAGCTCTACTCTGTTCAAAGGGCTTCCTGGCATACAACCCTTCCAAGGTCCTGAAGTGGCAGCAAATGTGTTCAACTATGGATGGGGGGGAAAGTCCATGGACTTGAATGCCAGACTGCATTTGTTTTCAATATGTTGACACAAGCGTGTTGAAATTACAGTCAAATTGAAAAAGAAGCCTTAGTTATCATCTTTGTGTTGGAGAAGTTTTATGATTTTGTGTATGGACGGAGATTTATCTTTTTAACAGACAATAAGCCTCTCATTATCACAGTTCAACTCCCTACTAATATTCCGACAAGAACTGCTCGCTGTCTGCAGTGATGGACACTGCTCCTTTTGTGATACCACCAGGATACCCAGCAATGGTCCACAGAGCTACATGCTTGCACACTCATCCTATCATGTCTCCCACTAGGACAAGACCCAAAGTTTGATGTGGCTCTTGAATTCTGCTTTCATAGTGGTGCCAATGCTGAGGCACCAGTGGTCAGCCTGCCTGTTGATGCCACAGTCATCAGCTGTCAGAGGACCCAGTCCTCTGGAAAGTCATGTGATTAGAGAAGAATCACTGGCCCGTGGACTGCAAGAATCTTGAATATTTCGAAGTTCAGGGCTATTGGTATTGCTGACATGACCTGTCCACTCTCAAAGGTGTCCTCTTGCTCCAAGGAGATAATGGGCACATCAATGTGGTCATACGGCAAGCACTCCAACGCTGTATCTTGATATTACTTCACAAAGGTCATCTACATTTACATTTATACTCTGCAAGCCACCCAACGGTGTGTGGCAGAGGGCACTTTATGTGCCTACCTCTCTTTCCTGTTCCAGTCGCGTATGGTTCGCAGGAAGAACGCCTGCCGGAAAGCCTCCATGAGCACTCAAATCTCTAATTTTACATTCATGATCTCCTCAGGAGGTATAAGTAGGGGGAAGCAATATACAGGGTGTTACAAAAAGGTACTGCCAAACTTTCAGGAAACTTTCCTAGCACACAAATAAAGAAAAGATGTTATGTGGGCATGTGTCCAGAAATGCTTAATTTCCATGTTAGAGCTCATTTTAGTTTGTTCTTCCACCTATGCTCAATGGAGCACATTATCATGATTTCATATGGGATACTCTACCTGTGCTGCTAGAATTTGTGCATTTACAAGTACGACACAACATGTGGTTCATGCACGATGGAGCTCCTGCACATTTCAGTCGAAGTGTTCGTACACTTCTCAACAACAGATTCGGTGACCGATGGATTGGTAGAGGCGGATCAATTCCATGGCCTCCATGCTCTCCTGACCTCAACCCTCTTGAATTTCAATTATGAGGGCATTTGAAAGCTCTTGTCTACGCAACCCCGGTACCAAATGTAGAGACTCTTCGTGCTCGTATTGTGAATGGCTGTGATACAATACGCCATTCTCCAGGGCTGCATCAGCGCATCAGGGATTCCATGCGACGGAGGGTGGATGCATGTATCCTCGCTAACGGAGGACATTTTGAACATTTCCTGTAACAAAGTGTTTGAAGTCTCGCTGGTACGTTCTGTTGCTGTGTGTTTCCATTCCATGATTAATGTGATTTGAAGAGAAGTAATAAAATGAGCTCTAACATGGAAAGTAAGCGTTTCCGGACACATGTCCACATAATATATTTTCTTTCTTTGTGTGTGAGGAATGTTTCCTGAAAGTTTGGCCATACCTTTTTGTAACACCTTGTATTCAATACCTCATCCAGAAACGCACCCTCTCGAAACCTGGACAGCAAGCTACACCACTATGCAGAGCGCCTCTCTTGCAGAGTCTGCCACTTGATTTTGCTGAACATCTCCGTAATGCTATCACACTTACCAAATAACCCTGAAACGTAACATGCCGCTCGTCTTTGGATCTTCTCTACTCCTCTATCAACCCGACCTGGTATGGATCCCACACTGATGAGCAATACTCAAATATAGGTCGAACAAGTGTTTTGTAAGCCACCTCCTTTGTTGATGGACTACATTTTCTAAGGGCTCTCCCAATGAATCTCAACCTGGCACCCGCCTTACCAACAATTAATTTTATATGATCATTCCACTTCAAAACATTCTGTATGCTTACTCCCAGATATTTTACAGAAGTAACTGATACCAGTGTTTTTTCCGCTATCATATACTCATACAATAAAGGATCCTTCTTTCTATGTATTCGCAATACATTACATTTGTTTATGTTAAGGGTCAGTTGCCACTCCCTGCACCAAGTGCCTATCTGCTGCAGATCTTCCTGCATTTCGATGCAATTTTCTAATGCTGCAATTTCTCTGTATACTACAGCATCATTCGCGAAAAACCACATGCAACTTCTGACACTTATCTACTAGGTCACTGGGTTCACCGTACGGTTGGCTCACTAACACATCTTATGGAGAGGCTTCAACACTAGTACAGGATACACAGTAATGGCATGCATGAAATGTCAAAGCAATCAGGCAGCACAAGTCACAGGGTCTAGTGCCACTGCAATTCCAAGTACATTCCTCGCTGGCTGGGGCATCACTACGCATTGGCACACACCAACTTGCTTCAGCAGGGTCATGTACTCTCACTGTATCCTGCACCTCAACATTATTTAGAGCCAGTGCATTGCTATGACTAGCTATTTCTCCATGCATGAGCTCTCTGGTGTAGTGGCACTACTGTTTGGGATAGGAAAAGTCACTTTTGGTGCAATATGTCTGAGCGCGCAAGTTGCAGCCAGTCGCAGACCTGTTTACAGTGAGATACGCTCACCAGCAGTTGCGAATTAAAATAGAGGCCATAGGGGTAAGAACAACCAGGATAAGTACATGCAGCGGTTTGCATGGTGCAAGTCACAGGCAGAAGGCCCACTGGTCAACCTAAGAGTTATGAGTACATGACGCGGAGCAGTGCGTTTAGCAAAACAGAGGTGCACAGCTGCATATAAACAGGTGCTGGTTCTCTAACAAAGCATTGAAGTGTGGCAGCCCTCCTGGACGGCGGGGCATGTCACACCACTGGCTACACACAGCAGCAGATGGGGTGCCAGCGTTCCAGTCCACGGTGTGTCACTGGTTCGACCCTCTGAGGCCGATGTGGGGTCCGTAGCTAGCCAGTGGCGGGCCAATCCATGGCTCGCTACCGCGGGCAGTCATCTTGGATCCCAACATGCACTGGAGACCCGGAGACATCCCGAGTGAGGGGTGCAGATTCAGCTGCCGGATTGTGGGCGCTTGTTGTCGCCGCGACCCAAGCTGTGTCGGCGGGGATGCACGGCGCAGGCCACCTTGCAGTTGTCATCAGGCGGCACTGAGGCAGCGCAGGACGAAGGCTGCTGAGGCGGCTGCCAGTGCAGCCCCTATGTCTTCATATCACCGCAGCCGTACAAGGCTGACACATTAGCAGAGGGCGTCACGGGTCGCTAAGGTGGCTTCCTCAGCATTGCGGGACCTGGTGACGCAGACCGAGGGGAACGTGGCACTGTAGTTGGAAACAATAAATCACTTGGAAAGCTCAAATGAGTCTTAATACGGTGCCTTCTACCTCTTCCTGCTACATTTGGTGTTGCTGTTACATTTGGTGTCAGAAGTTGCCACTACATTTAGTGTCAGAATAGCGGACATTCTCTGTACAGTACGACATTCGAGCCCACCGCCTGCATTAGAGTCACAAGATATGGTGAGTTTTGACCAGTTTTCTTTTGAGTGTTGGATGTTTTCTTTCTTTTTTGTGTTTTTGAGTGTGGCTCATGGCAGGCCATTGTAGATGTTTTGCGTGGGCATAGTATTTTTTGTTGTCAGAGTAAGTGTTAGTGTATTTGTGCGGTAAGATTATAATTTTTTTTTTCTTGGCATTTAATTACTTTTGTATTGGTTTGAGTACGATGATACTGAAGTGTAGGGAGTTGGGTTATTTTTGTACTTAATTGTTTTGTTTCGTGATTAACAGGGAACAAAAGCAACACAGTGGCAGAGTCAGGAACGCGAGTTGTGTCGGAACCAGAAGCGGTACGGATTTTGTTGGAAAAGGTAGCACAGTTGACAGCAGACAATACGCAGTTGAGGAGTGAATTAACATCTACAAGCGATCGGGAAACAGCATTGTATCAGTCATTGTTGCCTAGGATGCCGCAGGAGGAGACTTATCCAGCTGCCACGAGTTTGATTGTTCTGTTTTTTGGCAAGGCATCTGAGGATGTGCGTTCATTTGTGGAGGACTTGGAAAATTCAGCTGTGATGAATGGTTGGTCGGATGAACAGTTGTTACATGTAGCCAAGATTAGATTAACGGGTGAAGCGAAGACATATGTAAGGTGTTCTGAGGCCTTAAGGAAGGCAGGACTGTTTAAGCAGTTGAAGGAGGGGCTTTTACAAAGGTACAAGAACCAGAATAGTGCTCGGTACTTAGGGAGAGGATGAGTACAATGATGAAAAGACAGGGGGAGATGGTAGAGAAATTTGCAGACAGGATAAGCAAAATTAATGAGTATACTTACGAGTTGGGTCAGAGTGATGAGGCGAATGGTGTTCTGTTGCAGGAGGCCAAGCAAAGGGCACTTCATGTATTTTTGAGGGGGTTATGGATGCATATATTGTGGATGTGTGTGAAGGGACACTGAAAGATTTGTATTCGGCCATTCAGCTGGCAATCCAATGTGAGGAAATAGATGTGGCAGTGGGTGTACGTCATAGACAAACAGTGTTTACAGCGGGTATAAAATGTTATAAGTGTGGTCATACAGGACATGTCCAGAGGCAATGTACTCAGTCACCGAGGAATAGAGGAAGGGGTGGAAATCAGCAGCATGGTGGGTGGAGAAGTGGAGTTAGTAGAGGTGGACAATCATTAAATGGCAGAGAGGCCCCAAGATCCACCTAAGGGAGCTCCCGTTTAATTTCAATGCTACAAATACGTATGCAGAGGTGGAATGTCCAGTTGTAGGATCCATAGAAACTAAAACGTTTAAGATTTTGTTGGACACAGGGGTGCAAGTGTCAGGGGCTACTAGGAATATAATGGGACGAAGGAAGACCCACCACATTATAGGTTGCGTGGTGTGGGGGATAAGGAGGTCACACCTTTGGGGTCAGTGACAGTCGACTTTTGCATAGGGAAAGTCCGATTTGATGCATGCATGGAGGTATCACCATGGGTAAGTGAGGGCTACGACATGATCATAGGAGTAGATTTCTTGCATCAATATCATGCCAAAATTGACCTTGGACAACGGACTGTGGAACTTGGTGGAATGTTATTTCAGCTAGGGGAAACTGTTGTCGATGCAGAGCTGTTGCAAGGGACATTCAACACAATG
This sequence comes from Schistocerca americana, assembly GCF_021461395.2. Lineage (NCBI taxonomy): Eukaryota > Metazoa > Arthropoda > Insecta > Orthoptera > Acrididae > Schistocerca > Schistocerca americana. The sequence goes on from NC_060120.1 coordinate 576,417,441, forward strand.
AACAAACCAACTGAACCGCATACATTAGCTTTAAGGCTTAATTCGCATGAGTGTGTGTTTGGTGGCACTGGGAAGTTGCTTTGGGTAAGTGTGGAGTCGAATCTACCTGTGGGTACAGTACGTGTTGTTGAACCATTGGAGGATAATGAAGTTTTGGGTCGATTGGGTTGTTTTATGAAACATAGTATTGTATGCGTACAGGAGGGGAATGACAGGCGAGTATTTCCTATGAACGTGGTTAATTTTAGTGCTGTTGACGCGAATTTGAGAAAAGGAGTTTTAGTAGCAAATTTGGATGTGCCAAATGACGAAGACTGTTGTTCAAGAGGTAGGAGAAATGATCAACCACTAACTGCCAATAGGACTGCATTGCGTGACAAAATTACGCATTTGAGAGGAGGAGAAAGAGAGTATATGGAACAATTATTGCAGAAATTTAAGGATTTGTTTTTTCCGCAAGGGCCGTTGCCGGCAACTCCATTAGTTCAAGATAAGATACCAACAGAGGATGAAGCACCTGTTTACTGTAAACCATACAGAATACCGAGTATTTGCAGGCGACTGTGGAGGATTTCATTGATCAGCAGCTTGCGGATGGTATTATAAGAGCATAGTGATAGTTACTGGTGATCGAGCATTGTCGTTGCGCCTAAAAAATCTATGGATGGAATCAAGAAAAACAGGTTCTGTTGTGACTACCGATACCTCAATAAAAAGACAGTAATGGACGCATACCCCATTCCAAACATATCAGAGACTTTGAATCACTTAGGACAGTGCCAGTACTCATCTACAATGGATTTGACAAGAAGTTATCATCAGTTAGAGGTTGCTCCACAGGATCGTCCAAAAACTGCTTCTCTACTCCTGGAGGCCATTACCAGTACATCAGGATGCCATTCAGTTTAAAAAATGCTCCGGCAACATTTTAGAGGTTGCTAGACAGTGTCTTGAGGGGTTTGAAACAACGGCAGTGTCTTGTCTATTTGGATGACATTATAGTGTTTTCAAGTAGTATGGAGCAACGTAGACAGCGGTTAAGGGGAGTCTTTATGAGATTAAGAGCAGCCTGTTTGATGTTGAGCCTGGAGAAGTGACATTTCGCATTAGAAGAAGTAAAATATTTGGGTAATATTAGCAGTAAGGATGGAGTACGAACAGATCCGAGGTTGGTACAGGCTGTCAGGGATTTTCAGGAACCGAAAACAGTTAAGGAAGTGCAATCATTCATTGGAATTTTCAATTTCTGTCGAAAGTTTGTGAAGGGTTTTGCAGATTTAGCACAGCCGTTGACGCGATTGTTAGGAAGGGTGTGAAATTTGAGTGGAGAGAAGAGTGTCAGAAAGCGCTTGACAATCTGAAAGAAGTGTTAACATCAAGTCCGGTTCTTGTGTTTCCAGATTTTGAGAAGGAGTTTATACTAGCATGTGATGCATCGAATCAAGCATTAGGGTGTGTTTTTAGTCAGGAAATTGATGGGAAGAAACATCCTGCAGCCTATGCATCTAGGCAGTTGAATGCAGTGGAGAGGAATTACTCAACAACAGAGAGGGAGATGCTTAGCATAATCTATGGAATCACATATTTTAAATGCTATTTATATGGGAGAAGATTTAGGGTAGTGACAAATCATGCTGCGTTGAAATGGTTGTTGAGGTTGAAGGATCTGTGTGAGGGTGTGAGGCTTAGTGAATTCGACTACGAGGTGGTGCACAAGCCTGGGAAGAAGCACGGTAATGCGGATGCACTAAGTAGGAACGTGGCAAAAGTAGAAGTTATGGGTTGTGGCCTATCAGTTTGGCAAGAATTACAGGATGCTGGCAATGATTGTAAATTGTATCGGACACAGCCACAATTTAACATGTACGACGGTTTTCTGTGCAGGGAAACGAAGTTAGGACCAAGGGCAGTAGCGCCAGCGAAGCTGAGAGATGAGGTTTTAAAGGAAGCACATAATCACGTGTTACCTGGTCTTGGAGGATGTAGAGCGACAAATAGGAGAGGTAGGAAAATAGATGTGGATCAGTATGTCAAGAATTGTATACTATGTGCGCAGAGAGCAGATTTGAGTTGGAAACAGATACAGCTACAACGATTACCTGAAGCGACATGTCCATTCTCTATGTTGGGGATGATGTCTTAGGACCTTTCAGGCGAACACCATCAGGGAACAGATTCATTCTGACAATAATAAACCATTTTTTCAAGGTATGTGGATATGGTGGCTATGCCAAATCAACATGCAGCAATGGTCATGCAAGTGTTAGTAAACAACTGGATTTTGTAGTTTGGTGTACCGGAGACAATAATTACTGACCAAGGGACCAACTTCATGTCAGATTTAATGAAGAAACTGTGTAAATTGTTGAATGTAAAGAAGTTGAGGATGTGCATTGCATCCACAGGCCAACGGAAGGATAGAATGGGAACACAGAACAATCGGGAAGATGTTGAGTTTTATGTGGATTCTCAACATGATCAGTATGCGCATATAATGCAAAAATGCATACAAATACCAGTTTGTCTCTATATGGGGTAGTGTACGGGCGAAAAATGCTGACACTGTTTGGTTTGGTGAGGCTACAGAATGGAAGGGCAGGTGAATCTGTATGTCAATTCGCGAGAACAATTCGGGATGTTTGGAAATGGGTACAAAAGGCGAATATGAAGGCTTTGCAAAGGCAGGAAGACGCAGTGAAGTGGAAAGGAAGTTTACTGCAGTATAGAGTGGGGCAATGGGTAATGCTGTCCAGCCCCTATATGCAAAAAGGGAAAACGAAAAAAGTACCTCACGAGATACTAAGGGTCATACCAAGTTGTTGAAACCACATCTCCCATTAATGTTAAGCTTCAGCTGCCAACGAGAACAACGATAGTACACATTGGGCGGTTACGGCCATTTGAGGGTTGCCCGGATGTGATTCCAGGCATCTCACGGGAAGGAAAGAGGAAGAAAGAAAGAGTGAAGAGAGGTGCTAAGCACAGGAAAAACCAGGAAGATAGAGTACAGCGTGAAGTACCGTATGCTTTGTGATCCAGGAAGTAGTGGAGTATTTGTAGTATTTTTTTGTTTTCTTGCTTTGTATCATTGGGTTTGCGTAGATTAATTACACATTGTATTTTCATATGTTGTATGTGTTTTCGAGTATTGTAAGCCTGCTAGGGACAGCAGTTTTCTTTTTGAAGAGGGAGGAAGGGTGATGGTGATCACTGTCCTCAGGTCACTGAAAAGGGGATCGTTGAGTAAGTTTGTGGTGAAAACTGAGGAGGTATTGCTGATCTCGGCAGCTAACAGCTGGTATGCCGAGATGACAAGGGAGGAATTACAGAGCTGCCATAGAGGGAAGGTAACGGTATGTCCAGCCAGAGTGATAAGCACCAATCTGGACACGCGCATGGTGCAGCTATTTTTAACCAGTAGGGAAGAAATAGACTGTCGAAGGGATGTTGTGGAGCCAAAATTGAGCTTGCAATACGTCGGGATGCATTGGATCTTCTCCACCTACGAGAACTTGGTAGTGATAGCAAGTTGTTTTGAGAGGGGAGTATTTGCAGAAGCGAAATGTATAGAGCTTGAGGGAAGTGGATCTTACTCAATGTAACTGAGTGTGACATAATAGGACCAACCTACCATCTGCCAGAACAATTTCAGGAGTCACGCAATTGAATGTTATGCAGCCACAGCTGTACTGGCTAGAAGCCACTCTAGAGTTTTTGCCAAGATAGAATCTGATGATGTTAAATCTAACTCTGGAGCCAGGTCTGTTGAGATCCATAAACCAGTTCATTTTAGAGCAAGAGGGGCGTATATCTGCTGAACAGCTTTTGCAACATATCTCTCAGTATAGGGAAAGGCAACAGCAAATAACGATCATTTTGAGCACCTCTATGCCAAGTGTCTTCACAGCCTTAACTTTGTTATGTGTTGTTTTCATTCTGATCAGGCGGAGAGACAAGTCGAAGAGGGAACCAAGGGTAGTCCAGGTCCCAGTGGACTGGGTATCGAGGGCGTGAGACGAGAAGGTAAGGGATGATCGAGCAGTGGTCGTCCAGTAAGGAATTTTTACGTTTTGTTTCATGTTGTGTTTCAAGGGGCACTACACCACATTTAAGTTTTCTAAAAGTAAGGAAATATGTCATAGGTGCCGACCCAAACAAGTTAAGAGTTAGTTAAAGGTCAGCTCGGGGACCGGGTCTTTCTGAAGGGGGCAATAATGTAACGGCACTACTGCTTGGGATAGGAAAAGTCAGTTTTGGTGCAATATTTCTGACCGCACAAGTTACAGCCTGGCATGGACCTGTTTACAGTGAGTTACGCTCACCAGCAGTTACGAAGTAAAATAGAGGTCACAGGGTGTAGAAATGCCGGGAAAAGTACATGCAGTGGTTTGCATGGCGCACATCACAGGCACAAGGAGCCCACTGGGCAACCTAAGTGTTATGAGTACATGACGCAGAGCAGTGCGTTTAGCAAAACAGAGGCGCACAGCTGCATATAAACAGGTGCCGGTTCACTAACAAAGCACTGATGTATGGCAGCTATCCTGGACGGCGGGGCGTGTCACACCACCGGCTACACACAGCAGCAGATGGGGTGCCAGTGTTCCAGTCCATGGCTGGTTTGACCCTCTGAGGCCAATGCGGGGTACGTAGCTAGCCAGCAGCATGCCACTCCAAGGCTCACTACCGTGGGGAGTCGTCTTGGCTCCCAACACGCACGGAAGACATCCAGAGTGAGGGCTGCAGATTCAGCTGCCGGATTGTGGACGCTTGTTGTCGCCGCAACCCAAGCCACGCCGTCAGGGATGGGCATCGCAGGCCACCTTGCAGTTGCCGGCGGGCAGCACTGAGGCAGCGCAGGACGAAGGCTGCCGGCACAGCCCCCACTTCGTCATATCACCGCGGCTGTATAAGGCCGACACATTAGCAGAGCGCTTGACAGGTCGCTGAGGTGGTGTCGTCGGCATTGCGGGACCCAGTGACGCAGAATGAGGGGAACGCGGTACTGTAGTTGGAAACAAGAAATCACTTGGAAAGCTCGGATGAGTTTTAATAAAGCTCGGATGAGTTTTAATATGGTGCCTTCTACCTCTTCTCACTACATCTGGTGTTGCTGTTACATTCAGTGTCAAAAGTTGCTACTACACTCGGCATTTCGCGATCAGAAGCTCTCCTGGACTCATCCTGTGTTGTGTTGACCACCAACCAAGAATACTTGTCTCTGGCTCAACATGGACCTGCCAGCATTCATCCTCATGCTACTCTGAGACTTGACCTCCACAGTATGAATCCCTGGACTTTATATTTGGCCTGATACAGTGTCAGGTACTTAGACATGCAGTTCCTTGTGAACCAGTAGGTTGCCTATAGTAATTGTGATTCAATTTTCTGTGGCAGACAGTCCACTGGACTTACATTTTTTCCCCTCTCATTTCAAAGACAGAGGCCTAACTGTGAACTATTTCTTGTGTTTTGTAATTATTATCTGAAAGAGGAGAGTTGAAGTTTTTTGTTCATTCTAGTAAACTTACTTTTCACTGTCTACTTGGACTTTAGTTTCTCTACATCAAAACTGGCATGCACCACATCAATTGGTGACGAGGTTTTCTGTGGACTCACTTTGCATGTTTGTGCTACATACACTATGTAATCGAAAGTATCCGGATACCCCCAAAAACATACATTTTTCATATTAGATGAATTGTTGTGCCACCTACTACCAGGTACTCCATATCAGCAACCTCAGTAGTCATCAGACATTGTGACAAAGCAGAATGGGGTACACCGCGGAACTCACGGACCTCGAACATGGTGAACTCATGGACTTCGAACGTGGTCAGGTGATTGGGTGTCACTTGTGTCACATCTGTGCATGAGATTTCCACACTCCTAAATATCCCTAGGTCCACTGTTTCCGATATGATAGTGATGTGGATACTTGAAGGGACGCGTACAGTACAAAAGCGTACAGGCCAAACTCTTCTGTTGACTGACAGAGACCGCCGACAGTTGACGAGGGCCGTAATGTGTAATAGGCAGACATCTATCCAGACTATCACACAGGGATTCCAAACTGCATCACGATCCACTGTAAGTACTATGACAGTTAGAGGTGAGAAAACTTGGATTTCATGGTCGAACGACTGCTCATAAGCCACACATCACACCGGTAAATGCCAAACAACTGCAACCACTGTGCTGCATTCTATGTGGACATGACAACCAACAAGCTGTCTGTCCACATGAATGGCCACTGACAAACTGTGGCCAAGAAATAAGTGGACCACCCTATTGCTGAGCACACTGCCCAACCCGACATCCTTCATTTCAATGATTGCTTCACAGCCTGAACCATAGGGATCCTTCCCACCAGCCATCATGTTTCTCTGTAATTTTATAATTTTTACAAGTAAATGTTCCTTTTGATGCACTACATTATTATAGATGTGTGTATTATGTGCTGGCAGAAGTGAGAAGTAGATAGCAAAGAACTCAAAAGAGGTACTAAAAGTAACCCAAAGTTATTAATTATAATATTATTATTTTGTGGGCCAGGTGAACTATATCACTGTAAACTAGAGTATGAAATTTGTCTTTTGAATAAATACATTTCAATTGATCTGAAGCTCTCCAAATTTTTTCTGGAAATTAAGAGAGTTATATCTTATTCTAAATAACTCTTGAAGGTGCATTTTCAGAGAACAGGGAGGAAGAGGAGCAAATGGGATACACAAAACAATCCTGTAAGTACTGAATCAAGTTTCTCACTGTCACAGAGGTGTTGTAACCATTACTGTCAGTTACTCCACACACACTTTCCAATGACCACATTATAATACAGGGTGAACAGTCTCTATATACGAGGGTTGGAACTTTAATAGTGGCAACTATTTATTTACAGCTCGTACAAAATAGATACCTGTTTCAAAGTTTTACTGACCTTCAAAATAGTCACCAGCATTGTGTATAACCCATTGCCAGTGATGTGGAAGTCATAGGGTACTCTTAGCACTGCCAGTTGCGTTGACTGTTCGAGCGGCACAGTCTATTGCCCGACGAATTTGTAGTAGTTCTGAAGTGAATGCCATGAAGTGTTTCCTTCAGTTTAGAAACAGAGTTGAGCTTATGAGGGCTTAAGTCAGGGGTGTGCAGGGGGGGTATAGCACTTAGCAGCCCCATAAGTCAAACAAATCAGTAACAGCTTGCTCTGTATGTGCTTGCTCTGTATGTGCTTGAGCATTGTCCTACAAAATGATGGTCAGGTCCTGCAGAAAATGTCATCACTTCTGTCTCTAAGCTGGTCATAGGTTGTGTTCCAAAAATGAATAGCACTGAGACAGAAGTCATGACAATTTCTGCAGGACTTGACCATCATTTTGCAGGACAATACTCAAGCACGTACAGTGCAAGCTGTTACTGATTTGTTCAACTGATGGGGCTGCTAAGTGCTATACCAACTACTGCACTCCCCTGACTTAAGGCCTCTTAAGTTCAACTCAATTTCTAAGCTGAAGAAAACACTTCATGGCATTCGCTTCAGAACTGTTACAAATTCGTCAGGCAACAGACTGCGTCGCTCGAACTGTCAAACACAACTGGCACTCCTAAGACTATCCTATGACCTCCACATCGCTGGCAACGGGTTATACACAATGCTGGTGACTACTTCGAAGGTCAGTAAAATTTTGAAACAGGTATCTATTTTGTACGATCTGTAAATCAATAGTTGCCATTATTTAAGTTCCAAGCCTCGTATTTGTGTGAAAACACAAATATATCAAACATATGTGATATCTAATGCAACATGTATTATAAAGGAACACAAAAATCAGTACATTTCAATGTGACTGCTCTCCTATTCTCCAAGTCCTTACATGGCGGCCAGTGCTCAGCCACAGACCAAAACATTCTATTCAACATAGCAGATAAGACTTGATAGTGTGTCTCTCATTCATTTTTTCTAGTGTGCTACACTGTTAACTTTCACCTGGTACACCTTAATATTGATTAGCCTCTATGCCAAGAAATCTAGGTGCTATGCCATAAATCTTCACCGGGAAAACTTTATCATTGATAAACCTCTATGCACAGAAATCTAAGGAAATCAGGTCTGGAGAGTGGGGAGCCAAAAGGCTGTGACAACTACATTCAATCCATATACAAGGAAAAACTGCAGCAAGGTAATTACGGACAACAAAGCAAAACTGGAGGGGCATCCCTTTCCAGGAAGATTTCCAACATAATAAGGTATAGGTGTCTGGTAACTCTTTTTCTCTGCAAACACGAGAGCCCACGAAAGGTAGTCCTTGTTATTCCTAGCATACACACTGGGGTTGTTTCATTGCTATTACTGAAGTGTGTATGGTTGTTCATTCGCCCAAATTTCGCAATTAGGTCTATTCACATGCCCACACTGTTATGTTTCTTCTTCACCGAACACGTAACCAGTAACAGATCATAACATGCGCCTGTTGGACTGGACAATTCTCAGCTTCAAGCTTATGCAGAATCTGGACATGGTGCATACATTTCTGTAACGTTTATTGCAGTGTTTATCAGACTGTGGATTGTGGAACACCAAGCTCCCTGCTCAATATCCTGGCAAATGCAAAGGAACTTCGTGTGATCGGATCCTCTACCCCCCCTTCCCCCCCACCATTTCTTGTGCTAAGAACAGCCTCCCTAATATTCCTCCTCACCAACATTACCTATAGGTTTGAATTTGTTCTTGACTCTTGTGGCACCTGGCTTTCCAAATTTAGAGGTGAAATCCTCCTGCACCTTTTCGTAAGTCAACCCACACAAACAGGCACATACAGCAGTGGTTCTTTCTTTTGTTGTGGGTATTTTGTCAAGATCACTGCATAAAAAATGGATTTAGCTACAATATAACATAAATGTATAGCTAACTTAAATTTTCCCTTTATATGAAAACTCTGTATTACAGTGGACTGTAGATATTTGTCCAGTTTCTAAAAATAATGCTGATGTGAGACAAGTTAATGCCACTCTTTGTGGTCCAAGCAAAGCAGGAATTAAGATATACACAGGTTACTCCTTCTTTTCATATAAAAGTGAATGATCAAAGTTTTATTATCACTGCACAAATATAAATGCACATACAATAATGAGAAAAAGTCCTTAAATAATTACACAATAGTCCTAATGTTCTGTACTTATGTCGCATGCAATACAAAATTACAAGATGAGAATACTGCAATTTATGGCTCAGAGAGGGCAAAAGGGAAAGTGAAAACAATTTCACCTGTAGGAAAACTGGATGCCAACTGGCCATATTATGCTATATTGTCATACAAGATAGATTACGCTTAATAACTTGTTTGTTGATAGTGGAAAAATAATATGAATTTAATTTACTGATCTCATATTGTGTAAATAAATATTCTGCTACCACATTTTTTTAGGATGTGATAGAGGACATTTATATGTCAAATTATTTGTTTGTTTTGCATTAGGTGGCCTTTATGAGGCATTCAGCTGGTAAATATGCTCCTCTCTGCATTGACCCCACAGCATCCCCTTTCAATTTTTCCTTCATATATGGTGCACTTCAATCATATAAAGTTTGTTGAGGTAAACTGAATACAGAAAGGATCAAAACAAGAAAGTATTGTTTGTTAGCAGTTCCTCTTTGCACTGTCTTGTTTCCACTGGTGACAGAAATGAACACAATGTTTGAAATTCTGAATCCATAAAACATTCATGAAGCTATAGGTACTTTGTAACTTAACCTACAGGATGCAAACAATATAAGTAAATAATGATGTCAACTGAATGAAGGCCATAAAGACCTACCTCTGTTCAATTACCTATTCAATAACCTATGAAGCAGCAGGGAAGAAGAGGGGATCATTAATATCTACATTTTAATGAGTCTTGCTCAGTACAGATCTTCAACACACAATTTTCTTTCTCTCAGTGTGTTGAAGTGTGACTTCATAGTGTGTGCCTTATTCCTTCAAGCGAGTCAGAGAGATTCGATATAGTTGTAAGATGACAAGAGACATGTATACATAATTTATCGAGCCTAAAATTAAACATTACTTGTGCAATTTGCTTCCAAAAGACATACACACTAAACAAATTCTGAATTAATCTCAGCACATATTATCAGTCTATTTCAGTGTACAATGTCTACTTCCAAATTAAATTATTGGCAGTCTAACAAGGCAAAAAGAATTCTTCAAACTGAGAAAAGAGCATCTCATATTACATTAAAATTTGTACCAGTTTACTTATGTGTGATGTTCTAACACTCACTACAGCACAAGCAATAAAAAAACACCATCTAAAAACTTTTTAAATTGTTTCCTGCTCATATATACTCCATCATCACATTCAAAGAACTACGTAAAATATGATTTTTCAGAAAAGAGAAAATTCAAAATCATGAAAATTCTTTCTTAAATGAGTAGACATGTCCTTTTATTGCTTGTTACCAATAAGCTACAAATCACTTAAAATTAAAAACATAAAATAGCTTTAATCAAATTTGTACTTAAGATACTGTCATTATTGTTACCTCATTCTGTGATTTGTAAAAGTAAACTGCTGTCATAATTGAATTCTGAGGTAAATAACACAGCCACCTTTCATGAAATTTCTAAAATTTCACAGATAATTACCCTTAGTTTAAAATGAGCACCGTCTGTCAGACTTACGGACTGGGTGCAAACATTTATTGAAAAGTTACAGTTCAATATTTACTTAGTTAACCATAGCTAATTTATATGTGTACATGTGACATAGCTTTTTGCACCAAAAGCACCTTTCATATGTACATCACATATGCACATAACAAAATAAGTAAATGGTAACACCAATTATCTTACAATAAGCAAATCCACAGGTCACTGAAAGTCACTTGTAATAAATGACAATGGAAATAATTTGCTTTTGAAGCTACTTCATTAAATTTCTAAAATCTTGGAAGTGGTCAGTTCACATTCAGCTAAGAATAACACAATCAGTGACATTCTTATTTTCATGTTTTAGGCGATATTTGTGATGATACAGATATCCAAAACGAAGACGCTAATGAGTCAGTTCTATCTCTCTTCCTGTCTTCTTTAAAAAATTGAAATGTATAAAAATAACTGTACATATGCAGTTCCTACTATCCATTATTGGATCTCTCACTCTCTATAAACACACGCATGCACGCGCACGCACACACACACACACACACACACACACACACACACACACACACACACACAGAGAGACATTACAAAAAAACACATATCACTCTTTCTTAAGAGATTGCATGAAGGTTGAAAGGTCATACTCTTCTTCATACTGTTTGTCCTCCCACAAATCGGGCAGAGTTTCTAAAACAGTTTTCATGCTAACTCCACTAAGCTGTGAACGGGAGCTAGAAGAATGGGCAATATCCTTCCTCTTGTCATCCAGAGAAAATAAATCAAGTAGCTGCAAATATAAAGAATATACTGTATTATATTATTATATAGAGGGGAGCAAGAGAGATTGGAGGAAGGGGGGGGGGGGGGGGGGTGAGAGAGAGAGAGAGAGAGAGAGAGAGAGAGAGAGAGAGAGAGAGAGATATCTACAGTCTGTCACGTAAAATGAATTTGACAAAAACTAAAACATACAAATGCATCATATATGAACAAAAGAAAAATGCAATCAGTAATACATCCAGTCACATATGCTTGAAACCAAATTTTCTGCATGTTCACGTATAAGAGACGTACAATATGCATAAAATTTGCATTGACAGTTGTTTCAAAGTGAATTTTGCTTGCATTTGACACAGTGTTAAGAGTGGGAAAAAAGTTTAATAATCAATTTTTTCCGCTTTTAGGTCACTTTGTCAGCTAACCATGTCCCTTAAAGTCATTCACATTTTTAACCAATTTATAACATGTTACCCACTTTTGTACAAATGGCTTTGATTTCCCTGTATATTTAGAAGTGTGGTAATACTCAATTTCGGACTTTTGGGACGTCTACACAGAAACACAACCTCAGAACGCGACATGTAAGTTGCACTCAAGTGTATCTCAGCCATGAATTCAAAACAAACTAATGCTTATGAGCACTGCATGAAACACAAAGGTTCCTTCTTTTGGGCTGTGAAAGTAGTAAGGTCATATCTTTTACCACTGTGTGTGATACTGACCATGCTTTTGCTTAACTGATTGTATCTTTTTAATATAGGTTCTGTTCATTACTGACAAATTTATAAAGATGTTCCAAAAACAGCTGTGTGCTTAGAAAAAAATTCTGCAGTCTTTAATCACAAAGTGTATGCTTTCACAGCTTGTGTCCATCGCATTTCAAATCTCTAGGCTGGGAGGCCCATTTCAAATCTCTAGGCTGGGAGGCCATGGTTTATACAAGGGTTGGAACTTTAATAGTGACAACTATTTATTTACAGCTCGTACCAAAAAGAAACATGATTCAAAGCTTTACTGACCTTCAAAGTAGTCACCAGAATTGTGTATAACCCATTGCCAGTGATGTGGAAGTCATAGGATACTCTTAGCAGTGCCAGTTGTGTTGACAGTTCAAGCAGCATGGTCTATAGCCTGACGAGTTTATAACAGTTCAGAAGTGAATGCCATGAAGTGTTTCCTTCAGTTTAGAAACCGAGTTGAACTCACAAGGGCTTAAGTCAAGGGATTGCAGTAGGTGGTATCGCACTTAGCAGCCCCATCAATCAAACAAATCAGTAACAGCTTGCACTGTACGTGCTTGAGCACTGTCCTGCAAAATGATGGTCAGGTCCTGCAGAAAGCTGGTCGTAGGTTGTGCTCCAAAAATGAACAGCACAGAAACAGAAATGATGACACTTTCTGCGGGACCTGACCATCATTTTGCAGGACAATACTCAAGAACTTAAAGTGCACACTGTTACTGATTTGTTTGACTGATGGGGCTGCTAAGTGCTATACCACCTACTCTACTCTCCTGACTTAAGGCCTCGTGAGTTTAACTCTATTTCTAAACTGAAGGAAACACTTCATGGCATTCGCTTCAGAACTGCTACAAATTCGTCAAGCTATAGACCATGCTGCTCGAACTGTCAACACAGCTGGCACAGCTAAGAGTACCCTATGACTTCCACATCGCTGGCAAAGGGTTATACACAATGCTGGTGACTACTTTGAAGGTCAGTAAAACATTGAAACAGGTATCTATTTTGTATGAGCTGTAAATAAATAGTTGCTACTATTAAAGATCCAATCCTCGTATATAAAACTGTTCCCTGACATTTCACCTCTGACAGCAGGTGAACTCTTTTGAGCTGCTGTTTTACCTTCGTAAATATCTTCTGCAATAGGAACGAAACATTAGGGAATAGTTTTACATTCTGAAGACGGCCTCCCAGCCTGGAAGTTGTAACTGCACTTAGTGCTCTTTTGTGCATTTTTTAATATGAAGCATATATAATTTTTTTAATCTGACATTCTGCTCAGTGACATTTTATTGTTATCCTTGTTTCTACAAATATATTCCTTTATGTTATAATTTAATGAACTGTAAAAAATGCTGCTTACTGTTACTCAATTACTTACTGTACTTTTCCTCAATCATATCCAATCCTGTTCATTATATTTTTCTTTTCTACTATTTTTGTGTCCGTGGAATTATCTGCTGAAATTTATTTTCGTACCAAAGATCATGGTAACCACTACACCTGCCAGGAGCTAATTACTGTTAAAACTCTATTAGAGCTATATTTAACAACAATGGGTACTGTAAATGTATGATTTCAGGTTTTCACAGTATCAGAAAATTTTGAATTTTTCTCTGGTATTCAGCCAGGAATGCCTGAAGATGGAGGAAATCAGCTTGCCGAAATATTGTGGCTGAATACCCAAGAAATATTCAAAATAATGTAAATGTCCATACAGAGTGAGTCTGGTATGCTGGCTGCATAATAAATCTGCACAACAGCTGTTCCATAGAGGAAAGTATCTCATAATACAATTTGCAACCTTTATGATGCAGCACAGTTCACTGCAGTGCTTGTATATCTACAGGAGTCAACTCGATGCACTACTGAAAAACATTAGGATTTCCTCCCTTGTCAATGATGTGGTTTTTACACATAAAAGACAAGCCCGAACTGAACAAGGACGGGGCAGGAAAGTAGCCACAGTCTGTTCAAAGAAATCATCCTGGAATTCACCTGAAGTGATTTAAAGAAACTGTGGACAATCATAATTTTGGTTATTTGAGCCCCACTTCCCACATAAAATTAATCAATAATGTTACCACCTATGTAAAAAGAAAGGAAAAAAAAAAAAAAAAAAAAATGTAGTACGAGGGTGGTTTGAAAATTTCTCGGAATCATCACGAGAGGACAGTGCTAGCGTGAGTTGTTCACACGATATTTATAGGAGTGTTGCCTGTAAACACATGCCATGTCAGTGCTCTTGGAAGAGAGCTATGGTGGTGATGTGGCTCTGTTTTTCTTCTCATGTAGTGATTTGCAAAGATGGAAAAAAATCGAGATTCGAGCAGTGATTAAGTACTTCGTAAACAAAGGTATGAAAGCAAAGGACATTCATGCCGATTTCCAGAATACCCTGGGGACTCTGCTCCTTCATATTAAACTGTTGCCAAGTGGACAAATGAATTTAAATTTGGTCGGGAGAGCTTAGATGATGATCCGCACATTGGTCGGCAAAGATGTGTCACTACTTCAGAAATCATTGTAAAAGGCACAAAATGGTCATGTAGGATTACACTTGCCAGATATCATCTGAAAGTGTATATCACATTTTAACTGAAGAATTAGAAATGAAAAACGTTATCTGCAAGATGGGTGCCGCGACAACACAATGTGCGCCCGCACACATGTGCCGTCACCATGGCAAAATTACATGAACTAAGGTATGAACTGTTGCCACTCCCACCTTATTCACCTGACATGGCTCCGTCAGACTTCCATCTTTTTCCAAAACTGAAATTTTTTCTTGTTGGGCGAAGATTCACTTCAAATGAAGAACTGATAGCCGGAGTTGACAACTATTTTGTAGGCCTGGAGGAAGCTCATTTTTGAGATGGGATCAAGGTACTGGAACATCACTGGACCAATTGCTAATGCAAGGAGACTACATTGAAAAATAAAAAAATGTTTCAGTGATGTAAGTACCTTTTTTCTATTCCACTCCGAGAACTTTTCAAACCACCCTCATATGACACTGTTAGCTAGGACACCCTGAACAGCAGTTTCAGCTACCTTATTCTAAATGTTTTTCTGTCATTCACACACAGTCAACTTTCTTTCGTGAAGTGTGGGATTTGCATGTTTTAAGTGTATGTATCAACTACAGGTGACTGTAACGGGTGCCAAGCTTAATGTACCCATCCGACGGATGGATCACCATCAACAGCATTATGTGCCCTCACTTCATGAGACAATATGGAGAGGTTTGGAATTTAATACAGGACATTGGTGCACAGACTGCTGATTGGGATTTTATCCACTACCCTCCTGCTCTTTGCTGTAAAGACAAAGCGAAAGCAGCCAACTGCACGTGCATATCCATGCAGTTTACCCATCCAAGTACTAGCTAGCCCAACATTGCTTAACTTCAATTATCTGATGAGAATTGGTATATTCAAGCACACAAGGGTGTCAGCATCACCTTGTGATGATTCTTTAAATAAGGCTGAAGATGTACAGAATTTCTTTGGATAGTGATTTCAGTGTCCATCTGTGCATAGTATTTTATGGAAGTAAACTGTACAAATACGATACCCAATACTAAAAAGTAGGTGAGCTAATGTAAATCTCCAGTTGGGCCACAGTGTTGAGAGAGTGAGTAATGTTGTAGCTCTTGTGAGCCTATGTAAGTAATATTTGTATTATTTTATAGTGTCTGGTTGTTAACCTCATTGTAACTGCATCTGTTCGACTATATAGAGTTTTAATGTATTAGTAGGAGACCTTTATTATGAGAGCTTGTACAGGAGTTGAGAACGAAGTACTGATAGTGAAGAAGTGGGTACAAGATAATGACAGTACGGCTAATTGTTGCTTTTGAGTGCCATGATGCTGTTAAAATGCTAAAAATGATGTGTACCATATCAACATGGATGACAACTGGACAGTGATTAATGGTGAATCAACTGTGAATTGTGATGTTCATCTGAATGTATAATAAAGTTTTATGAGTGGCATGAAATGGGGCAGTGTACACACAGTTATGCTCTATAACTGTCTATGTGGTGTGTACTCAATTCATGCACTTCTTATGAGTGAAAGAGTTGAAATACAGCCAACAAAAAGATTTTTGTGACAGACTTTTAGGGAAAGTAAGCTCCTATATCCTCAACTGGTAAAACACACTGCTTACTATTTAAAAATAAAAAGGTGTTTTACTGTAGTAAATCAAATGTAGTGCATGTAAACACTGTTAATTTCGTGATGAAGAAAATTTCCGATCTTTATTAAGTAATGGCTGCTACTGAGACCCATCTAATTTACCACTGAGTTATACAAAACAATGATTGACTGTACAAATTTGGCTGAAAAATTGTTATAAATCTCTGTCATATAAAATTGATGAACACAGGCTTTGCAAGTGAATCAACACTATTCCAACAGTACTAGAGATTGTGAAATGCTTGTCAGTAATGTAAGATTGCACAAAAACCATATTTAAAAATGAAAGCACATACCAGTGTCAAACATCTTTTGATCAACTGCAGTCACTGTAATTAGTCATCACTATTTTTATGCACTACATCAACAATGAATTCACGTACAGAAGACACCCCCTACAAGATAGTAGTATTTGGTACCCATCAACAGTCACTATTAACGAGAATATGGTATATGGTTTCAGTGTGAGTGAGTTGGCTGCCGCTGTACCTGAAGACCATTCAGTGTGCATAACACACTTGGTATTGGGTCGGTAACTTACAGCCAAAAATATCTATAATAAGTTAAATATTACCTAGCCAAAAAAATAAATGTTATTTTATTTTGCTACAGGTTTCGGTTCTGAACCATCATCAATGATAGGGTCCTTGTGTCAATGTGGCATCATATTTTTATATTTTTACAATTTTTGATTTTATATTGGCTAGGCAATTATGGTTTCCTGTGGTAACTTATGTTAAAGCATGTATGATATGTGATACATCTGTGATAATTTTCCTGCCTTTGATGATGGTTCAGAACTGAAACTGGTAACAAAATAAAATAACATTATATAGGCAGCATAGTGTCAGGAATTTTTTTTTTTAAATTAAGTAGTTAGCATTTGGATCACCTCTAACAATGATCATCCAGTAAAAATGAAGGGAGAGCAAGGACTGGGGCTAAGGAATGGTGTGAATGTTCCATGCTGCATGGTGGCACTTTGTCACAATCACACTTTAAGAGGACAGGGCAGTAATCACAGATTGCTAACAGGGTTAGCCAACTAAACTTTTGAAAAGCCATAGGCTAAGTGGTTAAAGGTTATCATGAGTTCAAAAATGTTCAAATGTGTGTGAAATCTTGTGGGACTTAACTGCTAAGGTCATGAGTCCCTAAGCTTACACACTACTTAACCTAAATTATCCTAAGGACAAACACACACACCCATGCCCGAGGGAGGACTCGAACCTCCGCCGGGACCAGCTGCACAGTCCATGACTGCAGCGCCTTAAACCGCTCGGATAATAATTAATAATAATAGTAAACTGTAATGAACACATTTCATATTTGTTATGGTTTGCATTATGCTCCTACTGTTTATCATATATATGTCTATAAAATCAACATCCACACCCTGGCACAAGTTAATATTAATTTTAACTACAGTTTACCTGTTCTGTTCCCATTGTTTCCATGCTTGCATTCTCACTGCTAATTACTGTATTTGCAGTCAAGAGCTTGAATTTTTGAAGCCTGTAAATTACATTCATTCAATGCGTTATTCTATTTCAGTAACACAACCATGTTTTAGTGTAAATACTAGTAACATCATCAGTACAAAATTAGCATCACAATCACTTTTATGGTACACAAGAAAATGAGTTGATTTAAAACAAAAACACAAAATATCCTGATAATGATGAGTTGCTTCTATTTGTAACAAATGTTGCCTCATGGTTCGAGATTATAAATTTATTACACCTCATCATCCTTCGTTAGTCTGTCTATACTGTGAAAAAGATAATCAAATTTCTCTGGGCAGTAACATATGTGATTTTTTTTTCTATAAGAACACTGTTTATGAATGAAGTGCCAGAGTCATTGCTAAAAGCAATCTTTCTAAGTGCAATAAAAGTTCATTAGTGGATTATCTATAACAGTATGATTTAACATCAACCAAACTTTTTGACAGTCATACCAAATGAATCAAGTCAGACATAAGTAACTTGAAAATGTGAATGTTCTAATCTCTATAAAATGCAGTACTATGAGTTTTTCCAAAACATATCTGTTTGTGGCCTTTTTTTCCTTTTAGTTTAAGTAATAATACGATCCCTTTATAGCCCAGTGTTTCAAGTTTGGCTGGATTGAGAAAAAAGAAGATGTGGAGCAAATATGGGGACTGCAGAAAATTTAAATCATGATAGTGTTAATGGAGTCCACCATACAATTATGAAGTTACTAATTTTTTATTATAATGTGTCTTAAATATGTCCTGCACACACAACACCGGTGTCATAAAAGCTGTACACAAAAGAGAATTGAGGGACAAGCTATTCTGTTTGTCATTATCTCAAAAAATAGTTCTAACATTGCTGTATCTGTTGCCAATAGGGTATTTGACTATTTTCTGTAAATCACCTTCAATGGTTAAGTGTCATTTTATGCTCATAACATGCTTTTTTCCTTCTTGACTTTCAGCATCCTTTTATAAAAACGGAATTGAAATTCAAATAATTTGAAAGCATGCAAAACACTCAATTTGAGTCATGTGATGCCTATGACATCACTGCCTAGCTCACTGCTCCTATTGTCATAAAGCTAATACATAGTGATATCTTGTTTTGGGATTTACATTTTGGAAAATGGGTTACAAATGATCTGTAGTACCACACTGTACAAATACATCCATAAAAATTGAAAAAGTGTTTTTGAGTGTGGCAAAGATTGAGGTATGTGAAAATTGGTTGCACTGTACCGGCAAAATGCCACCGTGTCAATGTCCGAATTCCCTTGCTTAATTAAATGTCTTGCACTCTCAAGTTAACATCAATTTGTCTCCGAGATACACTTTCCCACTGTACAAAGAAGGATGGCATCAATCGACAAAATTAAACCGTTAGTAAAAATTAGTTTTACACACTTAGTCGTACATCACTGACAGCTCGGTTGGTAGAACAGTGGACTGTCGAAATTTTATAAGATGACGTCCATCGGTCACTGGTTCAAATCTAGCATGTGACAATACTTTACCTTACTTATAAAACAACTCAACAGTCCTTTCATATGAAAATCAAATCACAACTACAAAACTTCATCACATCACATACAGAGCATTATTGTGTTTTCCTTGGTGTTTACATGCACTTAAATTTGCAACGGCTGTTCACACGCATCATGTCCAAAATTATATATTTGTGTTATCTGCACATTGTATGTGGTTTATATCTCTCTGCATACAAAACCTCATTGTCCTACACCTTGTTGTACTGTGGCAGTGTGGTGATAACTTCATCCCCAGTAGCCCATTTCTCAGACTAAGATTAATGTGAAGCTATACACTATACATCTCACCATCAAAAGAACTGCTACAATGAGTCCTTGCTACACTATTTTCATATTTCGTATATCCGGATCCCATTCTGGGTGCTGAAGAGTCCTCTCCATTTGGCTCGGTCCTCCCACCACTTTTCTTCCTTGACTTGCTGCCAGGTCACACCTCTCCTTTCCACAGATATTCTCACTCCTGTTTTCCACCGTGTTCTTGGGTGCCCTCTAGGTCTTTTTCCATCCATCTTTAGTTCTTCCATAATTTTGGGGAGTCTCTGCCCACACATCCTCTTAACATGCCCGTACCATCTTAATCTCTTTTTTTCAATTTCTTCTCTCATACTTTCTTGTTTAAGGTCCTTTCTGATATCTACGTTCCTTACTCTGCCCATTCTTGTTTTTCCTTAAACTGCTCTAAGAAATTTCATTTCCCCTGCTTGCAGTCTGCTCCAGTCCCTTTCTGTCATTGTCCATGTTTCTCCTCCATAGATGACAATAGGGAAGTAATAACTCTTATACATAAGGAGTTTTGCTTTTTCTGAAACTTCCTTATTCCAAATCGGATGTTTTATTGTTTGGTAGAAATTGCCTCCCTTTTGTAGCCTCCTATTAATTTCGTTGGTTATTCTTCCATCACTAGATATTTCACTCCCTAAATAAGTGAAACTGTCTACCACTTTGAGGGGTTCTTCATTCAAAGTAATATTTCCGTTGATCCCTTTCTCTATTCCAAATACCATTACTTCACTCTTATCTTTTTTTATTTTTAATCCATGCCTTTTCATTATTTCCTTCCACGCATCAAGTTGTAACTGTACATCCTCTTTATCACCCCATATTACCATATCATCTGCAAAAATCATCTTTTTGTCTTTTTCCTTTACTATATCTTTAACTGCCATATTCATTCCCTCCATCAATACATTAAAAAGTGCAGGAGATAGAATACTTCCTTGTTTTAAGTCCTTATCTTATTTCGAAGTATTCAGAGTTCCCCAACGATGTTCTAATTCTACAATTGTGTCCTTTGTACATTGTGTTTATTACATTAATGTATCCATCATCTGTATCTATTTTCTTCATTTCTTCCCAGAGTCTTTCCCTGTTAACCGTGTCAAATGCCTTTTCTATGTCTATCACGCTTTTGTTATACTCCCAACTTTTTCCCATCAGTTGACGGATAGAAAATATCAGGTTGATTGTGCTTATTCCTTTCCTAAACCCAGGCTGTTCTTCACTCAGCTCCTTTTCTATATTTTCACTTATTCGGTTTAGTAAAATTCTTTCAAAAATCTTGGCTGTATGACTCATAAGGGTTATTCCTCTGTAGTTTTTACAAAGTCTTTTAGTGCCTTTTTTTAAGATGGGAACAATGTCTCCTCTTCTCCAATCGTCAGGTATTGTAATATTTCTCCACTGCATTCCCACTGGACCTGCAGCTCTTATGTCCACTGATACTTCATCAGGTCCTGGGGCTTTTCCCCCATTCATCTTCTTCACAGCTATTTCCATTTCTTCCCATGTAATTTATCCTAATTCTGCTTCCCAACTTCTCTCAATTTCTCCATTATTTGTTATTTCCTTGTGTACCTGCTCCTCAGCGTTTAACGGTTTCTTAAAATGTTCTTTCCAGAGATCTTTTATATTCCTTGGGTCTTCAATCACCATACCATCCTCTGTTTCCATCTCTACTGGTACTTCAGAAGCCTTCCTTTTTATTTTTCATCATTTTATAAAACATTTTTTATTGCTCTTCACATCTTCTTAAAGTTTTTTTGTAAACTCTTCCCATGCCTTTTTCTTTGCTGTTTCCACTATTTCTTTCCACTTCTTTTCCTCTATATATCTTTTATGGTCCATGTCATTTTTAGTTTTCCACCACTTTCTCCATGCTAACTGCTTGGATTGTGGTATCATCCCACCAACTTGTCTTACTTTTTCCTTTCGAGATGTTCTACTACGTTCTTTTTGTGCTGCTTCAACTAAAGTGTCTTTGAATAAACTCCATTCTTTTTCTACATCGCAGAAAACGTCTTTTGGAAATTTGTGTGAGACTAATTCTCTATACATCTCAGCACTTTCACTCTCCTTCAGTTTCCAATCCCATATCATCATCACTTTCTTCTGTTTTCTATTTTTCACACAATGATTCATTTTCCATTGTCCCACCAGTAATCTATGGTCTCCATCTGCACTCACACTTGAAATTACCTTCACATTTATTACTTTCTCTCCCCATTCCCCATCTACTAGAATATAATCAATTACACTCTTGGTTCTCCCTTCCCAACTGTATCTGGTGATAACATGACTTTCTCTCTTCATAAACCAGCTGTTTTCTATTTTCATTCCATTCCTCTGGCATAAATCCAGGAGTCTTTCCCCTTCTTCATTTCTGTCTCCATATCCAAGACATCCCAACACTTGCTCAAATTCCTTTCTGTCTTTGCCTACCTGTGCATTAAATCCCCCATCACTATATTGGCACTCTATATACGGTTCTCTAACTCATTTTCAAAGTCTATCTTCTCTTCTTCGCTACATTCCACTTGAGGTGCATAAATCTGGATAATTTTTAGTGTTTCCTTTTGGAATCTGAGGTTTAAAATTATGATCCTGTCTGATACATATGTCACACTTTCAAAAGAGCTTTGTACATTCTTATTCACCATCACTGCCACATCATTTCTTCCAAACCTGTTATTCCCACTCCAGTGCAGTTTTCCTCCTCCTCTCAAGTTCTTCTCACCTTTTCCCTTCCGCTTCGTTTTGCTTAATCCCAAAATATCTAACTTTCTCTCTGGTAGTATATCTGCTATTTTTTCCATTTTTCCATTGAGGGTTAATATATTAAGGGTGCCAATATTTAGGTTATTGTATAAACCTTTTAAAAATTTATGAGCCTTCCAGGATTCAAACTTGTGATCTTCTTAATCGCAGTCACTTAATGCTATCCACTGTGCCACAGAGTGCATGCTATGAGCGGGAGCTAGCTCTGCTGAGTATCTTCTTGGTTTGGGTCGTATTTCATGACTGACAGTCAAAAATCTAGATATAAGATATGGGCCAACTTGCAAAAGTTCTACAATCCCTAGTTTTGAGTGGGTTTCAATATGTTGCAGGGAGTAGGGAAAAGGTTTCCACTATCAGCATTCACAAAATTCTTTTCTATTGTCACTTAAAAGTTGTAAATGCATTTTCCATCACTAAATAGCTAAACTATTTGCAGAAAAAGTACATAAAAACCTAGTAACTTCAGCTAACACTCCCATAACACATGCACATCTCAGTCTTACTCTTCCTAGCCTGTGATGCTACTGGAGCTTCAGCCAATAACATGGTGTTTTTGATCACATGACCAAATCTTGATATTTATTCAGTTTTAAGCTTTAATTACATAAAAATAACAGATGTTTTATGAGAATATTGATCATAAATGTGATTTGAATGCTATAACAACTTTGAATAAAAACAATCGTGATTTGAATGCTATAACAACTCTGAATAAAAACAATCCAAACTATATTTTTAGCACAGGAAACTAGCCTATTCATGCAACTATGTTTTCTTTTCTGTAGGAAAACTTAACTTCTACACGACTATCTTACTATGGCTGATATACCATCTTAGTCATTAGTGACCTAGTGACTTTTTTGTGATCTCTCTAACAGATGATTTGGCAAAACTGATGTCTAGTGGAGGAATGTTCATCACATGTCATTCCACACCCACATGGCAGTAGCAGTTAGAGAGAAGAATAAAATAACAGGTTACTATAAATTCCATGAATTTATCGTAACAGGAGAGACAAAAAAATAGTCCATCAAAAGCAGATATATCAGATTTACTTAGATAGGCAATGTATACTACTCCATCAGACCTCAATTTTGATCATTTGTTAGATGGACCACAGAAATCATCATATCATTTAAAAAAGCAGTAATCTTCTAGTAGCGCCCCCCCCCCCCTCTCCCCCCCACCTATAAGTTTCCCAGAAATCCTCAGGTTGTCTGCAAACTTTTATTCACAGTCTCCAGAGCGGTGAAGCTGCTGGGAACATCTAGATTAAAGCCAGCAGACTTGATTGCAGTCCAGTCATCTTGTGCAACTCTGGCACTCTCATTTAATCAGAATTTTACTGAATACTTTCCCAAGAAACGCGATGATTCCTGTACATGGTATAACTGCCACTATAGCAGAAACCAAGATCATGTTACATTCTGTTAATTAGACAAGTCAGCCTAAAAACTGAACAAACTTATTAGTACAATATAGTAACGTAATACATTCTTTTTACCTTAAAAATCAATGAAAAATTTACAACTGCTCTATAAAGTGATTTAGAAAAACATTAACTACTGTTTACAACATCCACCCACCAAGTCTCCAATTTTGCTCATCTTTTGCACAGTTCTGGTACATACCTACATGCAGCAAATGCAGCTCAAGTAGAATGCCTTCCTCATAATTTTTGAGAAATAAGGGTTTAAAGCGTTACAAGTCTGTTGAATACAATACACCAACACCAGTTGTCAAACAGCAGCGTTAATGTAACTGGTTAAGGTGCCAATCCAGAGGTCTGCCTATACTTCAAGTCCCCTTATTTTTATTTTCTAATCCTACACAAACATAATAATAATAATAGTTATTATTATCATTATACCTTTTTGGAGAAACATGATTTGATCATTACTATTATTATTATTATTATTATTATTGTTATTATTATCGCTCCTTTCTAAAGAAACATGATTTTTTTTTAGATAAAAGTGTTTGATGAAACGAAATAAAAATAAGCAGACTTGATCGCAGTACAAGTAGACTTCTAGGTTTGCACCTTAACCAGTTGCATTAACCTTACTGTTTAACAGCTGGTGCTCTCATACGGCATTCAACAGGTTCATAACACTTTGAACCTTTATTTCTCAAAAATGCAACAGTCGAACGTCATACTAGAGCTGCTATACCCAAATATGTACAATTGTGCAAATGAGGAACAAAATTGGTGACCTGTTGGTTGTAAGCTTTGTTGTCCTTGAATTCTGACTATTATCACAATCAATATAAAACCAGTTAACTTCAAAATGTGAAGATTTTGATCCAAAGCATTATCACCACCACCAAGAGGCACTTGAAAGCCGCTACTGAATAAAGACCAACTCTACCTACATGTATCTCTGCTGTCTAATGTCAGATTTAAAATTTTCCAGGAAAATTTAGTTGAGTGTTCCGAGAAATTTTGGCCTTGTAGTCGGTCGTCATTAAGTACACTTCACATTACTACTACTGAGCACCTGCCAGTCATCCTCAGTGAGCAATCGAAGACTAACATTCCAAAATGTATTAGCACATTATGTGTACACAATGTTTTTCTTGTTGTGGTAACAACTTCCACTTGAGCGATTTTGGAATTACAAGTCTCTGTTTCATCACTATAAGTTAAAGCTCATAGTACACATTGCAAACATTCTGGTTCAGATACAGAGGAATCTTCATTTTGCCTGACTCTTTCCCTGAATTTCCTGCTATCTCTAAATCAAATAGAATCTACAAGACTGACATGCATATTACTCAAATGGGAGCACACTTTGTTGACCTAGACAGTACGCACCATCTCTGCACAATCAATTTGACCTCTATGTGACCATTATGAACAATCTTTCCGGACCAAAATGCAAGAGCACACTTCTCCCATCTTGTGAACACTTTCCTCAAAGAAACAGGAATCATCCAAATGGAATTGCCTGTGGTATCTGCTGACATTCATCCAACTGAAAATGCTTTAGAACAATTGAAACTAACACTCTGCATCATCACAGGAATCTTCCTCAAACACTGAATGACTTCAGGAGGGCCACTCTCTCTATCACCTTGTGAACTACATTCCAAGGAGTATCCAAGCATGTTACAGTATGCGGGGTGTAGCAACACAGTATTTAATGCTACCAGCTGAAGGTTATAATTTAAAGGATGTGAACTGCCAATAAACTTATTGCCTTTAATTTGGTGACTGTTTTGTTTTTATTGAACAGTAAGCTTATTTTTTTTACTTTCATAAAGCTTATTCTACAATTCCCTACTCCAATTGAACACAGGGCCATATAAGCTTGCAGATACACAAATGGTACAAAACTTTTTTTGGATATTACAATTACTGAGCCATCTTAACTCTAGCATTGTTGTTGTTGTGGTCTTCAGTCCTGAGACTGGTTTGATGCAGCTCTCCATGCTACTCTATCCTGTGCAAGCTTCTTCACCTCCCAGTACTTACTGCAACCTACATCCTTCTGAATCCGCTAAGTGTATTCATCTCTTGGTCTCCCTCTACAATTTTTACCCTCCACACTGCCCACCAATGCCAAATTTGTGATCCCCTGATGCCTCAGAACATGTCCTACCAACCAATCCCTTCTTCTAGTCAAGTTGTGCCACAAACTCCTCTTCTCCCCAATTCTATTCAATAACTCCTCATTAGTTACGTGATCTACCCATCTAATCTTCAGCATTCTTCTTTAGCACCACATTTCAAAAGATTCTATTCTCTTCTTGTCCAAACTATTTATCGTCCATGTTTCACCTCCCTACATGGCTACACTCCATACAAATACTTTCAGAAACGTCTTCCTGACACTTAAATCTATACTCGATGTTAACAAGTTTCTCTTCTTCAGAAACAATTTCCTTGTCATTGCCAGTCTACATTTTATATCCTCTCTACTCCGACATCATCAGTTATTTTCCTCCCCAAATAGCAAAACTCAGTTACTACTTTAAGTGTCTCATTTCCTAATCTAATTCCCTCAGCGTCACCAGACTTAATTCGACTACATTCCATTATCCTCGTTTTGCTTTTGTTGATGTTCATCTTATATCCTCCTTTCAAAACACTGTCCATTCCGTTCAACTGCTCTTCAAAGTCCTTTGCTGTCGCTGACAGAATTACAATGTCATCGGCGAACCTCAAAGTTTTTATTTCTTCCCCATGGATTTTAATGCCTACTCCGAACTTTACTTTTGTTTCCTTTACTGCTTGCTCAATATACAGATTGAATAACATTGGGGATAGGCTACAACCCTACCTCACTCCCTTCCCAACCACTTCTTCCCTTTCATGTCCCTCGACTCTTATAACTGCCATCTGATTTCTGTACAAATTGTAAATAGCCTTTCGCTCCCTGTATTTTACCCCTGCCACCTTTAGAATTTGAAAGAGAGTATTCCAGTCAACATTGTCAAAAGCTTTCTCCTAGTCTACAAATGCTAGAAATGTAGGTTTGCCTTTCTTTAATCTTTCTTCTAAGGTAAGTCATAAGGTCAGTATTGCCTCACGTGTTCCAACATTTCTACAGAATCCAAACTGATCTTCCCTGAGGTTGGCTTCTACCAGTTTTTCCATTCGTCTGTAAAGAATTCGCGTTAGTATTTTGCAGCTGCGACTTATTAAACTGATAGTTTGGTAATTTTCATATCTGTCAACACCTGCTTTCTTTGGGATTGGAATTATTATATTCTTCTTGAAGTCTGAGGGTATTTCGCCTGTCTCATACATCTTGCTCACCAGACGGTAGAGTATTGTCAGGACTGGCTCTCCCAAGGCTGTCAGTAGTTCTAATGGAATGTTGTCTACTCCCGGGGCCTTGTTTCGACTCAGGTCTTTCGGTGCTCTGTCAAACTCTTCACGCAGTATCATATCTCCCATTTCATCTTCATCTGCATCCTCTTCCATTTCTATAATATTGTCCTCAAGAACATCGCCCCTGTACAGACCCTCTATACACTGCTTCCACCTTTCTGCTTTCCCTTCTTTGCTTAGAACTGGTTTTCCATATGAGCTCTTGATATTCATACAAGTGGCTCTCTTTTCTCCAAAGGTCTCTTTAATTTTCCTGTTGGCAGTATCTATCTTGCCCCTAGTGAGATAAGCCTCTACATCTTTACATTTGTCCTCTAGCCATCCCTGCTTATCCATTCTGCACTTCCTGTCGATCTCATTTTTTGTGACATTTGTATTCCTTTTTGCCTGCTTCATTTGCTGCATTTTTATATTTTCTCCTTTCATCAATTAAATTCAATATTTCTTCTGTTACCCAAGGATTTCTACTAGCTGTCGTATTTTTACCTACTTGATCCTCTGGTGCCTTCACTACTTCATCCCTCAGAGCTACCCCAGAAGAATTTCTTCTACTGTATTTCTTTCCCCCATTCCTGTCAATTTTTCCCTTATGCTCTTCCTGAAACTCTGTACAACCTCTGGTTTAGTCAGTTTATCCTGGTCCCATCTCCTTAAATTCTCAACTTTTTGCAGTTTCTTCAGTTTTAATCTACAATTCATAACCAATAGATTGTGGTCAGAGTTCACATCTGCCCCTGGAAATGTCTTACAATTTAAAACCTGGTTCCTAAATCTCTCTCTTACCATTATATAATCTATCTGAAACCTTTTAGTATCTCCAGGATTCTTCCATGTATACAACCTTCTTTCAAGATTCTAGAACGAAGTGTTAGCTATGATTAAGTTATGCTCTGTGCAAAATTCTACCAGATGGCTTCCTCTTTCATTTCTTAACCCCAATCCATATTCACCTACTATGTTTCCTTCTCTCCCTTTTCCTACTCTCGAATTCCAGTCAACCATGACTATTAAATTTTCGTCTCCCTTCACTACCTGAATAATTTCTTTTATCTCATCATACATTTCATCAATTTCTTCATCCTCTGCAGAGCTAGTTGGCATATAAACTTGTACTACTGTAGTAGACATGGACTTCATGTCTATCTTAGCCACAATAATGCCTTCACTATGCTGTTTATAGTAGCTTACCCGCACTCCTATTTTTTTATTCATTATTAAACCTACTCCTGCATTACCTCTATCTGATTTTGTATTTATAACCCTGTATTCACCTGACCAAAAGTCTTGTTCCTCCTGCCGCTGAACTTCACTAATTCCCACTATATCTAACTTTAACCTATCCATTTCCCTTTTTAAATTTTCTAACCTACCTGCCCGATTAAGGGATCTGACATTCCACACTCTGATCCGTAGAATGCCAGTTTTCTTTCTCCTGATAACGATGTCCTCTTGAGTAGTCCCCGCCTGGAGATCCGAATGGGGGACTATTTTACCTCCAGAATATTTTACCCAAGAGGACGCCATCATCATTTAACCACACAGTAAAGCTGCATGCCCTCGGGAAAAATTACGGCTGTAGTTTCCCCTTGCTTTCTCTAGCATTAGCTTAACACATTTTTGTTTTGTTTCCATCACAGTGTCAATATTTTCAATTGTTCTTCTTAGCAAATTTTTGCTGTGACACCTCTTATCACCCTTAAGACATGTTTTAATATCATTTCAGCATTCGCTATCATGTTGCAGTTATTGTTTGTTTAGAACACCCACCTTCTCTTTGACAATTACCATGCTCTCTTTCTGCCTTCACCTGAACAGTTGCCTTGCTCCATTTGATATCTCCTTTTGACTTCTTAATGCTTTAAACATCTTTTGTGGTTTGCATAGATATCTTTGTTAAATATATGCCCCCTTCATTTATGCCAGCGTATGTCTTGTTTTATGAGATGTACTTGTTGCTTAATTTGACCTGGTATACCTCCTTAATTTTAAATAAAATCTCATAATCAGCACTTCCAATTCCCTGTCAAATTAGTTTTTCTAACTTTTTGTCTGTTTTTACTCTGTTTATTACTAGTACATGAGTAATTTAAATTCAAGACCAACATACTCATTATTATTTTTTGTTAATAATGATTTTCACTTTTAATTCCATTTAGTTCTTGCCAAGTAATTTCCATTATTGTTTTCTTCAGAGAACGTGTTAAGGATTAACTTGCTGTTTCCTACTGAAGAATCTATCTTTAGTTTTGTCCTAATTTCAGACTGAAAAAATTGAAATCATCATCTTGTTTTAGTGGTTTATCAGTTTCTTTGACACCGCACAGAAGTCTCCTATCCCCTCATGAAAATGTAAGCATACTGGTGCAGAGACTTGAATGCTATTCATATGAAAACCTTTGTTTATTTTTGGAAAAAGTCCTATTATATCTGCTCCTTTCATGTGGAATAAAACACATGGTCTGATTTTAAATCTATTTCCTCTCTTTTGTTGTTATTTAACTCCTCTTCCACTGGTACCAAAACTTTTTCAGATCGTTGAACAAAAAGTAGTAGGAGTAGCTTTGTTTCTGAGAGCCACATTTTTTGTAGCACCATGTAGATGCAGAACTACCTTGGTATATCCCAGGCCTAAAGCCACAGACCAATTACACTATTCTTTCAGCTGGGCTGGAATACTGATGTCTCAAAAACTTCCATGTGGCAGCAGTACCTCCTGCAACCCTATACATGGTACAGTAGCCTACCAGGGCCCAAAAAATTTGGCTAGGCACATAAACAATGCTGAACTTAGCAAAGACTGTTTACATTATGCTATGGGTATTAAAAGTAGTCTGCAGTACACACTGGGATCTACCTTACTGCCTCCATCATCACTAAGAAGGTGTTAAGGGCTTAACTTCCAGTTATTAGTAGAGCTAACATTTGCACCTTTGTGGACAGCTGAACTGTCCCAATTTTTTAGAGGTCAAGTTAGTAAGTTAATCAGCTGTGTTTAGTTTGTTATCTTAATTACAGTGCTTAAAATTGGAGGTATAAACATAATTAAAGTTTAACATGTACCCCATGATTTTTTCTTCAAGAGTTCCTCTTGTGATAAGCCTGTAGACATTGACCACCTTTTTCTGCCCAATCCTATGAGCTCTGTCCATTGCCTGCAGATCTTTCATTGGGTTCCAGTCATGCTCCACAAAAATAACCTGTAAAGTAAATTACATTTTTAACAACTTTTTTTTATTGTTTGGTACAGATGTATTTCACTTTTGAGATAAACGACAGACATGAGCACTATTTTTACATGCCAAGATATCTGCATTAGTTTATGATAGGCACAAGTTTATGTATTTGTTACTGAAATTCTTCAAAGAACTGGGGATTACTGTTCATGTGTGCAACACAGCACATATGAAAAGAAGTGCCTTTCAATTGATTATCAAAGAGGCAGGAATTGTTCCAAGCTACCTGGACCTGGTGTGCTTAATAATTACTTCCCTTAAACTCGTACTGCTACATTTTTAACACAGAGTAACTTGCTACAGAACTTTTTCACTATTCTATTAAAAACTTGTGTGTTCAAATGAGCCCGGCATTATGACACACACACACACACACACACACACACACACACACACACACACACACACACACAAAATTTTCAGTATAGTGGCTACAAATAACACAGCACTTCAGTTTCATGGTTTACAACGGATGTTTACTTACCCTAATGTGCTAGGAATGCAGCATATGACATTGAAGCATATTTGTTAAGTTTTAAAAATAGCACACTGCTTTACTGATGTATGTTTTTATTTTAAATCAAAACAAACACTGATCACATACAGAATGTGATCAAACAGTATGTATACATGATTACTGCAATTCACAAATGCCTGGCAGAGGGTTCACTGAACCACCTTCAAGCTATTTCTCTTCTGTTCCACTCTCTAATGGCACGTGGGAAAAACAAGCACTTAAAGCTTACTGTGCGAACTCTGATTTCTCCTATTTTATCATGATGATCATTTCTCCCTGTGCAGGTGAGCCCCAACAGAGTAGTTTCACCACTGGTGAAGAAAGTTGGAGACTGAAATTTCATGAGAAGATCCTGCTGCAACGACAAACACCTTTGTTTTAATGAATGCCACCACAAATCACATATCATATCCATGGCATTCCCTTCCTATTTTGCATTAATACAAAATGAGCTGCCCTTCTTTGAACTTTTTTGATGTCCTTTGTCAGACCCATCTGATGACGATCTCACACTGCATAGCAGTACTCCAGAAGAGGGCAGTCAAGCATGATGTAAGCAGTCTCTTTCATAGACCTGTTGCACTTTCTAAGCATCCTTCCAATAACTCACAGTCTTTGGTTTGGTCCACCCACAACATTATCTATGTCATCTTTCCAATTTAAGTTATTTGTAACTGTAACCCCTAAGTTGATAGTTGAATCTACAGCCTTTACATTTGTATGACTTATTGTCTAACCGAAATCCAGTGGATTTCTTTTAGTACTCACACTTTTCGTTATTTAGAGTCAATTGCCATTTTTCACACAAATATCAAGTTTAAATCATTTAGCAACTGGTTTTGATGTGATGACTTTACAAGACGGTAAATGACTGCATCACCTGCAAACAACCTAAGAAGGCTGCTCAGGGCCCATAACATTGCCTTGGGGAACACCAGGTATTACTCTGTTTTACTCAATGTCTTTTTTTTTCCAGTTACTCTGAACTGTAATCTTTCTGACAGGAACTCACGAATCCTGTACCACAACTGAGATGATACTCCATAGGTATGCACATTGATTAAAAGGTGCTTGTGAGCAATGGTGTCAAAAGCATTCTGGAAATTTAAAAATGGGATCAATTTGACATCCTCTGTCAACAGCACTCATTACCTCATCACAATAAATAGCTAGCTGTGTCTCACAAGAATGATATTTTCTTGATCTGTTCTGACTATTTGTCAATAAATCATTTTCTTCGAGATAATTCATAATGTTAGAACACAGTATATGTTCCAAAACCTGACTACAAATCAAAGTTAGTGATATGGGCCTGTCATTCAGCAGATTATCCCTATTTCCTTTATTGGGTTTTGATATGATATATGCAAATTTCCAGTCTTTAGGTACAAAACTTTTGATGAGCGAACAATTCTATATTATTGTTAAGTATGGAGTTACCATTTCAGCATACTCTGAAAGGAACCTGACTGTTATACAATCTGGACAGGAGGCTTTGCCTTTATTAACTGATTTAAGTTGCTTCACTACATCAAGGATATCTACTTCAAGTTCCTCATGTTGCAGTTGTTCTAGGTTTGAATTCAGGAAATTTACTTCATCTTCTTTGGTAAAGGAGTTTTGGAAAACCATATTTAATAACTAAGCTTTAGTGGCACTCTCATCAGTGATATCGCCATTTTTATTGTGCAGGGAAAGTATCGAATGCGTCTTGCTGCTGGTATACTTTACATGTCACCACAATCTCTTTGGGTTTTCTGTCAAATGTCGAGTTTTTTTGTGGAAACTATTAAAATTATCACACATTGACATTTGCACTAAATTTCAAGTTTCTGTAAAACTTCGCCAATCTTGAGGATTCTGTATTCTTTTAAATTTCACATGCTTTTTTCCTTGCTTCCTCAACAGTGGTCCAACTCATTTTGTGTACAAGGGGGGATCAGTACCATCACTTAGTAATTTATGTAGCATATACGTCTGGAAGATGCCTGAAGCCACTGGAAGGTTTCAGACAGATTATATAATGGTAAGACAGAGATTCAGGAACCAGGTTTTAAATTGTAAGACATTTCCAGGGCAGATGCGAAGTCTGGCCACAATCTATTGGTTATGAACTGTAGACTAAAACTAAAGAAACTGCAAAAAGGTAGGAATTTAAGGAGATGGGCCCTGGATAAACGGAAAGAACCAGAAGTTGTAGAGAGTTTCATACAGAGCATTAGGGAACAATTCTCAAGAGTGGGGGAAAGAGATACAGTAGAAGAGGAATGGGTAGCTCTGAGGGATGAAGTAGTGAAGGCAGCAGAGGATCAAGTAGGTAAAAATACGATGGCTAGTAGAAATCCTTGGGTAACAGAAGAAATATTGAATTTAATTGATGAAAGGAAAAAGGAATACAAATGTCTCAAAAATGAGATCGACAGGAAGTGCAGAATGGCTAAGCAGGGATGGTTAGAGGACAAATATAAGGACGTACAGGCATATAACACTAGGGGGAAAATTAAAGAGACCTTTGGAGAAAAGAGAACCACCTGTATAAATATCAAGAGCTCAGATGGAAAACCAGTTCTAAGCAAAGAAGGATAAGCAGAAAGATGGAAGGAGTATATAGAGGGTCTATACGGGGGCAATGTACTTGCGGACAATATTATGGAAATGGAAGAGGATGTAGATGAAGATGAAATGGGAGATATGGTATTGCATGAAGTATTTGACAGAGCACTGGAAGACCTAAATCAAAACGAAGCCTCGGGGTAGACAACAACCCATTAGAACTACTGATAGCCTTGGGTGAGCCAGCCATTACAAAACTCTTTCATTTGGCGAGCGAGATGTGTGAGACAGACAAAATACCCTCAGACTTCAAGAATAATGTAATAATTCCAGTCTCAACGAAAGCAGGTGTTGACAGATGTGAAAATTACCGATAGTTTACTGATAACTTAATAAGTCACAGCTTCAAAATACTAACACGAATTCTTTACAGACGAATCGAAAAACTGGTAGAAGCCGACCTTGGGGAGGATTAGTTTGGATTCTGTAGAAATGTTGGAACACGTGAGGCAATATGGACCCTAGGACTTATCTTAGAAGATAGATTAAGGAACGTCAAACCTACATTTCTTACATGTCTAGACTGAGAGAAAGCTTTTGACAATGTTGTCTGAAATATTCTCTTTCAAATTCTGAAGGTGCCAGGGGTCAAATACAGGAAACGAAAGGCTATTTACAATTTGTACAGAAACCAGATGGCAGTTATAAGAGTCGAGGGGCATGAAAGGGAAGCAGTGGTTGGGAAGGGAGTGAGGCAGGGTTGTAGACTATTCCCGATGTTATTCAATCTGTACATTGAATAAGACGTAAAGGAAACGAAAGAAAAATTTGGAGTTGGAATTAAAATCCATGGAGAAGAAATAAAAACTTTGAGGATTGCCGATGACATTGTAATTCTGTCAGACAGCAAAGGAACTGGAAGAGCAGTTGAACGGAATGTACAGTGTCTTGAAAGGAGGATATAAGATGAACTTCAACCAAAGCAAAATGAGGATAATGGAATGTAGTTGAAGTAAACCAGATGATGTTAAGGGAATTAGATTAGGAAATGAGGCACTTAAAGTAGTAGATGAGTTTTGCTATTTGGGGAGCAAAATAACTGATGATGGTCGAAGTAGAGAGGATATAAAATGTACTCTGGCAATGGCAAGAGAAGTGTTTCTGAAGAAGAGAAATTTGCTAACATCGAGTATAGATTTAAGTGTCAGAAAATAATTTCTGAAAGTATTTGTATGGAGTGTAGCCATGTATGGAACTGAAAAATGGATGATAACTAGTTTATACAGGAAGAGAATAGAAGCTTTCAGAATGTGGTGCTACAGCAGAATGCTGAAGATTAGATGGGTAGATGACATAACTAATGAGGTTGTACTGAACAGAATTGGGGAGATTAGGAATTTGTGGCACAACCTGACTAGAAGAAGGGATCAGTTGGTAGGACATGTTCTGAGGCATCAAGAGATCGCCAATTTAGTATTGGGCGGTAGCATAGAGGGTAAAAACCATAGAGGGAGACCAAGAGATGAATATATTAAGCAGATACAGAAGGATGTAGGTTGCAGTAGTTACTTGGAGATGAAGAAGCTTGCGCAGTATAGAGTAGCACGGAGAGCTGCGTCAAACCAATCTCTGGACTGAAGACCACAACAACAACAACATTGAGGTTAGATTGAAGTTACCACCAACTATAATTGTATGAGTGGGGGTACCTATTTGATACAACACTCAAGTTTTCTTTGAACTGCTCAGCAACTGTACCACATGAGCCAGTGGGTCAGTAAAAACGAACCAATTATTAATTTATTCCGGTCAAGCACAACCTCTATCCATACTAATTTACATGAATTATCTACTTCAGTTTCATTACAAGGTAAACTACTTCGGTCTTTTGTAAAATTTTGGCTGAACTTATTCTGATTTTAGACAGCTTTCTGTGCCTGAGCTTGGAGCTCTTCTTCTTTCCCATCATAGCTAATACAATTTACAATTATTATAGTGACTGTTTCTAGGTCTACCTTTCTGTGTTTGTTCCTATAGTTTCCCAGATACCTCTTAACCTCAAAAACTTACCAGTCCCCTCCACACAGCCCCTAGTATCTGTGTAGTTGATTCCTGTGTGTTGAGGACCTCTGACTTATTAAGTGGAATCTGGAAACTCACCACCCAATGGTGAAAGTTGAAGAGTCTGCCGCCTACATGGTTGCAGAAAACCAGAGAGAATCTCTTCCGATCCAAAGCGACACACATTATTGGTACCAACATGAGCCACCACCTGCAGCTGGCTGCACCCTGTGCTATTTACGACACCCAAAAGCACAATTTCCACATGTGGAATAACTCCTTCCAGTATGCACACAGAGTGCACATTGGATTCCATGCCCTCCTTGGCAGCCATGTCCCTAAGCAGTCCCATTATGTACCTCATGTTTGAGCTCCTAACTACCTGTAAACCCACCCTCTGTGAATACCCAAACCGTCAGAGTTGTGAGGCTCCCTCTGACTCAGGGACTTTGTCAGCCGCAGACAGCAAAAGAAACCTGTTTGTCAGATGAACCAGGGGGCCCTCTAATCAGCCCCTCAGAAAGTCTTTTGCTGCATGCCACAGCTTGGAACAACCTCCCACTTGACCATAGAGGAGGGGTCAACCAGAGTGCAGGCAGTAGCCAGGGCAGCCACAGTAGCAGACTGATTGAGAATTTTTTAATTTTGCTGGCTTTATGTATCTGATTAGATTAGATTTACTTTCATTCCAATTGATACATAGTGAGGAGGTCCTCCAGGATGTAGAACATGTCAGAAAAACAATAATACATGACAAATACTTACAACTAAAACAAATAAGCTAATGTACCATCTTTCTAAGACTGCACTTGATTTCCTATTTATTGCATTGTTTGTATCATCGGCAAACAAAGCAAACTTGGCATCTGGTAACATTACTGTTGAAAGGTCATTGATATACACAAGAAAAAGTAAGGGCCCTGAGATGCAACCTTGTGGGACCCCACATGCAATTAGTTCCCAGTTGGATGATGCCTGATAGCTTAATACATGTCTCTTTACTAATAACACCCTTTGTTTCCTGCCAGAGATAGAAGATTTGAACCATTTTGCAGCATTTTCTGTTACACCATAATATTCTAATTTACTTAAAAGGATATTGTGATTTACACAGTCAAATGCTTTTGACAGATCACAAAATATACCAGTTGCCTGCAATTTTTTGTCTAATGAATTAAGTACATTTTCACTGTATGAGTAGATAGCCCTCTCAATATCAGAACCCTTTAGAAATCTGAACTGCGACTTTGACGTTATTTGTGATAAGATGGTTATAAAGCTGATTGTACATTATATTTTCTAAAATTTTTGAGAATGCTGGGAAAAGTGAAAGTGGATGGAAATCTGATGCTATTTCTTTATCTATTTTCTTAAACAGTGGCTTAACTTCAGCACATTTCAACCATTCAGGAAATATTCCACTGATAAATGACTGGTTACAAAGATAGCTTAATATGTTACTTAACTCTGAATCACATTCTTTAATTAATTTTGTTGATATTTCATCATAATCACTAGGTGGTTTTGATTTTAAAGATTTTATGATGGACATTACTTCTGCTGGGGTAGTGAGGATCAAATTCATATTATGGAAGTTACTTGAAATGTCTGGTTTGTGGTATCCCATGGCAGCATCTACAGAACATGAGAACCCCATCTTTTCAGTAACAGTTATAAAATGTTTGTTAAAAAGTTCTGCAACACTATACACATCCATCACCAATGTATCATTTACTCTTAATGCTAGTTGCCCCTCTTCATGTCTGGTTCTACTGGTGTCCTCCTTCACTATATCCCATATTGTCTTTATTTTGTTATCTGATATGACTATCTTTTCCTTGTAATATATTTGCTTTGATGTCCGTATTAGAGTCTTTAATATTTTGCAGTATTTCTTGTAATGTGCTATAGCATCAACATCAGCACTGTTTCGGATTGACAGGTACAGTTTTCTTTTTGTTTTACATGATACCTCTATTCCTTGAGTAATCCATGGCTTCTTTGTAGACTTTGCACTAACGTTGGTTAGTTTTGGGGGAAAACAGTGTTCAAATAGGGTAGGCACTTTATTAGCAAAAATGTTATATTTTTCATTCATGTCATGAGCACTGTAAACATCAGTCCAGTGAATGTCTCTGAGGAGTGTCCTAAAATAATCAATTTTTGGCTTATTGATTACCCTCTTGAGTTCAGATTTAACATATTTTATACCCTATTCTGTATTAACATTTAACAGAAGTAACTGCAAGTCATGTTCTGAGAGGCCATTGACTATTAGTTTTGTTACACAATTTTGTTCATTGGACTTTTCTATAAAGATATTATCAATGGCTGTTTGTGAGCAACTGGCTACCCTAGTTGGGAACTTTACAGTGGGGATTAAGATGAATGACAATGTTACTAACTCAAATAAGTTGTTATTGGAAGAGTCTTTAAGGAAATTTACATTGAAGTCACCAGCAACCACTATTTCTTTGTTTTTGGTTGTTAAATGGGCCAGTACAGCTTTAAGGTGGTTTATGAACAGATTAAAGTTACTTGGAGGTGCTCAATATACTTTTAATATTATGAATGATTTTCTTATGAAATTCTACTTCTGTTGCACGTGCTTCCATATGCTGTTGTAAGCAAAATTTATGAATGTCTATGTTCTTATATTTGTGACAGTTCCTGATGAATGTGGCAACTCCTCCTTTCTCCATTTCTGCTCGACAAAAGTGAGATGCTACCCTTTCCTGTAACACTTAAATGTTCTATATCATTGGTCACATGATGTTCAGACAGGCAGATTATGTCAGCTGGGTCTGAGGACTATGCAGAAAATTAATTCATTAATTTTATTTCTCATTCCTCTAACATTTTGGTGCAATAAAGGTAGCTGACATTTCACATTGGCTGAGTTAGAATTGGGTAGAGTTGAAATTTCTGCTGATCGTTGAAAATTCTTAACCAACAGCTGTTTTGTAGCACTTATGAAAAATTTGTGTTGACTAAGCCAATGATGAGATAAAAACGGAATTGCTGAAGAGCTGAACTCCATAACAAAAAATGAGTTCCAGAAGTGCTTCCAGGATTGAAAAAGTGCTGGTACAAGTATATTATACCTGTGTGGGATTACTCTGAAGAGGACAAAGTTGACGTTGATGAATAAATAAAGATTCTTTAAGAAAAACAAAAATTCCTGCTAGTTTTTAATCAAATAACCTTTAGTTCTCTCTCTCTATCCACCCCACTTCCCACCCATCTTCCTCTCCCTCTTCTATACCTTTCACATGCCCTACCCTTCAGAATTCCTTTACTCTTATGCAAATGCTGATCACTGCCTTTCCCACCTTGCCTCACACTCCCCTGCTATCCCCTCCCATCCCCGCATCCATCAGCCCAGGTAAATGCTTTCAATAATCGACTATCAATCTTCAGTGTTGTTGTAGCTGTAGTAGTGTGTGTTTGGCAGGTCTGTGTGGTTGTGTGTACTATCTACTAGAAAAAGAGCCAGAGCTCAAAAACTAGTGACACTTTTTTATGTGTGTGGTATGCGCTTCATATCAGTCTGTTATATGTGAGTGGTTGTCTTTTCTTATTTCATGTGTAAGTTCTCTTTTGTTTTTCTATTGGGAGAATATCTGGTCAGTATTTGAATTATGAAAGACAGGACACTAATTCATTTTTTACAATTAGAATAGGAAAGAATTGTTCTAACTAGAATGAAGTTTCAGATTTAGGTTACTTTTTAATTCTAGTCCTGTTTTAGTTCTATGCATTCACTTTCCTGCTCAGACATCAACAAAACAACTGTTCAAGCAGACAGTGAAAGAGTGTTCTCAACATAAAAAATTAACTTATTTTCAATGTAGCCCCCTTTTTATGCTAATATACTTTGTCTAATGAAACACCCACACATAACACAATTACTTTAAACTTCAGAAATTGGAGGAGTAAATTCATGGCATAGGCGAGACACTGTTGGGTGATAGGCACATAAACAAGACTGAAAATGCTGCTAAGCCATTGGATTGTGACCACCTCATACACAATACCAGAATTCCAACGACAAAATTTCAAAGGCTGTTCAGCGATATTTTCTGAGGGTTTTGAAATAAGAGACTCGTGGTCTTCAGTGGCTCAATACAGAATAACAATGTAATTACATGTGAAAATACTGTGAAAGTGAAAAAGTCTGTAATATGCAATCATCAAAATGTAAAACACAAAACACAGAGTAATCTGCAAATGCAAAAGTACTGTGACGCAGTTGCCGTCTCTGTGAGAACAGCTCAGCATGGCATTGTCATGTTGCTCTTCAATTGCTTTCAGTGAATCCTCACACAAGGTGCACATCAGCCAACCTCCTTACCCGTAAAACTGTCCATTCTGCTGTGGTTCACTGTTAACATTTAACTAAAATTGCTGTAAAACAGAACAAAAAAAGAAAATAGTGGTACTGAATGAAAGCATTACTGTTGTCAACAGCAAGCACCGTGGGTGAGTGGAACATACGTTCGTTTCCACACATCTCCAAACAAGACACAGACCACAAACGCTCGGCATTTGTGCTGTTGTGTGTATGTTTGCAGGGCAGTACAAATAATAGGTAGACAGGTGTAAGAAACAAAACAAACTGCAATTACTCTATAATGAGTCACTGGAGACCATGGGTCCCTTATGCCAAAATACTGTGAAAATATCCCTGAACAGTCTCTGAGGTTTTGTTGTGTGTGGAGTTCTGGTTCACCCTGTATTCATACACACAACTTCAAGGCCACATTGTCTCAGCTTATTCTGGGCCATTCTAGCTGTGCCGATGTATATGTATGTGAATTATTTGCAATTTACCTCTGGAGGAAGATATCACTCTTGTTTACGTACCTATGTACTGCACAACACTTCAGCTGTACAGTAAGTTGTTACCTGCAGTCCCTCCATTTATATCATATCAAAGACTTTACATTTATTTTAAAAATCCGTTTACACAAAACTACACTGTGTATCAAATTGAAACTTGTCTTACGTTATTGTGTAGCAAGTGCCAGAGTAAGAAAAACAAAATTTTATTTATATCAGTGCAA
Source organism: Schistocerca americana (assembly GCF_021461395.2). Taxonomy (NCBI): domain Eukaryota; kingdom Metazoa; phylum Arthropoda; class Insecta; order Orthoptera; family Acrididae; genus Schistocerca; species Schistocerca americana. The sequence goes on from NC_060120.1 coordinate 576,458,200, forward strand.
TTTTTTGTGACAAAGTGAGAACTTTCCACTTAGCCTTTGTATATCCTAGGAAGGGACAGGCCAGGTTAATACAGTAGCTGCTGGCTTCTGTATTTCTGGAACCTTTGAAGAGCCTCACTGTTAACCAGCAAATAAAGTAGGTTACCAATAAATAACCACACGGTTTCCAAGAAAACCGAGAGGCACACAGAGCAGTTGATTACTAAATACATTACTAGTTTCTACAATACTAATACATTACACATTACTATTACATTAAACATTACTTAACATATTACTAAACAGAGATGTGACCTTGAGCACATCTTATTTTGATCTTCAGGTGACACTGGTTCTAACGTTCACATTATCCAGCACTTATGTATACCAAAATATTAGCCTGAAAAAATTTCTACTGCAACCAGAGCACTTTGAGTAAGAAATGATCACTTATAGTTGTCCATTATCACTAATAGAATCAAGGTACATTAAATGTTACTATTGCATTAAACATTCATTGAACAAGAAACTACGGAAAGTTGGAAAGGCTGGGCTACCGTAACAACAGTTTATCACTGGGATGAGTTCAACGGTTTAGACAATTGATGAAAGCCTACAAAATAAACTAACAAAGTAATGTAATGCAGGTAAGGCAAATGAGAGCCTTCTGTTTAACTACTGAGCAACTTTTATGAGATGAATCAATGGTAGTACCGAACAAGCCACATTCAGAAGCTGCCCATGTGGTGGCCAGTTCAGTTAGTTGTGTTATATGAACTATATGCTTGACGATTAACAACGCCAAGAAATATGTCTGCCCACTGATATAGCTAAATTATCATTGAATATGTACCTGTTGAACCTTCAAATAGTTGTACCTTGGGCTGTTTATCTAATGATTATGATATATAAAAACAAAGATGAGGTGACTTACCGAACAAAAGTGCTGGCAGGTCGATAGACACACAAACAAACACAAACATACACACAAAATTCAAGCTTTCACAACAAACTGTTGCCTCATCAGGAAAGAGGGAAGGAGAGGGGAAGACGAAAGGAAGTGGGTTTTAAGGGAGAGGGTAAGGAGTCATTCCAATCCCGGGAGCGGAAAGACTTACCTTAGGGGGAAAAAAGGACAGGTATACACTCGCACACACGCACATATCCATCCACACATACAGACACAAGCAGACATGTCTGCTTGTGTCTGTATGTGTGGATGGATATGTGCGTGTGTGCGAGTGTATACTTGTCCTTTTTTCCCCCTAAGGTAAGTCTTTCCGCTCCCGGGATTGGAATGACTCCTTACCCTCTCCCTTAAAACCCACTTCCTTTCGTCTTCCCCTCTCCTTCCCTCTTTCCTGATGAGGCAACAGTTTGTTGTGAAAGCTTGAATTTTGTGTGTATGTTTGTGTTTGTTTGTGTGTCTATCGACCTGCCAGCGCTTTTGTTCGGTAAGTCACCTCATCTTTGTTTTTATATATAATTTTTCCCACGTGGAATGTTTCCTTCCATTATAATGATTATGATAAATTGAGAAGAAGAAGGGGAATAAGATAAGAGATGAGGCCACGTCAGTCGAGTTCTAGATGGTACAGAGGAAAGTTTAGTGTGTTCTGTGGCTTCCTAAATTTGAACACATGTCCAATGTTCAATGTGAACATTGTAGCACATACAATGAAGAGCCACCATTGAATTGTGAACGATTGCTGAGATCAAACTTCATTAGGGAATAAATATTCACTGACACCATTGTCAAAAGTCACAGTTATCTAAAGCAATCTCCATAATGTGACAGAGAACAGGCACCACATATGAATGACTATTTCATTTTCTGAGTAATGAATCAATCTCAATTAAGCACTTCTTATATTATTTATTAAAGTGTATCTCTTACAGCAATGAGACAAGGTCACACAATATGTCTTAACATATCCAGGTTTTATTTGTAAAAAACTGGAACAATATACCATGAAACTCCAGAATGAAACGAGCTGTGTACACAACAACAATAATAAACATAAGAATGTGGTTCATTACACAAATCCTACGAGAACGGAAACCACAGCCTATTAACAGCAATCACCCCACATAACAATATGAGTAAAACATGTAAGACTCAAATCAGTATTGCTGGATAAAGGACTCAACCAAGTATTCTAATTATGCCAACAGCTTTTGTACTCTCTGATATAAGAATAATACTGCTGTTCCATTCATTTCAGCAAATCAGATTCCCATAAGACAACTGGAGCTTCATCTCTTGTGGAAACCTACTGAAAATGTATGTTGCAGAATGCTGATCAAATTTTTTGAACATTGTTTAGGGATGCTAACACAGCTTAAAAATTATTTCTCTTCCTTGTGTTCACAGTTGGATGCTGATACTCCTTCTACCCTCGTTGATGTTGGCAACAACAAATTTCATAAGCATGTAGTTGTACTGCAGTATCAAAGAAAGAATTCCCTGTTCATGAAATATACAACTACCTGGATACTATGTGTGGCTCCTATGACTTGCTTTTTCTTTTTGTCCAACACAAGTTACGAAAAATATTTCTCCATATGAGATCAACGAAAAGACAAATGAGGCATTAACAAGTTTTAGAGTATCATTGAAGTTAACTGCAGATAATACTCTAATCACAAAAATAGTTGAATGCATACCCTGCAGGATGTTGTAAACATGGCCCTGATCCCTCCACCAACAAGAAGTTGCCACTCCCCTCAGTATCAGAAGTGTGATGTCTTTTACTTAATAACAGTACACACATAGCAACTTCAATGAAATAGGATAGATTCATAAAAATGCAGCAAAACGGAATATACATTAAAGGCCTAAGCTACACAGTTTCAACTGGCAAAGCATAAATGGCTACAGCAAAAATTCAACACTGTAAAGCCTGTATGACTGAAGAAGGGTTCATACAACTTTGTGAGAATCAAAAACCTGAAGCAGCTGTGTGAACTTCAAGAGCTCTGAAAGTAAGCCAATACTAAGTAAAAAAGAGAAGGCTGAAAAGTAGAAGTAATACAGTGCATCCGTTAAGTCATGGAGCAGTTATGAATGCTTGTTGTGGCTAACAGAAATGAAATAAAATAGCAAAGAGTTTCTGTAGTATGATGTTTAATGGTGTGCACGTGCAGGTGATGACACAACGAAATTAACTGTGTAGCAGCAGTGAATCAGGCCACATCAGCTGAGCTCTAGACAGTACAGACGAAAGTTTAGCGTGTTCTGTGGCTTCCTGAATTTGAACACCGAACATTTGAGCTTCTTTGCGCATAAAATTAAGAGCCACCATATAGAAAAAAGTAGTAAAGGAGTTTTGCTATTTGGGGAGCAAAATAACTGATGATGGTCGAGGTAGAGAGGATATAAAATGTAGACTGGCAATGGCAAGGAAAGTGTTTCTGAAGAAGAGAAATTTGTTAACATCGAGTATAGATTTAAGTGTCAGGAAGTCATTTCTGAAAGTGTTTGTATGGAGTGTAGCCATGTATGGAAGTGAAACATGGACGATAAATAGTTTGGACAAGAAGAGAATAGAAGCTTTCGAAATGTGGTGCTACAGAAGAATGCTGAAGATTAGATGGGTAGATCACATAACTAATGAGGAAGTATTGAATAGGATTGGGGAGAAGAGGAGTTTGTGGCACAACTTGACCAGAAGAAGGGATTGGTTGGTAGGACATGTTCTGAGGCATCAAGGGATCACCAATTTAGTATTGGAGGGCAGCGTGGAGGGTAAAACTCGTAGAGGGAGACCAAGAGATGAATACACTAAGCAGATTCAGAAGGATGTAGGTTGCAGTAGGTACTGGGATATGAAGAAGCTTGCACAGGATAGAGTAGCATGGAGAGCTGCATCAAACCAGTCTCAGGACTGAAAACAACAACAACAACATATAGAAATAGCATCAACTGGTGAGATAAGAAGTTGAAAGGATACTGTCAGTTTGCTGGAAAGACTCTGTTCTGATAGGCCTTCAGTAAGTGACGAGTCTGTAGAAGCTGTATGGGATAGCTACCTAAAGAGCCCCAAAAAAGTGGTGCATGCATGTGCTCAAGGATTAGGCCTAAAAAAGCTTTTAAAGGAAGTCTCCATTTATATAGTTACAAATTGCAGTTTTTGCACACTATCAAACTGATTTATAGACTCAAAAGATTCAAGTGTGTTACAGATATACTTAACGAGATTGCTCATGATGTTTAGTGATGAGGTCACATTCCGTGTCTGAGGTCATATACATTGCTATAATGCCTGAATGTGAGCTTCTGAACATCCTTGTGTCTACAGTCAGTATGAATGTAACACACCTGAGGTGAACATGTGGTGTGCCCTCATGTATAAAGTAATTGGCCCATTTTTCTTTGCAGAGCAGACTGTGACATCAAACAACTGCTCTGATGTGTTGCAGTTGTATGCCATGCCACAACTGGCAGAAGGTGTCATCTTTCAACAAGATGGCGCTCCTCCACACTACGCCAACAATATTCATAAGTTTCTCGATACAAAATTTCCCCATTGGTGTAGAGGAAGGGAAGATTTTAAGAGATGGCCACCACGATCCTCAGACCTAATGCCACTAGACTTTTACTTTTGGTGTTATGTGAGCAACATGGGTACAACCAATGTATTGGATTCGGTTAGATTCAGTTTTCATTCCATAGACCCAAAAATGAGATAATTCTTGTGGGAGTGGAACATGTCAAAAGACATAAAATAAAAAAAACATAGACCATCTGAATACAATAGAACATGTGAATATAATACTCACTTCCCTGATAGTTTTTCAGGATATTGTGAAGATAAGTGAATACTTTACAGTGAACTGGAATGCCAATATTTACAGAATTAATACACTGTCAGAATGAAAAACTGTTATGCAATTTTAATAAAATTATCAAACACAAAATACTTAATCATTATTGCTGTGACCAAGTGCTGTCCAAACTGAAATCTGACACATTTTTACTTATGCTGGTCTAACAGTCCCTGTTAAGATAATCATCTATAGAGTAGGAGTTGCCTACCAAAAAGTCTTTCAAATTCTGTTTGAACTTTGCTTTATCTGAAACCAAGTTTTTAATGGTTGCTGCCAGTTTATAGAAAATGTATGTTCCTGAATACTGGACCCCTTTTTGAAGCAAGGTAAGTGATTTTATGTCTTTATGTAGATTGTTCTTATTCCTAGTATTGGTACTACATTTTGAGCTACTGGTTAGAAAAGGAGACATACTATTAGCAAAAAATTTAATTAAGGAATAAATATACTGAGAAGCAGTGGTTACAATACCCAATTCCTTGGACTGGTTTCTACATGATGTTCTTGAATTTACACAATAGACTGAAAGCAAGCAACTTAACCAAGGTTTTTCTATTCTTTTCTTAAATAAATATTTGTATCTCATGCGCCCATCATTCACACTGAAGATACAGACTTGTTAAGGCGTTTCAGCAATTCAGTGGTATGCCCTTCCCAACTCAATAGTAAATTGAGTTTTAATCCAAGATATTTAACAATGTCAACCTCTTCTATCTGCACGTCTACATATGCTACACACATGGTGGAAGAAAATCTGTCACAGATTCTGAAGTGACAATGAACTAGTTTACACCGTTTATTAATGTCATTGAAATTTTGATTAGCAGCCATTCCTAAATCTGCACCTGACTTTCTATTTATTGCAATGTTTGTATTATCTGCAAAAAACACTGGCATCTGGCAGTGTAACACCACCAGTCATTAAAAACAGTGATTCACAGATGTTATTCACTCCGTTACACCAGATGTCCTTAAAAGTGTGTGGGAAGAACTAGAATATCATTTAAATGTGTGTAATGCAGCAAATGGAGGCCACATTGAACTGCGCTGAACACATATGCACACTTGGAGAGTTTTTTTTTCCAACTTTCATCTCGTTTCACATTTCTAGCTTGATTCACTGCTTTTCTGTGACCGATTAAAACTGCACCACAACATACTGTGTATAGAAAGATTACATATAGGAAAGGAACTTGAGGACAATATTGTTGAAGAGCAAGATGCAATGGGCAATGCAATACTGAGGCAAATTTCTCAGAACAGTGAAAGACCTTGTAGGGAAGCAGCCTACTCACGCCATATAGAATTCATCTGCTTTCCATTGTGTACCAGCCTAGTCCACTGTAACTAGCTATGACATCACGAATGTTGCACAATACCTTAAAAGTAAAGTAAATAATCTGAAAAGTTAATACCATGTCAGGAGTGATGTTAAAATAATAATGTGTTAAGTTTCAGTTTCGTAGCTTTAACAGTATTCTAAATTTTGACTTTTACATAAAAATCATCGGCACAACAGGAAGGAGCTAGAAACTTCAAAATTTATATTTGGATATCTTTTTCTTGTAATTTAATGGAAACAGCATGCTGGATCTCACAAAGTAATATTTTAGATGAAATTCATGATTTTCTGTTTTTGTGTCCTAAAAGCAAGATAGATTAAGTACGTGATTAGATAAAGCTAGGATGTTTAGATTTAGGTAGACTGGAGATACGCTATAATAACAAAGATGTGAGAAGTTTCCAACAGGTAGCTATAAAACTATAGCTGTAGTGTCTCTCCAAATGGCAAGTTCAGAGCTCATCTATTGCGCGCAGTGCAACTAAAATAATTCTCTCGCCAAAAGTATTTAACCTAGCCACATCAGAATTTTATTACAGATATTTAACTGTGTGCTGACAGCACAATTAAATTGAGAGCTTCATTGGCCTTCAGCGAATGAAGCAATTAATTATTTAGTAAGTTGAAGTGGTGTTCTGTTAGCCCCAGCGGCTAGTCAGGAAGGCAAATGTTGTCGGCTGCACCTTCGGCGGTCCGCACCGCGGCTATATAAATAAGAGCGCTGCGAGCTAGAGTCAGGCCCCAGTTCTCTTCTAGATTCATATCAGTGCGCACTCTGTGTTGGAAGCCGAGTTGTGTCTGTGCAGTTGCAAGGAACAGCCTTGGATGCCATATTATGTAACTTGGTATGCACGTAACAATGAGTTCGCTTTGTGGTAAAGTGTTAATTGCGGAACAACTTCAGTGATTTATTCTCAGTTTGTGTATGTCGTATTTCACGTGCTGTCGCAGGACAGACCTTCTACCATTACTAGCGTGGCATTTGATGAGTACTCAACATCAAATTTTGGCGAGCATTCACTTTGAAAATTTACATCAATAACGATTATTGAACAGAGTTGTTATCTAAGGATAACAGGATCTGCACAATAGAAACTGAACAACTCTGATATTACAATAGCTGATATAGCATTGCTTGGGTAAACATTTGTCTGAAACTTTACGCTTTATCGTTTTCAGAATATAGTGAAAATTGTTATAGTAAATTGCATTTTCTATGAATCCCAATCATCATCCTAAATCCTCAGTGTAATGAACTTCAATGATCAATAACTTTATTTCTCCATCAGAGTAGGCACAGTGAACTTTAATTACAGGCATCACGTTTTTGCTACCCACTTTCTGGTTGCCAACATTGTAGTTAGAGAGCCTGTGTTGAGAATGGCAACAATAGAAAAATTTTCCATCCGCCGCCCCACAACATACGAAAAAGTAAGGCACCTGGAGTAGCTCAGATGTTCTCAGAATTACTAATATCCCTGCCAGAACAAAAAATTAGGGAACTGTTCCACCCAGTAGGCAGGATATATGAGACAGTAAAATACCCTCATACTTCAAGGGCTATGTAATAATCCAAATACCAAAGATGACAGGTGCTAATAGGTCTGAATATTACCAAACCATTAGTTTCATAAGTCATGGTAGTAAAATAGTAACATACAATATCCACAGAAGATTGGAACAACTGGCAGAAGCCTACCTGGAAGAAAGCCATTTTAGTTTCAGGATAAATGTTGGAACATGTGGGGTAACACCGTCTCCAAGATTTATATTAGGAGATAGCACGAGAGGAAGAACTTACAAGTGTGAAGTTACATGAAGTGAAGAATATGTTTACGTACAACAACCAAACTAGAGTTTTAAGGTTGAAGAACATGAAAAAGATGTACTACTTGAAAAGGGAGGGAGACAGTGTTGTAGCCTATACTCCATGTTTGCAGAAAAAGTAGTTAAGGAGGAATTTTGAAAAGAAATTAAAGTTCAAAGAGATCAAATAGAAACTTTAAGGTCTGTTGAATGCATTATAAGTCTGTTAGTGACAGCTAAGGTCTGGCAAGATCAGTTAAGTGAATTAGATACCATCTCTAAAATGAGTTAAAAGACAAACATCAATAAAAAGAAAAACATGAGTATAGGGTTGTATCTGAATTAAGTTAGGCGATGCTGCACGAATTATCAGGAAATGAGACTCTACATTTTATAAATAGATTTGCTATTTGGGTTGCAAAATAACTACCAACACCATGTAAAATGGAGACTGACAATAGCAAGAAATTCTTACCTGAAAAAGAGAAATTCATGGTGTTCATAAGCTACTTTAAAACTCCACTGAATAATAAAAACTGGTTTTCAAAATGAGACAGAAAACTGTTAATTTTTTTATTTTCCAGGTGCCACAGATTTGACGAAAATTGTGGATAGCACTGGAGAAAGTTCAGAATGTAGTCTGGGTCAAAGAGACAAAATGTTATTCCAAAGTGAAAAGAAACTTTCAGACACAGCATGGAAGGGAAGCACCATTTTGGCCAAGTATTCAGGCTTGGCACAAGTAATTTATGGAAACACTTAGAGTTCTCTACAAACAAAGGGTAGGTCTCCCATGTGTTTCAGATGCCAACACAGACAACTCATGGCAGATACTTCCAAGGAATCAGACAAAATCAGGGCATGCAGTGGTCAGAGAATTGGAAACGTCACAATCAACAGTGCACATACTCTTGTATAAAAGTTTACAGCTGTGCCTACAAGGTGCATCTGCTTCAGGCACTAAATTCAACAGAGAAACCTCAGTGTAAACAGTTTGCAGTGGATATGCTAACCAAGACTGATGCAAACAGTACCTTTTTGGAAATGATTTGTTTCTGCAACGAGTCAGCTTTCCATGTAACCAGCTTGTAACCTCATGTTGCATGTGAAATGGAAAGATACATTCACAAGATCAATATGTAGCGAGCAGTGATGCCAAATTGTATCATTTGTCCTTTTTGTTCAGCAAATCCACTGTCAAACATGAAGTTTATCTGTATATGTTACAAGGGTATGGTGTCCTACAAGCTGAACACCTGAAATGTGGCATCAAATTCCAGCGGCACTGGACACCAACTTACTGTTCCCTAAATGTCTGTAAATTTCTGGATGAAAGATTTCCAGATATGTGGTTTGGATGAGATGGTTCAATTTTGGTAGTGACCATTATCACCTGACTTCACACCATAAAACTTCTTCCCTTATATTTTCATTTTGAGAACACCCATACAGTGGTGATTTGCAGTTTTGGACATATTAAAACTTACCTTATGTGAAGTGGTGTCATTAACACTGATGAGCAAAACTGGAAACTTTGGGGCAGTGAAATGTTACATGCGCAATCTCGATTGGAGTGCATGAATGAGAAGAAAGCAGCTGAAAACAATTCATGTGCAGCTTCTAGAAAGCAAAATCAACAGAAAAACACTGTGAGATAATTGACATGATCTAATATCCCTGTGGCCAGACTTTGCTTCATAGTTATTAATACTCATATGAGGCACTGCAGATTCTGAATTGGTTATAAATGGATGAGTTTTACGTATTTTATTGTTATCCCCTCCTAGATTTTCCGCTGTTTGATTTCTCCAAGGAGATTCCTTAACGAAAGCCGAACTGAGTGACTGTTAACAAGTTATGCTCAGTCAAATGTATTGGTATTCCATCACAGGCCACTTTCTCAAACACTTTTGAAACAAATGGAAGGAATGAAATAGTTCCATAATTAGAGGTGGTGTGTCTATCCCCAGTTTTATAGACAGGTTGTACTACAGCACATGTAAGTCCATCAGGAAAAATGCCCCAGGCCATCAACTGACAACAAAGATAACTTAAGGATAATCCTGTCTAGTAAGTCAGCAGAACACTGTAGTATTCAGTGGCCAGCAGAACAACTACCTTTTAGTGACCAGATGAATTTTGTAAAAAATTTACCAGGTCACTAAAAGGTAGTTGTTCTGCTGGCTGGCTATATGGTGTTCCTAACTGAATGAATTTTGTAAGGGCCCAGGAAATGACCTGGGGGGGTGGGGGTGGGAGTGGGGTGGGGGTGGGAGGAGGTGTCTGCAGACACCATGAGACTCTGGCATAAAATGGAGGTGATACATGATTACAAGAACTCAGCAGCATATAGGAGTTGGAGGACAGTGGAAGGCAACGGGAAACCACCACTGAACTATCCTAAGAAAACCCCATGGCTTCGCTCAGCTCAGAATGTTGCGGAGTTTCAAGTTCCCCAATCGGATCTCCGGGGGGGAATCAGGTTGAGAGGAGCTTCACAAAGAGTAAGATGGTGCAAAGAGAAGCACTGCATAGGAACATGGAATGTAAGATCCATGTAGCAAGGAAAACTAAACATAGTGAAAAGAGAAATGGAGAAAATTAACATTGACATGTTGGGAATAAGTTAAATGAGGTGGACTGGCATGGGAAAATTTGCTTCGAATGGTCATATGGTGTATTATTCTGGGCACAATAACAACAGAAGTAATGGAGTAGCCTTCATAGATAGTGATAAAGTGAGAAAAGTTGTAATGGGATGCATATATAAAAATGACAGAATGATGTCCATCAGACTTCAAGGTCAGCCCCTCAACATCACAGTAATTCAAGTTTATGCGCCAACAACTGATGCTGAAAAGGAAATTATTGACCAGTTCTATGGAGATTTACAAGAATTACTACTGTCAACACCAAAAAAGGATATCATCTTCATAGTTGGAGATTAAAGTGCAAAAGCGGGAAATCAAGCTGTAGAAGGTATAAACAGGGAAACATGGTCTTGGTACAACAAATGAAGCAGGACAGAGACTCCTAGAATTCTGCCAAGAAAATTCATTGATAATTACTAATACACTGTTTCAACCACCAAAATGACGCCTATATACCTGGACTTCACCAGATGGCCAACACCGGAACCAAATTGATTACATACTTTGTAATCAGAGGTGGAAGAGCGTGGTTCAGTCAGCTACAACAAGACCTGGGGCTGACTGCGGATCAGATCATGAGCTCCTGATTGCAAAATTTCGGCTGAAACTTCAGAATGTAGCAAAAAGTATCCCAACTTGCAGATACGACCTTAACTCTACACCCTCCGACTACACTGTACAGGTGCAAAACAGATTTAATGTATTAGAGCTGGAGGACAAAAGCTCACAAGAGATGTGGACAGAAGTAGCTAATACTGTCGAGGCGGCTGCAGAGAAACACAAGAAAAGGAACAGCAAGAAGGCTACATGGCTACCAGTTGAGGCACTGCAAGTTGTAGAAGAACGAGGGAAAGCAAAAATCAAGGGAGATAGATCAGCTATGTTTGAATGAAATAAAGATTTTCAGAAATTAGCTAGAAGAGATAAAAATATATTCTTTAATGAACAGTTCAAGGAAGTTGAAGATAGTAATGGAATGCGGAAGACAACAGATCTTTATAAGAAAATTAGAGAAATTAAAGGAAAATTCCAGGCAAAAATTGGAATGATAAAAGATAGAAACGGGAAAGATTTGAGTGAAGCAGAGGATGTTAAAGAAAGATGGGCAGAATATGTAGGAGACCTATACAAGAAAGAACTGCATAATGAGAGGGCTCCTACTGCTGATGTTAATGTTAATTTAGTATGGATCACGCAGCAGTGGCCAGAAGACTGGAAAAGATCAGTATTCATCCCCATTCCAAAGAAGAGAAGTTCTAAAGAATGCTCAGATTACCGAACAATCGCACTTATCTCACATGCTAGCAAAGTCATGTTGAAAATCAAAATAGACTTCGCCAATATCTAGATCGAGAGCTACCAGAAGAACAAGCCAGATTTAGGAAAGGAAGAGGAACTAGAGATCAAATTGCTAACATTTGGTGGATTATGGAAAAAGCAAGAGAATTCCAGAGAGATGTGTACCTCTGCTTTATTGACGACACCAAAGTCTTTGACTGCGTCAATCACAACAAATTATGGAACGTACTGAAAGCCATGGGTGTACCAGATCACTTATCACCTCATTCATCTGATATGGAGTTTATACATTGGCCAGGAAGCCACGGAGAGAACTATGTATGGAACAACGAAATGGATAAAGATTCAGAGAGGGATCCGGCAAGGCTGCATACTGTCACCGTACTTATTCAATCTGTATCCTTTTTAATATACGGTCGAGTCACATTAATGTGACCACCAACTCTGTTCGACGTCAACCTACAATAACCAAACAAAGACCAGCAAGTGGCAGCACTAGCAGTGGAGGGTAAATACAGAGTGTCTGGGGTTGTGGACAACAGTGCAACTGTTGTTCTAATACGGAAGCGGAGCGACTTACCTGACGTCTAAAAGGGCATGATCATTGGATTTTGGGCCAAGGTTGGAATCATTTCCGAAACAAGTTATGAGGAATGCGAGGCTAGATGAAGGAGAAACACGAATTAAAATAGCTGGGATAAATGTAAACAACCTCAGGTACACGGATGATATGATCCTGTTGGGAGAAAGTGAAGAAGAATTGAGAACACTCTTGCTGAAGGTGAAAGACGAAAGTGAAAAGGCCGGTCTTAGGCTGTATGCGAAGAAAACGAAAATTATGGCAATTACATCTACCAATTCATGGGATATAGCAGGAGAAACCATGGCGGTAGTGACCACATTCAGTTATCTCGGTTCCCAGATCTCTGCTGATGGCGACCTGCAGCCATGATATCCGGAGACACCTGTAGCTCGGTAGATAGGCGATGTCAAACTTTGACAAGGTTATAAGATCCAGAGATATAACATTAGCAACAAAGATCCATATTGTGAAGGCTACGGTCTTTCCAGTTGTGATGCGTGGATGTGAGACCTGGACCATTAGAAATGCTGAACGGCGAAGAATTGACTCCTTCGAATTGTGGTGTTGGAGGAAACTTCTTAGAGTTCCATGGACTGCAAAGAGAACCAACAGATCAATGTTGGAGCAAATAAAACCAGATTTCTCCCTGGAAGGTCTAATGTTAAAACAAAAGCTGACCTACTTTGGACACACAATGCGAAGGCATGCCTCGCTGGAAAAAACATTAATGCTGAGGAAGATGGAAGGAACTAGAAGAAGAGGGTGTCAGAGGATGAGATGGATCGATGGCATCACAGAAACAATGTGTTCCAACCTGGAAGGTCTACGGGAGAAAGTGCAAGACAGGAAGAAGTGGCGTGATTTGGTTCATGGGGTCACGAAGAGTCGGAACCGACTAAACGAATAGAGAGGGGGGGGGAGAGAGAGAGAGAGAGAGAGAGAGAGAGAGAGAGAGAGAGAGAATTTTGTAAGCTCCTTAGGAGCTGTATTTTTGAAATTAAATGTCTGTTGATGTTGTAGGTGGTGTCTGCACAAATAAGTCTAATGTAGCTGTTTTGTTGCTTATTAAGGGGTGCAATGTTTGATGTCACTGTGAGGCAGTAATTAGTAAATTTAGAGGCTAATGATTTGACAGTACTACAATTCCTCAAGAGCTATTTTCTGGGTGTTCAGTTTCATTTGGGTCACTATCTATCTTCTTTCATGTTTAATAATGTTCCACATTATTCTTGGAGAATTTTATTTTTTGAGCATTAAACTTTATTTTTTTAATAACAGACTGGTAATTTACACATCTAACTCTACTCTAATATATATCAGCACTGCTTAAGGGAAAAACAAAGAAAGTGCTATAACCCTGTACGCAATACCCAGATATGCGCTGTGGCACCAGGCTGCCGGCACACTACAATTCAAATAGTCAGCAACAATGGGGGCTGCATGGGCCGGCAACTGTAGGCTGCCTGCAGTGGGTCACAAGACAAGTGCGCATGGCACAGCATCTTCTGTGGTGTAGCAGAGCCGTCCTCTATAAAAAGACAGCACAGCTGGCACTCCTCAGATTGTGTTCTACTACTTATTTTACTTTTCTATGTTTGTCATTTACTTGAAAGTGGATCAATAAACTTTTGTTCTAGTGACCCCACTATTGGTTGTATCTAGTGTTATGATACAATTGGCGACAAATACAGGGTTCACTTCCTTGTGTTAAATCTATTTTGTTATTTTGTCAGTTCTCATGTCCATTGAGGCAGTGCACAAATCTCTCCTGGAGGCTTACAAGAAGCAGCTTCAGCAAGACTTTCTTGCTTTTGGTATCACTTATAAAAACATGTGTAAGACTTTGTTCCTTTCTTGGATTTACCAGTTGCTGTGACAGGTTGCTCCACTCCAATAACACGCATCACTTTTGTTCGATGAAATGAAATGAAGTCCATTCTGTCTGAGATTTTGCCCACCACATCTAGAATAGCTTTTCGTCACCCTCTCAATCTCCACAATATCCTTCTCAGACCTTATGCTCCTTCTGCACCCATCTCCCTACCCTATGGCTTCTACCCCTCTGAGTGTCCCCGCGGCAAAATCTGACCTATGCACCTTTCTACCACCACCTATATCAGCCTTGTAACTAGCAAAACATACCATTAAAGGGAGAGCTGCCTGCAAAAAGAAGTGTCACATACCAGCTGCTATGGAAACATTGTTTGGCTGTTTACACTGGCATGACTACTGCCATGTTATCAGTTAGGATGAATGGGCATAGGCAGAGGGTGTACACCGTCAAGCAGAGGGTGTAAACCATCAACACTCAATATCCTGTTGCATAGCATGCTCCATGACATGACTATCGTGACCTTGGTGCCTATTTCACCATATGTGCCATCTGGTCCTCAAAGAGTTAAGTTTTAAATGAGAATCAAACACACTGCGGTTTAAGAAAGTCATCTCAAATTCTCACACATAACATAATTGATCTTGTGCAAAAGGATTTGAAAGTAATGCTTTTCAAACCACCATTCGCAATATTTTCCTGTGACCTGTTAGAAATATAATAGGGAGACAACTACTGAACTATAGGGAGGGGAAAAAATAGTTTGAAACAACAGCATGCACACACTTTATGCGACATGTAAATGTCACTACAGATATTTGGAATTACGTTATGACATGTTCGACATGTCTGCCATCACTGGCGATATTGTGATGCAGACAAATAGCGAAATTCTGATGACCCACTGAAGTCTCGGAACATCAATGCTGTCAATGACCTCCTGAATAGCTGCTTTCAGCTCAGCAATGGTTTTGGAGTTATTGCTACACACCTTGTCTTTAAATAGCTCCACAAAAAGGAGTAGCATGTGTTCAGAACTGGAGAATATGGCAGCCAATTGAGACCCATGCCAGTGGTCTCTGGGTAACCCAGAGCCAGAATGCGGTCCCCAAAGAGCTCTTCCAGAACCTCAAACAATCTCCTCCATCAATGCAGTCGAGCTCTGAGTTGCACGTATCACATCTTGTCGAAATCAGGGTCACTTCATATAATAGGGTGAAATCATCTTCCAAAACCTTCACATACCATTCAGTAGTCACTGTGCCATTAAGATTATTGCACCAACTATTCCGTGACTGGACTCTGCAAACCACACAGTCACCCGTTGAGGGTGAAGAGAGACTTCTAGATCATAAAATGGGGATTCTCAGTCCCCTAAATGTGCCAGTTCTGCTTATTGACAAATGCATCCAAATGAAAGTGGGCTCCGTCGTTAAACCAAACCATACAGCACATATTAATTTCCATCATGCCCCGAGGCCAACCGTGCTGTTTGAACATCCCAACACTAACAGTTCAGAAGTTATGATGATATTACGAGGGTGGTCTGAAAAGTTTTTGGAATCACCATGAGATGTTCATGTGAATACATTGGACTGTTGCCTGTAAACATGTGCCACGTCAGTGCTCTTTGAAGAGAACTGTGGCGGTGCCATGGCTCTGTTGTTGTTCTCCCCTAGTGATTTCTGAACATGGAAAAAAATTAAGATTTTGTAAAGAAAGCTATAAAGCAAAGGAATTCATGCTGATTTCCAAAATACACTGGGGGACACTGTTCCTTCATATTCAACTGTTGCCAAGTGGACAAATGAATTTAAATGTGGTTGGGAGAGCTTAGCTGATGATATGCGCAGTGGTCAGCCAATATGTGTCACTACTCCAGACATCATTGCAAAGATTTTTGAAATTGCTCACAACTGCCAGATGTCATCTGAATGGGTATGTCAAATTTTAACTGAAGAATTAGAAATGAAAAAATTATCTGCATAATGGCTGCCATGACTCTTGACGCTGGATCAAAAACACATGAGAATGGACATATTGGAACAATGTCTGGCCCGTTTTAGAAGACACGAACCAGATTTTTTGCACCGGTTTGTGACCGCAGATGAAAGTTGGGTGCACTGCTATATCCCAGAGACAAAACAACAGTCAAAGCAGTGGGAACATGCTGATTCTCCACCACCAAAGAAAGCAAAGGCAATTCCTACAGAGGGAAATATCATGGTATCAATGTTTTGGGGTGCAAAGGGGATTCTGTTTGTAGATTATCTCTCCACTGGGCAAACATTTACTGGAGAATACTACGCTAACCTCCTGACCAAATTGCAACAAACGATACGTGAAAAAATGCCAGGTTTAGCAAGGAAGAAAGTAATCTTCCATCAAGACAATGTGCACCCGCACACATGTGCCATCACAATGTCAAAATTACACGAGCTAAGGTATGAATTGTTGTCACACACCTTCTTCACTTGATATGGCTCCGTCAGACTTCCCTCTCTTCCCAAAACTGAAAATTTTTCTTGGTGGATTAAGATTCACTTCAAACAAAGAATTGATAGCCGGAGTTGACAACTATTTTGCATGCCTGGAGGAAACTCATTTTTGAGATAGGATCAAGGTGCTGGAACATTACTGGACAAGTGCATTAATCAACAAGGAGACTGCATTGAAAAATAAAAAAAGTGTCAGTGATGTAAGTACTTTTTTTCTATTATGTTCTGAGAAATTTTCAAACCACCCTTGTATTTCATATATTTCAATAATTGTCACACTGTACGGTCGTTTCAGAAATTGCTAGAGAGAGCCAGAAAATAGGCGTACTGCACGTGCGCAGACAATGCTGTAGAAAACACGTATGTCTGTACATATAAAACATTAAGAGATCATACATTACGTCATAAAGGAATTCCGAGAGCATTGGAATTTCGTAAAACATACTATAATGCATAATATGGCTTAAGTGCACATTCATATTCCAGATTTATAATGAAGTAGTTCCCAACCTGATATTAAGTATTTCAGTGTGGTTTTCGAGATGTAAATCTTCTTGGAGTACCAGTACTGTATTATCTCATATTTGTTTCTTTATTATGTTACAATGCCATACATGCCAGAAGATGGAAATGTGCACTTGAAATTCAGCAAACAGTTGAAAGCAGCCAGTGGTGTGATGAAATATTTCATTTCAAACAAATTGGGAGCCTCAGTGGAAAACATTAATAAAAGCCAAATTTCTTTATCAGACCAACAGAAATGACTTCATTATTCAGCAAAGTGATTAATGCCTGACTGCCAAAAATGTGGAAATAAAATTATAAAACTGAAATTAGTAACATGTTTCACCCTTCTGTAATTATGTTGAGTGTATTTCAATTCATGTGATGGTTCCTGGCCACAGATATCTATTTTGTTTTCATTTGATGTGAGATCTGTAAACAAAGAGGAAACATCAAAATCACTAAATGTAAATAGGGGTCAAATATTTATCGACTACAACCCAGACTACTCTGTGCGTGCATGAGTCTGGCAACTTGGGTGCGCCAGAAAAATGTTTTCAGGAAGCATGTGGCTGCTTGCTGCTACTGCCAATAATGTAACAGCCACATTTCAAGTAGCCAGAAGTAGGAGAAGGTACCACTCATATGCAACTCAACCGCGCATGCGCATGAACCTGCTGGTAACAGGCAACCGTTCAGACAAACCTAAAGTAAATAGTTGTTATGTCACACTCATCGGAAGCACTTTGTTGTTATTTCATATTTCTTTGTCCTAAAGCTTTTGACACATTTTGCTGTTGGCAGACACTTGTGTGTGCAATGTGTTTTGTCATTGTAAATGGCCTATTCCTTTGCACCTTAAGTTTTACATCTTTTTCTCTTGTTTATGTTTTATTGCTGCAGTATTATTCTGCAGAAGCAGAAAACAGTAATATCCTTGTTAGAGTATCAGTTCTTACAGGTTAAAATTATAAATATTTAACTCAAAGCAAAAATGATGAAAAATTCCTGGAATTTTAAAAAATTCCCACTTTTCCTCGGTTTTCTTCCAGACGAAAACACTCCCACGTTTTTGGTGGATTTCCCAGTTGTCCTGCAGCTTATACACCCTGACTCTGCTTCTTGTTTGGCTACCTTCCATTTTGGCCACTACCTGGTCTTCGCTACAGATAACTCCCAATATAGCCTCGTTATTGTTCTGAACATCCAATACTTTACACATCAAAAAGGCTCAGATCTGTTCAGCAGTGCTATTCTCAAGTTGAAAAGGAAGTGCTTGTTATTGTCTATACCCTTAAGAAGTTTCAAGTATTCTTATCTGGGTCAAAGCTTCACATCATTACAGACCACAAGCTCTTGGTTTCATTGTTTAATTCTCCTACATCTACATATATACTCCACTAGCCACCAAGCGGTGAGTGGCGGGGGCACAATTCGTGCCAAAGTCATATTTCCCCCATTCTGTTCCACTCACGGATCGTGCAAGGGAAAAACGACTGTCTGAACGCCTCAGTACAAGCTCTAATTTCCCTTATCTTCGAGTGGTGATCATTGCGCGATCTGAAAGTTGGTGGTAATAATATATGTTCTACATCCATGGCGAAGATCAAATTTCGGAATTTAGTGAGCAGCCCCTTCTGTTTAGTGCGTCTATACGCAAGTGTCTCCCACTTCAAACTTTCTATGAGATTTGTAACACTCTCACAATGGCTAAATGTACCAGTCACGAATCTTGTCACTCTCCTTTGGACCTTCTCAGTCTCTTGAGTCAGGCCCAACTGGTAAGGGTCCCATACAGACAAACAATACTCTAAGACTGGACAAACTGATGTATTGTAAGCAATTTCCTTTGTTGAAGGACTGCATCGCTTAAGGATTCAACCAATAAACTGCAATATAGAGTTTGTCTTGCCCGTTACTTGTGTAATCTGATCATTCCATTTGAGATCATTTCGAATAGTCACACCCTGATACTTGACGGATGTTACTGCTTCCAAAGACTGGGAATTTATTTTGAACTCATACATTAATGGGGATTTTCACACTGTTATACGCAGTAGGTTACACTTCCTAATATTGAGATATAACTGCCAGTCATTAGACCACACATTTATTTTCTGCAAATCCTCATTGATTTGTTCACAACTTTCGTGTGATACTACTTTCCGGTAGACTACAGCATCATCGGCAAACAGTCTAATGCCATTGCTTCATTGCCCAACAAAACAGCACATCGCTTCCCGTGTTGGGCCTGGTTTCTGTCTCGCAGCATGCCAATGTCAATGCGCTGTCCTGGCTTCTGATGGAGCCCGATGCTACTTTTCATTATCATGAGCTCCTTGGTTGCACTTATATGATGAGGTGCAACACACAGTGCACACAGTGGAATGGTTTTCTATCACAGGCTTGAGGTGTAACGTAGATATATATTTTTTTATGGTTTCTGCAGATCGGAATTGTACCAATGCTATCAGTGATGTGGGCTGCGGACTGGTGCTTCTACGTGCTGGGCATGTGGGACCATGAGAGAAACACATGCACTGCACATGACCTCCATAATGCCAAAGAAATCATTACAGCATTGGTGTTCAGAATTTACTGTATTACTGTTCTGAGCCTCGTGTGAGATGGACGCATGACAACATATAGCTGGAATGTAACGGCTGAGCAGTCAATTCATTAAGAGTTAAGAGTCGTATGTTGTAAGAAACACACTGAGTTCAACTTCTCTGAGTGTGTTATTCCACTGGAACAAGAAAAGTCTATTTCAGCATCTTCGACACAACAGATCAAAGTCCACGAGGGGAGAAGCTGTCATGGCTCAAGGGTACTGAATAGCAGGACCCTTGCAGCATTGGTATTGTATGGTGGACATGAGAAAAAGTACAAGAAGCAAGAAATCTAGCAAGATTACAGAAGTTACAGATCAACTACTGACTGTTTCAACACCCACATTAGGGAAAGAAAGACCAAGAAAATATTCCCAAGCTGCCGGGTCACAGCAACTGTTTCTGCTGATCCAGATTTGCACTAAGCCCTTCACCTTGTTCAGCGTGGCTGGGTGGACAGGTCTCTGGGCAGGGCTTCTGATCCTTTACATATCTATTTTGCCTTCCGTCACTGCCTTTCGGTGATTGATGGTGTTGTTCTCTTAGCAATGGACGGGCTGTCACCCAAAGCAGTGATCATAGCTGCCCTAAGGCAGGTTGTACTTTAGCTCCTATGCCTAGGGATATTGGGGTGTCTCTTGTACCAAGTCATTTGCCTGTTGACACATGTTTGGGCCCAGTGATAGTGACATTGTGCATCTTGACATAGCTTGCTCTCAGTGTACTAGGCAACATGTGGTGCTACAGGTGAAGCTCTCTCCATGATCTACAATGCAGTGACTGTGAGGACACGTCCATGTTGATTTTGCGGGACCGTTCCTCAATTCTTACTTGTTGCTGATGCTTTCTCTAACTTTCCATATGTTATCTGCATCCTTCAACCTCGTCTGTGGCTACATTTCGGGCACTCACAATATTTCTTCTATTGAAGTATTGCCTTTATGCTTGTTACAGATAAAAGTCTACACTTTGCGTCTCACAATTCTGCACCCACCAAGGCATTCACAATGTGATGACTCCTCCTTTCCACCCCCAGTCTAACAGTGAGGCAGAACAGCTCATCAGCATGTTTGAAGTTCAAATGAAGAAGTATGTCACAGACTCTTCCATGGTCACAGCTGCTGGCCCCACCCCTCTGTATGGTGTCTACCAGAGAGGGGCTGGTGGTGCACTACCGATATTAGCTGTGTCCTCCACTGGCTGGGCGGGCACTGTTGGTGCTTCACCACCGGCATCACAGCACCCCCACCGAGTGGCTGGCAGCTTCACTGTCCGTGCAGTTCCACCATATCGAGAACCCAGATGTTGAGATGCAGCCCGCACTGGTCGTCCCTTATGGTACTTCAAGGAAGGGGTGATAGGGGGAGAGGATATGCACCTCGTGTGTCCGCGGAGGCACCACTTCCATGTCTATTCACAAGTTCTGGCCCGGAATCTCCTTCCACCGCAATCATCACCAGCTGCGTTGCCCTCTGCAGAGGCCTTGGACGTGTCATCACTTTCCCCGATGGTTGCATCAGAGGAGTGCCCTTTCCCTAGAGGGGCAGTGTGTTATAACCCTGCAAGTATCACCTCGATAAGCGATGTGGTACCAGGCTGCCAGTGCGCTACTCTTCAAATATTCTGCCAACAGCAGCTGCGTGGGTTGGTTACCAGAGGCCATCTGCAGTGGGTCGCAAGACTAGTGCACACAGCATGACATCTACCGCACAACCTACAAGAAGGCTCCTCTATATAGAGACAGAGCAGCCGCTGATCCCCCTCAAATTTTGTTCTACTGCATACTATACTGTTTCTATATTGTCATTTACTTGAATGTGGATCAATAAACTTTTGTTCATAGTGGCCATGCTGCTGATTGCGTCTAACTATAATGTTAGACAGGAAGTATTAATCACAATGCTGGGACAGAATAGCCAATGCCCTTACAATTGTGGGATCAGAGTTTCACAAATGTGACATATTTTATACTGATGGAAAAAACTGCTATCTCATGCAAGTACTAAAGTGAATGTGTCCATGCATATTGTCAAATTCCCCTTTTAGATTCTCCCATTTTAATGAATTGTTTACAATTTGGCTCATAAAGAACAACAACATAATACCTGAATGGATGAATTTGGTAATAATTTCTGCCTCCACACACACACACACACACACACACACACACACACACACACACACACACACTCAAATTTTCAACATAAGAAAATGCTGTTCGAAAGAGACTTTTGTAACTAAGATGGATAACTTACTGTGTCAGCACCAGTGAGATTAAGACCCAGACCACCAACTTGTGTTGTCAGGAGCAACACATCAATGGATGGATCATTGTTAAATCGTGTTACTACAGAATGCCTCATTCCTGGAGGTATACTACCATCCAATCGTAGATATGATACATTTGGCATGTTTGCCCTGTAAAGAAACAACAATGACATAATTAATTCAGTGTTTATAAGAGACATTATTATATTACTAGTTATTACCTCATGAGTACTGTACTTCTTCCAAGGTGTTCTGGCCCAAACATTCATAAATTTTTAAAAGGGTATTTCTGATTACTATCTCGAATCTCCCTAATGCTTTTCCCTCCACCTTTGTATATCTTTCGTTTTTTAATTCATAGGCCTCTCTTAACAATGCAGCCAAGAGATATGCCTCCACCCATCACCCTTTCCTTTCAACCTTAACTTTTACATCTTTTCTCTCTCTGAAGAAGGAAAATGTAAAAATATAAATGCAATGTTTCCATAAGTCACACATGGACTTAACATAGCTCATACTGAAACTAAATCAACAAAGCCATGAAAATATTCTGTTGCCTAAGCAATGATTGATAAAAAGGGACAGCTTAAGTATTTTCTAACTTTTAAAGTAGGCAAATAGTAATAGGAGATACTACTAGAAAATGGGACCAACAATACAGCACATTTGTTAAACATTATGAATTAGCATCTTCTTTCGCAACAGGCAGCACAAACAGCTCCTGTTACAAGAGATTATTTAAAAATTATTTAAATATAATACATAAAGTTGAAAATGTGTGGTAACTACATTGACCGTAAAACATATGAATGGAACAGTATATGTTAACTCGCCTGTAGACGCTAGCTAATTTGACTAAACAATGGGGGTGGGAGTGGGTAGAGGGTGGGGAATCCGTCATTAAATCTTAGTGCAGATTAACAGAATGAACCACAGCACTGCACAGATTCCAATGATAAATCAAATGATGAAGCTGTCCACCTATTAGGTAACAATCTACTGTCTGTAAGACGAATGATTGTAGCTGACACTTTACAGGGCAGATGGCAATGTTACCAGGCTTGGCTTATGGCACACTACACCCAGTCACTGCTAACTTGACAACAGGCAGGTTGTGGTTATATGTCTGAATTTATTTACAGTTACTACTTGTAACACATGAACTTGAAAAATTGAAAAGATCTATTTGAAACCTAATATCCTGAAATGTCATAAAGTTATTTGTTATTCTTCACAATGGAAATGAAAACTATTTTCACAAATCAACAAATATTCACAGTTTTTGGTTTTGTTGTTAAAGATTGTTTCGTTATTAATCAGTTCCATGATGAATGACAGAATAATTTATCAATATATCAACAGTTATAATCTGATGAAAGTACTCATAATGTGATAATAGATTGATGACATGCTCCATTTTAAATTCCCAAGTGTGTTGTAGTTACACTAATGGAAAACACCACTCATATAGATGTCAGAATCTGATTTAGAATAAACTTGTTCAGCATTGCTCCAACTATAATTGCTCCCTCCGACACATATAATTAAATTTTTGATGCATTCTTCCACAACATCTTTGTTTTTGGCTGCCTGTCTAATGACACTTGCAGTGCTGTTCACAATTTACATCCAGGTCTTGCTTATCATTTGTCTGACAGCTTCAACAAGATTTTAAATTTCAAAGAGATAGTGACACACACACTCTCACTCTCTCTCACTCCTTCTTTTGCAGCAATATAGTTAGATTATTTCTGCCCACACCTCTTCAATGGTATGGAAGCTGAATGATTTTATGCCCATACATTTCAGCAATCTCTTCAATTACCTACGTTGGAAATAGTGGTCTATTTTGTGTCACACTTGCAAGCAATTCAGCATTTCTCAAATCTTCTCCGAGACCCACTTTTCAGCCACTGAATAATATTGTCTGTTTCTATTGCCAAAGTTGGTGTCTTATCATGAAGAGCAGAATGATATGGGGCACTGCCAATAATGATCACGGATGGCCTTGCAGGATTTGTCATAACAGATGCCTCAAGCTACTTTTGAAAAACTATACTGTTCATCTTTTTGTGGAAATCACCTCTCTTTTTGGAACAAAACAATAACATGCAGTTTGGCACAAAATGGTCTGAAGCACCCTCCTTTTCCAACAAACCCATTGGGCTTTCCAGCACTTCACCATCTACATAATGACAGCAGGCACGAATCATCTAACCACACTATATTTTCGAATGTCGCACCCCTGATACTCCGCAGAAATCTGCACCACCAGGCAATAACATCTGTCCTTTCCACTAATATTCTGCATTCGTCAAACAGTCAATATCTGAAGCCTACATCTTTCAGCACTGCACATAATGAAAATCTGCTCTCTTTAAAAGGATCGGTTTTCTGAAGAGACATGAGTGACTCAAATAGTGTGGGGGTTCCCTTCTCTTATAATGGCTATATATATGACAATGAATAGCATCTTTCTAGAATTCATCCAAAGCTGTCACTTGCTTTCTCCTTGGCTGCTTTTATCCTGGAGTGTGGAGCCTTGCTGTGCCACTCTTATCACAATCGATACTGTACTTTCCCTATCATTATAACAGTGTTCTTGCTTACTTTCAAAGCTGCTGCAGCCTTCTTAACAACCTGAGCAACAGGAAATAAAGGTTCACCTTTTTCTTTCTCAAAGCAGTCCCTCACCAAAAACACAAATTCACCAGCCTAGCTGTGTAACAACCTCTTCCTCCTCCATTTCACTCCATGGTTTGGGCTGGCACAACTCATCACACTAGACATAGTTTGAAATGAAACAGAAGAGAATAAACACTACAACAAAAATGAAATAAATTACGAACTGAACTTCTATTTAGATAAAAAATGAAACATCAGCACCAGTTACACTTGAGACACTTACTGGTACATTTCAGATATGTGCATATATCAGGGCGGCAACACGGCTCATACTACCTGCTCAAGTACAGTATGTTACTAGCTGGCTTCTTGTTGTCACTACACAACGGAATGATGCTATTGAGTTGTCAGTGCCAAAAACTCATCTCCCAGACTACAGATGGATTGCTTTACTAAACTCAAAAGTGGCTGCACTATTCACTATGTTTTTGGATGTAGGTAGTGGGTAGGGACATGAGTTTCAAGACATGTAAGGAGTTCTATGGAGGTGATATTGAAATCTTGTGAGAAGCTTATGGTTTTTAGGATTTTCTGCAGCTCATGAAGAAATGTAGTCAAAAGGAAGAATATTGAATGTTTAGATATCTGAAAGCTGGCACAGCCATTCTGTCACATACTCTCCACACTCTAGTATCACAGTAGTGTAGTGAGACTGAACAGTCTGTCTTTAGATATTGGACACCTTGGGACTCACCTGCAGAAACATCTCACATTTCGGTGATCTTTTCCATTGACTGAGAGGAGGTAAAGGAATTGTTGAGTTCTTGGAATGTCTTCAGAGAATGGTTTTGTTGGAAGTTTTTAGTTCAGAAGTGATCAGCAGAGTTCACGGCTCATTCTGTTGGCTGTGGGTTGGAACTGGGTGATGAAGTTCTATTTCTGTTTAAGGATATAAGCAGATCAGAGGAAATCCGTACCTATGGCAGATTTATTGAGTACAGGTGGGGGAATGAAGGAGTAGGAGATTGGTGTTTAATGTCCTGTTGACAACAAGGTCATTAGAGATGGAGCACAAGCTCAGATTGGGGAAGGAAAGTGGCTGTCCCCTTTCGAAGGAACCATCCCAGCATTTGCTAAAGTGATTTACGAAAATCACAGGAAACCTATATCAGGATGGCCAGATGCAAGTTTTGAAGAGCTGTCTTCACGAATGCGAGTCCCTTGTGGTAACCATTGAGCTACCCTGCTCGGTGAACGAAGATCAGGCCTTTCAACTGACAGGATGTCTCTGGATAGAAGAGATCTGGATGAGAGGTTTAAGACTGAATGGTGGCTGGGTGTATGTGATTTAAACTCTGGTTGGACTTGGGTTAGAGATGTGTTGGACGTGGAAGGTTCAAAAAGATGGTGAAAGCTGGGTTTGTTGGCTCAGAAGGGAGCTGTTGGGGGATTATTTGAATGATGGTGCAGGAAGTGGTGAGAGTACCATCACTACTGAGGTAACAAAGTTCTGCATTTCTAACTGGGTGAGTTTGTTGAAATAGAAAGACATTTCAATGTGGGTCACTCCCATCATCATTGCAGAAGAAACAGCTGAAAACCCAAAAACTTTATATTAGTTAAACTCTTTGGGAAGGAACGAAGTTAAACAATGTTGTTTATAGCTTCCTCAGGAGGTATGAGGTTGGTTTGTTCAAGATTCCAGATGGCTTCAGTGAGAATTGTACTGAGAAACATGGTCCGAATAGGCTGTATTCTTATTACTATCTGTGTGATCGGCCAGTTTCAACCTTGGGTCATTTTCAAGCATGTAACTTAAGCTTCCAGTATCATTTTACATTGCTTGTACATGTGGACAGGAATACATCTTACTTCATATGTGGCACAAAAAGTGTCCACATCTACCAGCAATGTATTTGAATGCAGAATGAAGCTGGAAGCTTAAAATTTATGCTTGAAAATGACACAAGGTTGAAACTAACTGACTGCACAGATAACAAAAAGAATACAGCCTACTTGGACCATGTCTTCATTCTCAAAACATGTTGAGGCCATGAACCCCACAAAAATAAAATTTAAAGTTTCGTTGAGTGTGCCTAAATATTTAGAGGTTGAAAGGTGGAGGATTTTGGACTGAAAAAGGAGTCACTGGATGTGACAGCTTACAGCAGAAATGTATAACCAAGAAGGTGGGTAAGGGTGAAGTACTGATCAGTTTGAAATTTAATAAGCAACTGGTGAAAAGATGGGACTGAACTGACAGAGGAAATGTATAGTCAAGAAGGTGGGTAAGAGCTAAGTATTCATCAGTTTGAAACTTAATAAGTGATGGTTGGAAAGATGGGACTGCAGCCTCAAGATACCAGAGTGGCTGCTATACCACATAGGCCACCCAGAACTAGTTTCCTCAAACACAAGAGATAGGAACTTGCTCTCCGACATTCTGCCACACTCCTGGAATTAACATCAACTAACACAGCCAATCCTTTCCCTATAATGATTAAATTTATTTGATTATTGAAGCATCGATTGTTAATATTAATTATACAAGGAGTCCAATGAAATTTCTATAATTCGAAAGGTACATTGTCATTAATGTGTACAAAAATTGTGCGTATGTAACCATTACGAGTGGTAAAAGGAAGTAGATGCTTTCGTATTCATACCTCTGATGATACCTTCTCTAACACCATTAAAATCTCCAATATGTTAACATCGAAAATGGAAGTATTACCAACTTCCACCTTGCATACTTATCAGGTGCTATGGTAGAAATGACACATGAAAGTAACAAAATCTGCAAAATCACATTCTAGGGAGGTTCATGTTTACATGGTTCATTTGCAGTAATACTCACATACTAGGCAGCTAAATGTGACAACTGCTAGGTCGATTATGATGTCAGCAGTGGAAATTTGAGGAAACTAGTTCTGGGTGGCCTATATGGTATAGCAGCCACTCTGGTATCTTGAGGCTGCTGTCCCATCTTTCCAACCATCACTTATTAAGTTTCAAACTGATGAATACTTAGTTCTTACCCACCTTCCTGACTATACATTTCCTCTGTCAGTTCAGTCCCATCTTTTCACCAGTTGCTTATTAAATTTCAAACTGATCAGTACTTCGCCCTTACCCACCTTCTTGGCTATACATTTCTGCTGTAAGCTGTCACATCCAATGACTCCTGTTTCAGTTCAAAATCCTCCACCTTTCAACCTCTAAATATTTAGGCACACTCAGCGAAACTTTAAATTTTATTTTTGTAAAATCACATGAGAATCAGTTAATGGAGATCCATTGTATGGATAGCATGATAATGGTATTGGTGTTAATGTTTGAGGACAATCACTTGACAATCGTTGCATTGTACTATATTTACTAGCTAAATTTGATTGCAGTGTGAATGTTGAAGTTTGCATTACAGTTAAAAATGTTAAATACATTTATAAATACATTTATAAAGGATACAAAAGTGCAACTATAGAAGTAGGCAATGAAGGAAAACATGGGAATGAAGTAGTTCATATTGATGAAGCGAGCAGTTTTGTGAATGGCCATTGTGTCGGATCAAATGTGACTTTCCAATCCATTTTCAGTTGCACATTATTATGTTATTCATTTAACACAGACGCGATATGTTTATTTCAGAATAAGACAAGAATGAGATGCAGTTGAAAACATGGAGAAAAAAATTATCAACATTCTTTGCATTAAATAAAACTGATCCATAGGTGAATGTCCACCTTAATAATAATAATAATAATAATAATAATAATAAAGGAAGATGAGCGTATATGTGGCAATAACATTATTACATGCAAGTATGTAGTGTCTCAAAGGGTTGTAGAACTTTTTCATTTACATTTGGTATCATTTCATGTTTGTGGTCCTAAATCATTTGAAGATGTCAGAACTTATAATGGAACTGATTACAACACATTTACTCAAGCACATCATGCTTACTATATTGCTTAAAATGACAATGAATGGCATACATGTTTAAATAAAGCAAAAGGATTGAATGAAGCAAATGAATTGATTCTGTGTAATTTGTGCAATGAACGTACCGGAGGATGCTTTAGCATAGTGGCTTGAATTTGTGAGGATTTCTTAAGAGAATACAATGAAGAAATTTCTTACAACAAAGCACTATTAGAACAGTATTAAGAAAACAATAGTTGCTACTCACCGTACAGGGAGATGCTGAGCTGCAGATAGGCAAAACAAAAAAGGCTCTCAGAAAGTGAGCTTTCAGCCAACAAAGCCTACTTTGAAGATAGACAACATACAAATGCAACTCATAGGTACACGATGCAATTCCTCCTGTCATTCAGCCCTACCAGCCACAATTTTTAGTACGTTAGTCATGACACTCCTTATTATCACTGTACAAACATTTGTGACTACACAAATTATTTCCCATAATCGACTGGACTATTAGGTCACTGGATTAGTCAGCTATTTCATTAACATTATCAATTTAAACTTTCCTGTGAGGACAATGGGAGAAAAAATGACTTTTGCAAATGTTACGCAAAAACTAATTACGTGTACAATTCAATCTGAACTTAACCCTTACAAACACAGTAGTTTTGTTGCAGGAAGGTCAGACAAACAAATCAATTTAATCAATAACTCTGGGCTGTTAAAATTCACAGAACTGTGGGGTAAAATTTTTACAACCATCAGTTGTTCAAGCTGTAACTGCACGACCAAGCCGGTGGTGCAAGGGTCCAACCAATGAAGACCAAAAGAGGTTGAATAGGGGGAATAATTCATGTAGCCATAAATTTTTGTACAGTGGTTGGAGGGAGTGGCATGAACAACATATTAAAAATCCTGACTCGTGGCAAATGAGTATGGGGTGGGGGATGCATTTGATGGTCACTTTATATATATAAAAACTCTAAAACAGTGACCTCTAGTGAAAGTGTATCCCAGTACAAAATTGGACTACATTAAATTTCATACAAAAAAGACCACATTAATTTTTTCTCTAGGAGTAATAATTTGCACGAAGAGAGTGAGAGAATACCGAAAACCTTGTGCTGTGTGTGATGATGGCCAAATGGAAGGTGGGTAGTTGGTGTTAGAAAATGTGTAGCAGCAGTGTGGATTCGCAGAGTCACACAGCTGAAGAACATAAGTGTAAGTTATAAAATGAGTTCATTGTTTGTACTTTTAATGTATTATGTTTCCCCCTTTCAAGTCGATACCTCACTTACAATAGCTGGTATTAAGACAGCTCTGGACAAAGTATGTCATTCAAAACAAGTGGCACAAATGAAATAATTGATTAATGGTCACAGAAACAGGAGGAAACTCAGGAGTTACTAGACTATGGTTGGGAGTTTCTGTCAATTCTTGTGGTGGTTTTATAACTGTATACCATGAAATCATATGAAATTCAACAGAAGGAAAGGGGTTGGCAGGTGAGAGAGATCAAACAAAACTTGTATATCCCACAATAATGCCCCACATTCTTGGTTGGTCCACACTCTGAGAGACATATCTCAGAGTGAGAAACTTAATCTCTAATTCAGTTGTCAGTTACTTGGTACTGTGACAGTAAAATACTGTTCTTTTCTTTAGCGGACATTCTGGCAACAAAAATTAATAAGATATTTTCTTCTCTTTAGCTGGCAACAAAAATAAATTTGGTAAAGAACATTATTTTGTAACTTACGTAAACAAGTCATTTTCCAAGATATCCAGCATAGCTTTCAGCTGACAGAAAATAAGTGCACGATGTTGATTAACCACAAGATCTGTGGCTGGTCCACCTGGTGCCAATCCTATTCCACAGTCCAACAACAATTGCCTGCAAACATGTTTTTTTAACTGTCACACATTTCTTTAAATATGATAGTCAATACTTTATTGTTGTAAACAATTTGTTGTTTCACATTATGTCTGCTTTTATACTATATTGCACGTAGTAAATTTAACAATAAGAGATAAAATTTTAGCTTATGACTAGGGTTCGGATAAATATGTATTAAAAATTACAAAATATGTGCATGGAATATGGGACTAAGAATATACAATATGGAGATGAAAAACTTCTATTTTCAAATAAACCACACTTTATTATTCCAAAAACAAACAATTTTATACTTCTTCGGTCTCACTGGCATTATTTGTATTGTTACAATACACAATAACATGCTTTTTAAATTTTCAAAATTTAAACTATTTCTGTTTAAACGGAACACTGCTTTGTACTGATTGAAAGAACTCTCAATATCGCAGGATGCGATTGGCGCAAACTTAAATTTGCAAAATTCTGGAAGTGCGTGTGGGACTCAAGTACATCATCTATTCTTCTGCACAGCACACTGTTAAATTTTTATCAGCAGATTAAAACCTTTATTTTTCTGAAGTACATAACTCAATTTTTGCTTTAGCATCTCAGCAATGGATTCTTCTGCTTCACTAATTTTTATTTTTGTGCCTTTGATAATCTTTACATTGTCTTTCAATGATGATGAAGGGTTTCCAAGTGCCTTAACCTGTGTTAAAAAACAATAATTGCTTTTGGTGCACCACATCACTCTGTAGAGTATCATTTTCAAAAGGTTTTTTTGCACTCAAAATACTAGCAGACCCCTCTTCAAATTGAAAAATAGTTGTTTTAATGTCACTGAAATGATTAATGCAATATTCAGCCACTTCTAGCCATGTACCTTGACGTATCAGTATTGGTTCCAGTGGCAAAATAATATCCGGATACATCTCTTGAAAATTTGTGATCGTACTGGGAGATTTCAAGAATATTCTTTTTAATGTTTGATATTAAACTTCAACATCTGTATAATTTACCCTTATGCATTCAGCTAATCTATTTATTCTGTGTGTCAAGCATGTTACTGGGATCAGTTTAGTATATAAAAATTTCAGGACATCTGCAACTTTTACCATATAAGGAGCATCATCAGTTACTAACAAGAAACACCTGTCCCTATTTTATGCCATTAGGCCATAAAACACTCACAGCATCATTAAAGAAATCTGTTGATGTTTGGTGGTTGCATTTAGGAAGTTCTTCACAAGCCAACAGAAAGGATTTGGTCAATTTATCTTCAAATAGTCCTCCAATTACCATACTGCCAGTGCACTGCCATTGGGTGTCCATTGTCCCGTTGATGGCGAACCATATAGGACCATCCTGAAGTCCCGCTGATGGCGACCCATATAGGACCATCCTGAATTACATCTCGAATCGCCGCCAAATAATCCTCGTAAACGCTGCTGACATATTTTTTCTACGTATAGATTTGTCAGGAACATGCTTGCCTGAATATGTCTCCAGGAAGCCTTTAAACAGTGCGTTATTTAATGTCCATGAAGGTATATCTGTGCAAATCATGGCTTAACACAAATCTTTCAACACGGTAGAACTTTGGGAGTCACTGGTTGTTACAGCAGAAAAAAAAATTGTTGTTCGAATTTATTCTTCCTTGTAATATTTGTCTTATGTTTTGTGGTAGATATGTACTGTGATATTAGAAACCATTGCTCAGTCAACACAAATTTTCCATAAGTGCTACAAAACAGTACTTTACCATCTGCACTCAAGGAAAGATTGGTTTGGGAAATCTTCAATATATTTTTGCAATTAGAAACACAAGAGCTGCTTATCCTTCTTCATTTTTATGTATATATAAAAAACCACACACACACACACACACACACACACACACACACACACACACACACTGAGAAACACAACTTTTATACTTGAAAGAACACAGATGAGTAAATAACACAATGACATATAGTGCAAACCTCGTAATTATCAACAGTGAATGACACAGGTGTGATGTTACACATACAGCTAGTGCACTACTTATGAAGGTGTCCATAAGGTACACTGAACAAAACACTCGAGTATAACAATGAGGAAACGTTTAATGCTGCAGTTTTATTGTTCTCATCATTGGCATGAATCAGCTTACTTGACTGTAAGGACTAATTGTCTTGCCTTCCACGCGAAACACAACTCAATGACGAAAAAGAAAATGTGGAGGAACAGACATCATGTAACATATCTACGATGAAGGTGGCATAATGAGGTACTGTCTGTAAACTTCTTAGAGAGCCCTTGCATCTCAGTTTCGACTGGTAGCTTTCATGAACGTCGAAGGTACCGACAGCCTTTGCCATCAAAAGAAATTGCATTTTAGCTGCCTTAATTTAATATCATGTTTATCACTACAAACAAGTACCACATTTGATAATAGCACGTTCATGAATGTGCTTTCATGAACGCTTGTAACTTTGGAAAGACGTTTTCACTACAGGAGGTAACTGGTAGGCAAGGATTATGCTGACAGCAGTGGACCGCATGTCAAAAACTGCTCCCCCCTCCTCACGATTCCGAAGACATCATTTCAATACTCCACTCCCTGGCAGAGATTTTGCTTCTTTCCTTCTTCCCATAATCCCTGGGAAGCAACACTAAGAGGCTTGCAGGCCATATGAAAGACTAGGCTGCTTCAGATGGTGCTATCTGTGTTTTCAGCTTGTCCATTCTGAGGCCAGGAATCACACTTTGAAGTGCTGTTTAATGAATTTTTTAATGCTGTTACACTTGAAAAAGATCAGTTTTATACAACATGTATTGAAAATATGGATTTATGCAATTTTGATATAAAAATCTGGACTAAACTTTGAAATATGGGAAAAAATATAATAAACATTGAAATTTGGAAAGTGAAAGTTACATTTTCAGACTCCAAATGTTATGTTTTATGTAGAAAACTACAAAAAGAATGAAAACTACTGAAAGGAAAATATGTATTTGATATTAATCCAGGCCTTACTTATGGCATATGAAGAATTTAGCTCAATAGATATAATACTTTAATATCCTATTAACAAAAAGACAGAACAACTGCAATAACAGTTCTTTATGGGAATATATCATTTACATTAGTTTTAAGCAAACACATGGTGCACAAACCTAGTACAAGAGGCATTCAATAAGTAATGCAACACTTTTTTTTCCTCTGCCAATTACACTTGAGATAAATGAGGAATTTATGTGGGACATTGTGGAATATTTCCTTTTCAGCCTCTATAGTTTCAAGAGGTTCTGATAGGTGACAGTGTTATATGCAATCAAAATGTAGCCTGTAACGGAAGTGGCGTTCCAAGCAGAGAGCTGTGGTTGAATTTTTTTGGCAGAAAACCATAGCATCACAGAGAGTCACAGGCACCTGCAGATTATCTACAGGGACCCTGCACTGAACAAAAGCACAGTGAGTCATTGGACGAGATGTCTGTCATCATTGAAACAATGTTGTGCAAACCTGTCTGATATGCCGTAAGCCGGTTGCACACAACTGTGACTCTTGCAGTGTTGGAGCGTGCAGACACATTCATTCAAGTTCGACAGATCACAATTCTGGTACCGCGCGCCGCAGAATTTGAATCCGCACCAGACGTCATGGATGTCGAAGACTCCTAGAGGTCTCTCCACCATCGACCCATAAGACGTGGCGGCGCGTGCCTCCTGCTTTTAGAGGGCACCACAGTAGAACACGTGGTTCCAGTGGCCAATAGCAGCACCCCCAACAGCATACTTAAGCACCTACCTCTCGCTCAGCCAGCTAATCTAATCTCGCGTACGTCTGTTGACACATCACCTCGCGTTAGACCGCTTACTTACTTGTTCTGTGTACGAGTGGACGTGTTTGTTAGTTTGCCTTGTGACTCCATTGTTCGGTCTTGTTGTTGTTCATTCTGTCCTTCGTTGGTCGTGACTGTCCTCTCCCAATGTGTTGTTATTAGTGGGCCTCTCCGTGGGTCCCGCTGCGCTCTCTGTCTTTTCAACCCCGTGACTGTCCCAGTCGCAGTTACAACAACAATCAAACACCTCACTGCTCAACTGACATCTCTGTTGGTAGTGCTGACACATTCAACCACCAGTTGAGGTACTAAAAGATGAGTGCCTGCTGCTTTCCTTGCTGCCTAACAGAACACCATAGAGAGCAATGAAGGACCATCTGCGTGGAAATGCTTGCGTGAGACTGATTGTGACAATTTTTTGTCAGACAACATTGTCACAGGTGATAAAACATGGGTTTATCACTTCAACTGAAAACAGAATGGCAATCCACAGACTGGTACCACACCACTCCTCTTCCGAAGAAAAAGTTCAAAGGTACATCCTCACTCAGTTAAGACAAGGTGATGGTCTTCTGGAAGTCTGAAGGGGTTATTCTGTTTGATGTCCTCCATCATGGTGCAACAATCAACTCTGAAGCGTATTGTGCTACCCTCAGGAAAAGTGCAGAAACAACTTCAGTGTGTTTGCCACAACAAATTCAAAAGAACTTCTCCTTCTCCAAAACAATGGAAGGCCCCACACAAGTCTGTGCACCAGAGAGGAGATCACAAAACTACACTGAACTGTTCTCCCTCATTCACCCTACATCCCAGATCTTGCACCTTTCAACTTCCATCTGTCTGGCCCACTGAAGGATGGACTCTGCAACAAGCAGTGCATGGAAGATGGGGAGGTTACTGATGCAGCAAGATGGCTCTGATGTTGAACAGGCACTTCCTTCAAGATGGCATAAGGCTGTTGCACTGAATGGAGATTATGATGAAAAATAGTTTTGTAGCCAAAATTGTTGGAAATAATATGGTGTATTGGGCTTCTGAATAAAACCAACCTGCTTTCTGAAAAAAAAAAAGTGTTGTATTACTTATTGAACACCCCTCGTAGATAAAGGGGTAGGCAACAAGTACATGGGATGTTAATGTATGTATTTGGTAAGCAGGGTAATCACAAAGTTGTATTAAGCAATTAATAATTCAATAACATCCCCCGCCCTCCAACCTCCATTTCATTTTCACTATGATCATAATTACTTTTTGCAGTCCAATGGGTTACCTGATTGAACTGTTTGTTTTCCTGCCGTTCCTAGCAATTCACAACATGCATCACTCCATTGCTCATTATGGAACACTCAATTATTGAAGCTGTTTTTGCATTTACAAATCAATGTCTCGCTATACTAAGTCAAAGACGGCGAGACACACCTTTTTCAGACACATGGAAGGTTCTATTCTGAAGATCATATTTAGTTAAAAAAAAAAAAAAAAAAAAAAAAAAAAAAAAAAAAAAAAAAAAAAAAAAAAAAAAACAACAACAACAACAACAACAACAACAACAACAACAACAACAACACCACCACTCCAGGCCATTTTTACTCTTCTATTTGTATCCTTTGTCGTCTTGTCATCTTCGGGGAGAGGGGGGGAGGGAGAATTCTCTTCAGTGTTTTAGTTATAAGTAGGGTTTTCAGCCCCACTTTTACACCAACTCTATTGTTATCTCAAGCCAGGAGACCAACAACATACTTGCCAGTTGCAGTTTTGCAGGTAAAAGTGTACTGCTCTACCATCTGTTGGCAAAAGGCAACAGGGTGTTATCAGCTAATTGTAGGGATGTCTGTGCTAACACACTGTTAAGATCTTTGCAGGAAGTGAGCAACTTGGAAGAAATCAGGAAGTACAAATAGAAGGAATCAGTAAATAAAAACTGTCTTTGTGCCATTAACATGCATTCTGGATACATCTTTCCAGTCTGAGGATTTGAAGTTTCTCTAGGGTGGCAAAGTACAATTTTGGTTATACAGAATCCTTTTGTCCAACACTCATTTCAATTGTGTATTCCTCACTGTCCTGATGAAGACTAATTTCTTCACAACACTAACACTGAATGAATCAGTTTCTTATCTCTTCACAGCTGTTAGTACAGATTTTGTCAGAACATAGTCAAAAAATATTAAGACAGTTGAGTAATCACAAGCAAAGTGAAAATTCAAAATCATTAGCTAGTTCTATATCAGCTCTGCTCATCACTCGCAAGTGTTTGACTGTCATGCACATGAACATGTCTAAGACCCATATTATACTGTCAAAGCTCTTCAACAAATATTTTATAAAAGTTAGGACTGAGCTCTAACTTTATAAAAGAAATCTGATAAATTTCTCTGACAATTTAGTATGTGCCTAAAGCCAGTTTGTTCCTATGTAATTAATACATGTACAACAAAAGTGGAGAATAATAAAATTAAGTCAAATATTATATGTGACAGTAGGTCTCAGACACATATGGCACAAATAGCTTTCTGCTCCAGCGATCTATCACTAGTAGTAATAATATGATGATATGATACCCAAAAAGGGCAGCTTTTACTGTAATTAGAGCTTCCTGGACATAACATGTCACACAAGTTCAGAATGTTACCCATCATCCTTTATGATTACTTGTCTCATTTGCACCAAAAAGCACTTTCAGACTTTGTAACATCATATTTTCAAGTATTTGCCTAAACAAATAGTTAACAGTAGAAAAAATTATACCTTGCTTTCAGAACTTTATGTTCTTTTGTTAGGGGAAGAGAGACATACATTGGGGAATGTCAGAAGGGAGAGGTAAGGCACTTGGACCCCACGTGATAGATGGTAAACAACATGTGGTTTTGTATGTTACTCTGCCTTTTACGTTGTACAGTTTATTAGTGGTGGGGCTGGAGTAAGTGGTGGTGGGTTGGTACATGTGACAAGTTTTACAGTGGGAATTATTGCAGGGGTAAGGACTTTAGTGTAGTGAACAATGATCTGAGAATCTCACAATTTCACAAGTATGTTACGGAGACTAGGAAGGCAAGGAAGATAACAGTGCACAGTGTGGGAAGAATATCGAGAGATATTCTCATTTCAGGGCTAGAGTGGAAAACAAACAAGGTTTTAGAGAGACTTTCTGATGGGCTTGGGAGAAATAGTGTTCAAGGGTTGAAAGATCGTATGTATGTGGGATGTTGGGTTTCTCAACTTTTAAATATTTCTTCTGGCTTGTACTAGGAATTTCACCACCTCAAGGAAAGTACTGGTTAACCACTGAGTGTACTTGTATATTACAGTTTTCTCAATTGAATTTTAAATTTGATGCAAATCATGTTTTTTACTAAGTGATCCACTCGTTCACATATAACATAATTGGATGGCCAAAAAATTAGTCACCAAGTGGTGGCAGGAGAACACAAATATAAAGGTAATTAAATTTACAAGCTTTCGGAACCAGTGACACCTTCTTCTGACAGAAGGTTTGAAGGGGAAGGAAGAGGGGTGAAGGAAACGGACTGGCGAGGCTTAGGGAATGGGGAAGTTCGGAAAAGTCATCCCGAACCATGGGTCAGGGGAGACTTACTCTGACCCAGGGTTCTGTGAATCTTTCCTTCTCATCCCGTCCAGTTAGTCTCCCCTGCTCTGGGGTTCTGGGTGACTTACCTGAACTCTCCCCATTCCCTAAACCTCACTAGTCCTTTTCCTTCAACCGTCTTCATTCCTTTTCAGCACTTCTGCCAGAAGAAGGAGACACTGGCTCCAAAAGTTTGCAACTTTAAATACATTTTTGGGGACATGGAGAATACACAAGTACAACGTTACTACAATATTTGGACGTCTCCGGGTGACACTGTTAACACCAGCCAATCCTTCCACTCTACAAGTTTTCATCAGGATTAGCCAAAAGGCACTCTTCATAGTCTAACCTAATGGTCATTTCAGTATACATGGAATGATTGTTGTCAGCCAAAAATAACCCGCATAATTTGTGCAAAAGCAACAAATGTGATTAACTATGCACATGGATCATCAATTAAGATGATGCTGAGATTATCTTCACAGAATTCTGCATCATCCAGTAACTTCCGAGCATAAATCATCAAATGACGAGCTTTCCCTCATGCCATCCAACAACTTTCAAAAAAGGAAATTGTTAATTTTGATAGCTGATTTCAACAGTCATAATCACATTTAGGGTTATGCTCAAGATGGCAAAAAAGGAGAATTCTATTAGATCATAGTTAATGAACTGCCTCTCATTCAGATTACAGAGCTTCCTACTTCCTATGATACTAAGTGGTGGTAATGTGGATTTACCCAAGAAATTCTGTCTATGAGTCTCTGACTGGCACAGTACTGCACAAAAGTGGAATGCATGCATTTTCCAAACAAACAGTACTGACTGATGATTGTCAGCTTTATCTGGCATAGGAGGTTCTTTTCACATGAAGATACAATTTTAGGACAGCAGACTAGTTGACATTTGCTACTTCATTAAAAGAGAAGGTCAGTGCAGTTGAACAAATTTCTGAAGAATATTCTGGGTTGCACTAAGTATTCGTTCTTTCTCCTCCTCTGTGAAGAAGAAAAGGGTACTACTGATGACAGAATTGGACATGATTATGAGTAGTGAGCAAGCATGGAGGTTGTGAGACCTCAGCCATGATTTTTCCCAAACAAATTCATAGTCTAACTTTGAGAATAAGTGGACTGCTTATCAGTTCTTGTCAAAAGTAAAGTAACTATAACTATCAAAATACAGAAGAAATGATTAAGCACTGTGCCCATGAAATTAATTATTTGTGTTATTCCTGTGCAAGTGTAAGGTGGGAAAAACATCTAACCATAATGAGCTAAGAATGGAACTGGTTGTCACGAGCTGGCTTCTCCAGCTGAACAACTCTGTTGATACTTCCAGAATATCCTAAATGTATGAGAAATCCAAGCTCATAGCTACTCCGAGGCCAGACAAGACATAAGGGACCTAAAACTACACAGCCTGACTTCCCTGTTGTGTCATGTATTTTCAAAATTCTTGTACAGGTTATAACTACAGATACTGATGAAGAACCATCCATTTCTTATCACCAGCAAGAAGTTGGTTTCAAAAAAGAAAAGAGCTGTACCTTCAAGACACTACATGACTTATCACGTAGAAAATGGATTACAGTGAAGGAAGACTAAAGGATATCTGAGCTGCTTATATTACACTGAATCATTGCATTCTACTGACATAGGTCTACGACATCACACAGGGCTTCGATCGAGAGACCACTAACGAAACTTCTCAAGACAAAAAGACTCTTGTAGGGTTCTACAACAAAGGAGCACATGGAGGGGGGAGGGGGGGGGGACAGTGGGTGTTTCTCCAGGGAAATGCAATGTGCTAGTACCAATTGTACAGAATACAAATACAGTCTCTACCTGAAGAAACTCAAAATTTAATTTTATCAAATGACTCTTATTACAGGACGCAGAAGTACTGAGTGAGAACTGCCAAAATCACTAGATTCGTGTTTTGCCTGCTATAGGGGGGGAAAAAACAACAGTTGAAACCTTTCAAGGACACAAGAACAAGAAGATGACAAAGAGCTTGCAGATTACCTGAGACACTGCACAGCTCTCACGTGGCTTGGTGTCACTTTGGACCTAGTGCTAACCTTTAATAAAACTTTGTGTCAAAACCAAACAGAAAGTGGATGTAAAAAGCAAGATAGTATAGAATACTACAGCAACAATTTTAGGAATGCAAATATACACAGTAAAAACTTCTGAATTAGCACTATGCTACCTCAAGGCAGAATATACTTGCATCATGTATCAGACTGACACTCTTCAATTATACATGTAGGACTTAATGAAATATGTTAGGGGTTATCTTGAACCCATGT
The DNA here is from genome assembly GCF_021461395.2 of Schistocerca americana. NCBI lineage: Eukaryota > Metazoa > Arthropoda > Insecta > Orthoptera > Acrididae > Schistocerca > Schistocerca americana. The sequence goes on from NC_060120.1 coordinate 576,498,561, forward strand.
CCGAAGAAACTGTACTGCCTTGCCAGAATAGAGTGCGTGCGCGCACATGTAATGAAAAGGCCTAAGCTCTATCATCTACAGCTCATCCTCTATTCAGACATTGTCCAGCATAACAACAACTGAAGTCAAGGAGAGCAATTGAGGTGTTAATACGATCAGTTAAGTGAGCAAGATTAAAGGATTGGCACGTCACGAGTGAGTACTCTAAAGACTGCCCAGTACCAGAGGAAAGACTACCACTAGCCCACAAATAAGACCAGGCTGCTTGAAAGTAACTTAATGCTCTACAATGTTGTGTCACACAGTGCACATTCATCTTGCAAAGATGAAATTACACAGATTCAATGTGCAACCACTGTGTTAAACAGACAGTATGCTGAAAATGAGCACCTACATATATGCCAACAAAATGGCCAATGCACTTACTGTGGTGAAACACAGTTCAGGAAAAATATGATTCCAAGTCAGTTTATATATTTTTGTAATAAAGTATTACTTCATTAATATATTATGCTGTACTGTCCGTGCTTTCTATATACGTGCTTCTGACTTGAGAAATAAATATACCTGGTTTCTATCTCATATGATGGCCATTATGTGAGCTCTTGAGTGAATGGTTATTTCACTGTTCTGCACACATTAGGGGACTTGGTAAAACTACCATCTGAGCAAGATTTAAAATCTCAGCTTACAAAAATAAAATAAATAAATTTCAATGACAATGTCCAAAGCACAAAATTTTAAGGAACTAGTATTAGAATTTCTTTTATATAATTTTTTTGACAAGTATGTTACACAAAAACATTTCAAACTAAACAAAATCAGAACAACCAACTTACTTTAGAGCAGGAAGTTTACAAGCATGTTGTATGTCAGCCATATTTGTGTTGTTCTGTTTCAGACGACTGCTTATTTTCTCAAATTGTGGATGCTGAGATGTGAGTACCAGCTTGGGATGATTACAAACATTCTGCAGATACCGAAGAGCCTGAAATTGTACATGTTATACCAAAATAAAATCATGAGTGAAAGGATATATGCAATCATGATGTGACACCCTATATTTTGTGTAAAAGTAGTTTATATTTTCCCTTGGTATTAAAAAGACATCTTTGATGCCTTTCTCTGCGATATGCACCAACACAACATTTCTCCTGAATTTACACTATTTTAACACATTTTTTGAAACAATTCTCTTTTATAGAAATTATAGGAGTGTGTTACCATAAAGAATAGCTAAATAAAATGGCACTCTTCCTCCATTGCTCTGCTTTGTTTATAATCACATGGTATGCAAATCGACAATCTACTAAAACATTTCACTTCTTGTTGTATAACAATGCTATTTCCCACTGATTAGGTTGGTGATATAACATTACAAAACTATCCTACTAAATTACTGCAGCTACAAAGGCTATAAAAGTAAAGTACATCCTGGACAGAATATTCAACAAATCATTTCCAGTTTTCATCCATATACACAATCTCTAGAGTGTACAGTTACCAGTTAACATTTTAAGCATAACAATAGTCACGTAGGAGAATTTAGTAAATTTACTGACATTTTAAAAATAGCAAAAGATTTATAACAAGAATATTAACACTGGTGAAACACATTCAGTATCAGGACATTTTCCAAGTGTTATACTACAAACAGTCAATTTATCAACATTCTGTTAACTGCTAATTTTTATTTGTTAACTAATCTCAACAAATCATCCACTGTTTTAGTATCATTTTCTTCCAATTATTACCTTCTGCTGAAAGAATTATGGTGCCATAAACAAATGTCAACAATAATCACATAATTCAAGGCACTAATTTTGAAAAAAATCATACACTAGGAAAAATTCTCAGAAAATGTATTATTCCAAGGATGGCAATTCAATATATTCGTGATTTGATTCACAACAGTTGTGACACAGAATTTTTGTTTCTTCGGGTTGGTCATGAGACAGTTCCATTAAGCAAAACTACATTGCTCACTGCAATATCGTGTCTCTTTGCAATAAGTTTTTCCAACTTTTTTTTCTTTTTTTTCCCCCACCCAACAATCAATATGAGCAGAAATTAAAAACAAGTGTGAAGTAGTTTTCGACATAGTTCTTTTCCATTTGTACCTTCACAAGTGAACAAAAGAGTTTTTGAACATAAAAAGGTGTCTAGAATTTGTTCATGTTTTCACTGATATGTCTTTACACTAAGTGAATATTACTTTTCTTATCATTCTGCACAGTGTGTGCACACACATTCAAACTATGTGATAAAGAGAAGCTATCAAGATCTAAATGCCACTTATGTTTTCTGGCTGCATTATTACAGTGGTGGGCTCCCTGTTTATAAACCTGCAGTCATAAAGTCATACTCTGTCAAAACCATTTCTGCCTATTGTAGTTTGCACTGCACACAGGGAAATGAAGCTTAAGAAATGCTTCCCAAACGCTAGGCATTATGCTTCTCCTGGTCCCATTTACAAGGAATACTACATAAAAATTGCAGTCTTCTACACGGTGAAACTCATGTAGCATCTTTAAATCATATACCATAACAGTAGGAGTAAATTTCTTCTTCCTTTTCCTTAATTGCCAATCAGAGGTCATGTCACTTTTATACTATTTTATTTAACATACTTCCATAATCAACCAATCTGATTTCATTCCATATATCATTTTATCATCAGTAACTCAAGTTAAAATTTACTGCAGGATGTGTCATAAACTCAATCCTATAATTTCAGTTGGTATTCCAGATCCTTGCTCCAAATTATCCTTTCTGGCAGCTGTTATATCAGGTCTTGTTACCACAAATGGTCTTTATTATACAACTGCTACAAAGGAAAGGGGGGGGGGGGGATGCCTACAATGAAATTACATTCAAAGCAGATTTGGAATGTTTGCACTGCTCATTCAACATGTGGTCAAAGTACTTTGTTCCAGCATGAAAAGTTGGCTTTTATAAAATGAGAGAGTAAAGACACATTATGAAACTGGTGCACACTAATCAATGATGTTTCCATCATCAGATTACTTTCTGCCAAAATGATAATCAGGTTAACCATTAGATGACTCACTACTTACAACACCAGGTATATTCTGGTTCAAAATCATCATCTAAATCAATGAACTGCTATTATGTGTGGTCACTTGTATAGCAGCGTAAGTCATGATACAGCACTTACTCAATTTACAGTACAAAAATAAAATAAAGAAAATGACAAGTACCTGAAAGATGTGGGTGTTTCCTTGCACTGAGGCTGCAGATTGTCCCTGGGACAATGTATCCTGGAGAGATTGTAAAGCTTTTGATCGAGCAAAATCTTCATAGAGTTCTTGCTGCAAGGGACTGAGATCGCAGTAATAATCCTAAAAATAATATCAGAGAATTAATTTCCCATACAAAAAGTCACTGTATACAAGTTAACGAAAATTAAGGGAAAATGACGAACTTGTCACAACTGAATAACAAGCAAATGGCTAATCAGGGCATTAGCAATCATGGATGATTAAATTTCTCTAGCATTTATGAATTTCAACTGTAAAGTCATAGGTTCTCTTATACAAAACATTTTTTATGTACTAATTCATTATAATAAAGTGTGCTACACTGAATCAAGATAGCAATTAAATTACTGATTAAGAAGAATTTCTGCTAAACGTGGTGAATTTACAAAACATAACTCTGAGAAGACTGACTGAGGTTCCTTACTAACATATTAGTGACGATAACAGGGATTACAGATGGCAATGTTTCCCTGTGGATGGTTAAAGCTATAAACAAAGAAATACAAAAGGAATTTCACTGATTGACTGTTCATTGGTTCTCAGTAGAACATTTTATACATTGTGAATGAAAACATGCACACAACAGTGGTGTAATAGTCTAAAATATTTATTATTTATTTCACAAACAGGTTCTCGGCTGTTACAACATCATCAGGTACAATGATAAGTATGTTCTGCAGTGAAATTTTGTTGGACCAATGATTTTAAATTAAGGCATCTACAGAGTATTTCCATTTCCAGAGATGAAAGATGTTAAAGTAAGAGTAAGGAATAAAACGGCCCACCCGGTAACATACTGCTTCCCGAGCGGGAAGGCGTGCCAGTCCCCTGCATGAATCCTCCCGGCGGATTAGTGTGCTGGTAAGCCTGTGGATGGTTTTTAAGGCGGTTTTCCATCTGCCTTGGTGAATGCACGCTGATTCTCCTTATTTTGCTTCAGTTACACTATGTTGGCGATTGCTGCGCAAACACTGTCTCCACTTACGCGTACACCATAATTACTCTACTACGCAAACATTGGGGTTACACTTGTCTGGAATGAGATGTTCCCAGGAAATTCCACTGGCGGCTGAACCACACAATAACCCTGGGTTCGGTGTGGGGTGGTGGTGGGGTGAGTGGAGTGCTGTAGCCTGTTGTGGGGTTGTGTACCACTGAAGGCTACAGTAGGGACAAAGCCTCTCCGTCCTTTCTAGGTCCCCGGTTCAATAAATAAATACATACATACGTACATACATATAAGGAATAAAAAAAGAGGGATTATTTCAGTATAAATGTGATTTAAGATTATTTAACTATGATAAAAAATGTGCCACATTAACAAACTGCAGTATTCAGTCATTCATAGAAAAAAATAAATTGAACAATAAACTTTAGTAACAAGTTCCAAATGTATGGCTGAACAAAAAATCTACCTTTAATAGTTCCTAAATTAGAAACAGATAAGATATACATGTAAGCGAAGCAACCGTTATCATACAAAGTAAATTTTTTTAGACCAGCAAGGGAAATTATAGTAATTGAAATAAAGGAAGATGTGGCATGTGAGTAAGAGTAGTATCTGCATTTAGAAGTGGTGAGTAAGGGAACAAACTTATTAAGCTTGGGCTGATGGACATATTTTTATTGAATTCCATTATTCAAGATTGTTCATCTACCTTCTTTTATGCATGTGATGTAATACTTCATGTTTGATCTTGTAACTATGGCCTTCTTTAAGCAAGTAGTCAGCAAAAGTAGAGTCCCCTTTTCTAAGTTGGCTGTCATAAGTTTGGCTCTGAGCACTATGGGACTTAACATCTATGGTCATCAGTCCCTTTTCTAAGTTTCTAACTTCTGTGGTGTTCCTTCAAGTAGGTACATATTACCCCACTAGACTGACCTATATAGAATCTGTCACTATTACAAGTAATTATAATTTCCACTCTTCTTGAGAGCTGGAGTGCTGTCTTTACCACTGGATGAAAAGTGTCCAACTTTCTGGCTACATCCAGTGAGATTTTTCCTAGACGTGAAATTGTGCACCATTTATTCTGTTCTTGGGTGGTGGGTCAAGAACATGGTAAAGAAGAGAATACACCTGTTGTTTCTGTTTTTTGTGCAATATGGAACCCATCTAGGTACGGGGGTAGCTATTATTTGATGCTATTTGTCTGATTGTATTTAATTCCATTTGGAGGTTATCTTCACACATGGGATTAATATTAGATGATGTTAGCAACTTATTCACTAAACCTTCTCACAGACTTACTAGTTAAATCAGAGGTAACCGGTTATTACAGATGACGTAAGGTTAGCTACATAACCTGCCTAATGCAGAATTATTTCCATTGAAAAGACAGGATGTACAAACAATTGGAAAGTCTAGTTATGGGATGTAACCAGAAAGTTTAAATCCAGGAACATAAAAACACCATTTTATGTGCAGAACACTGTTGGTCACTGTTTGTCCAACAGTACTCCAGCTCTCAAGAAGAATGGAATATAAAATTACTTGTAATTGTGGCAGATTCTATATATGTCAGTCCAGCAGTGTAATATGTATCTACTTGAAGGGACACCACAGAAGATGGAAACTTAGAAAAGGAGACTCTACTTTTGCTGACCACCTGCTTTAAGAAGGCCATTGTTACAAGGTGAAACATGAAGTTTTACATCACATCCATAAAGGAAGGAGGATGAACTATCTCAAAATAATGGAAATTAATAAACATATGTTCATCAGCCCAAGTTTAGTACTGAATGGCCAGAAACAGTTCCCTTACTCACCACCTCTAACTACAGTTACTGCTCACAATCCCATGCAGGCCATTTGTAAATTACCTCTCTTACTACCATGCCACATTTTTCTTTATTTCAGTTACTATAATTTCTCTTGTTGTATTAAAAAGTTTTACTTTGTATAATCACAGCTGCTCCATTTACTTGCTTTGATATCACTGGTACATCTTACATGTTTGTAATATAGGACCAATTAAAGACAAGACTATTTTGTTTAGCTACATCTTTGAAACATGTCATCAAAGTTTATTGTTCACTGATTTTTCTCCCATGACGACCAATTGTAATTTGTATATAGTTCAGTAACTAATGTATCATTTTATTTTAGGTAAATAATCTTACATCACATTTACACTGAAATAATCACTTTTGTTTTATTTGTGAATCTAACATTAACATCTTTCATCTCTGGGAAGGGAGACACACTTTGGATTCACTAGTTTAAAATTTTTGATCCAACAAAACTTCACTGCAGAATACACTTATCTTTGTACCTGACAATGGTGTAATGGCTGAAAACCAGTTTGTGAAATAAATAATGTGCTGGTGGAAGCTGTCACCAGCACTTCAACTGCCAAAGAGGAGATCGACAGTAGACACCAGCGGAAGTGAGCCTGTCAGGAAAAAGGCTAGAAACGCGCCGCCAATGCCCTCTCGGCCGCCAGTATTTATATTGCTCTCACAGACTGGAGGGCCCAGTCAGTCATCCAGTGAGTCACTAAGTCACAGTCCAGTTGCTTGCAGTTGCTGACAGTAGCAGTTGCAATCAGAGTCTCAGTCTCAGGCAGCACATAGCGACCAGAGTAGAGTGCATAGTGGGACATGTACTTCACCAGCAGTGAGGCTTAAGTGGACTATTATGGAAAAGCTTGTACCAAAACAATTAGCTTGAAGATAAGTAATTTCTTATTCTTATGAATAAAGAACCCTGTTAATACATGCGTGCTGTTGTGTTACTGGAAGAGGATACTGGTCACCAAACAACATCCTCCTCCTTGCTTCCCATGGCACAAGCCTAAAGTGACAATGAGACGACACAAAAACTGGTGACAAGTATAACTGAGTGCAGATTTTGCTTGCTTCCCTTGTGTTTTCGCTTGCAGGGGTGCTCATTTCTATTTGCTAATGTGTTGTTGTGTTCTTGCAAGTATTACAGCAGGGGAGCCACAGAACTAACCAAATTTATATTTTCAGAGGCTTTGCTTGCTTTTTGCTACAAAGTATTTGTGTAAACCATGGCTAACAATGTGATGGATCTAACACAAGCTTTTCAGTTTCAGAACAAACAAATTGCTGCCCTATTAATGAAAGGACAACTACTGGCTGCACAAGATGCGTCGGCCACCCAACAGACAAACCGACAAGTCCAACAACTGCCGCCGACCAGTGTACCCACGTTCCAGGAATTTAATGGCACAGAAGAGGAATGGTTCGAATACCTGACACAGTTCCCAGCACATTGTGAAGTTCATCGAGTTCAAGATACTGTAAAGCTGCAATACTTTATTTCGACTGCGGGATCCCCAGTGTTCAGGTTAATACAAAAACTATTCCCAAATGCATCTCCCGACAAACTCGGTTATGACCAAGTAATCACTGCATTAATCAAGTACTATGACCAGCAAGTCCATGTATCTGCAGTCGGATATCAGTTCTTTTGCTTACAGATAAAGCCGGAACAGACGTACCATCAGTGGTACACAGATCTAACGGGCATGACTAGGAAGTATAAATTTAAGTGTAGTTGTGACAACTTTTACAGTGATTTAATGATAAGAGATGCTACAACATTCAATGTCCCATATAGTAGAATACGGGAACAGATCTTAAAATACTCTGATCCATCACTTCCCCAAGCATTGCAAATCTTAGAGCATTATGATTCGGGTGCCATAACGGCTGATAAGTTTGACCAGGCCCCGACTGATCGGGTTGAGTCGCCCCTTGTTCGTGACTGCCCCAAGCAGCCACAACAATGAGTGGTACACAGCCGTGCGGACAGTCATGTAGACAGGTAAACAGACCTGTGAACTTTGTGACATCTTGCCCTAGATGTTTTGATCACCATAAAGACAGGATTGCCCTTCATATATAGCAATGTGTTACATGTGTGGAAAAGAGGGGGCCATGTCCAAGCAGCTTGTTTGCAAATGGCACAAACTGCCAATTTTGCTTGCTCTCAGAAAAAACAGGCTCACGCAAATGCAGTAAACACTGTGTTTTCCAAACCTACAACAGATTCTGACAAATGTAAGATTAAGGTTGTACAACGATGTTGTAACAAACTATTTGTCTTATTTCGAATCGCTGGCCGTCATGTGAACATTTACTTAGAGACAGGCGCCTCAGTAACTTTGCTTAATTGTGCCACGTACGAATAGTTAGGCTTATTACGCCTTCCTAAATCTAGCAAGCACCTCACTGCTTACAATGAACAGGAAATTACAGTGCTTGGACAGAGTAGCTTGCCTGCCAACTTACAAATCTCGCACGAGGACAGTGAATTTTACTGTGTTGAAATCAAGAGACAGTGAGAACATTTTCGATTTAGATACCTTTGACTTGTTTGGACTTAGCATCCACCAAAATGTACTTTCCATATCAGCTTTTGCACCAGAAGACAGTGTTGCTAGCTAGCTTAAAGAATTTCCTGAACTATTTTCAGAAGGAATTGGAAAAGCTAGTATGTTTGTAGCACATGTTACATTGAAAGACAATGTACAGCCTAAGTTTTTCTGAGCCCACCCCATTCCAATTGCTGAAAGAGACAAAGTAGCCGGTGACTTGAAACAATTACAAGACAATGGTGTAATTGCTCCCATTCAAGCTAGTCAATGCGCAAGTCCTCTCGTATCATTGCCTAAGACTTCTGGTCGCATTCACATTTGTGTTGACTTCAAGTCTACAGTCAACCCACAGACAGTGGTTGACACTTATCTGTTACCTCACCCTGAGGAACTCACGGACATGCTTGGTGCAGGACGTTAATTTTCTAAGATTTGCATGATGCCTACTTGCAAATTCCATTGGATGAAGCACGACAGAAAGTATTTGTCATAAATACACATGTTGGATTGTTCAAGTATTTGCATTTGCCCTTTGGCAGTTTTTCTGTACAGTCATTTTTCAAAGTTACTTGGAAAAGCTGACTGCTAAAGCGTCATTTTGTTCAAACTACCTTGATGTTATTGTTGTCTCAGGTTGTGCACCAGAGGAACACCTTGCCAATTTCTGTGCTCTGCTTCCATTGTTGTCAGAAGCAAGATTCAAATGTCATCTTGAAAAGTGCGACTTTTTTTCAAATTGAACTACAGTACTTAGGTCATGTGATAAACAGTCAGGACATGCACCCCCTGCAATCTCATTTGCTTGCAATCTATGACTTGCCAGATCCTCACAATGTGTCTGAACTGGAGACAGTACTATGCAAGATGACGTACTACATTCGGTTCATACCTAATGCCACTCAGTTCGCAGCTCCATTGCATCGCTTGTGTCGCAAAAATGTGCCTTTTGTGTGGACTAAAGACTGTCACGACGGGTTTCAGAAACTCAAAAATGCTTTGCTTAGTGACAGATATTTAGTGTAAGCCAGTAGTTTTCCAAGCTGACACTTCTTCCTACGGAATTGGCACTATGCTTTCGCACAGAATTGGTTCACAAGACAGACCAATTGCTTTTGCCTCAAAGTTGTTGACTCAAACTCAGTGCAATTATTCTCAGACAGAAAAAGACACTCTCGCTGTTGTGTATGGTGTGCTAAAATTCCATCAGTATTTTTAGGGTCGCAAGTTCTATTTAGTGACAGATCACAAGCACTCCTTGTTTCATTTGTCAAAGACGGTTCCTACATGCAATGCTCAAAAATTGGAATGTTAGGCTTCGTTGCTTTCGCAGTATCAGTACGAAATTGTGTATACCTACAGCAAATCATGGCAATGCAGATGCCCTATCTCACCTTCTGATTGGCCCAGACTCTGATTCTGATGCATCTGCCGCATTTTGTTGCCAAATCAATGTGCAGGACTCTGAATTAGTGGAATCTTTTCCCTCACACTACAGAAAAGAACAGGCCATGGAAGCAGACCCAGACTTCAAGATTCTGTTGCACTACATTCGCACGTCTTGGCCTAGTTTATTGAACAATATCCATAACTCAGTTGTGTGCCAATATTTTACACATTGGCGTAAACTTTCGGTACAAGGTGTGATTCTAGTTCAAAATGACAGTGGACAATCATGTGTGCTTATTCCCAAAGTGTTGTAAAAGGATGTTTTGCGATTGTTCCACCAAGGACATTGGGGAATTGTTCACACTAAACAGTTAGGACGCCGGCACTGTACTTGGCACGGCATGGACCCCCACACTGAACAGATGAAATCACAGTGTCATGCATGCATGGAGAACCGATCCGCTCCACCACAGACATTCTCAGCTTGGCCTAAGATGCAACTGCCATGGCAACGAGTGCACATTGCCTATGCAGGACCATTTTGGAACACTTGTTGGCTCATAGTGGTAGACTCTTTTAGAAAGTTCCCATTTGCGGTGCCTACGGCTTCTTCCACATCACATAGTATCATTCAAGTGTAGTCCTCCATATTTTGCATAGCAGGTTTGCATTTGTCATCTAACAAGTGCTCAGTTTCACCTGCAACTCAACATAGAATCTAAACACTTCATACGTACTTTCAAACAGCAGATGGCCAAGCTTCACTGCCCACACACAGGAACAGCTGGTGCAACTGTTTCTCGCCTCCTACCGCTCCCACCCAGGAGGCGGACTGTCTCCAGTGGAACTTCTGCATGACCGCCGTCATCGGCCACTGCCACACTTGCTACACCCACATCAGCATCTGGCATGGCCAATGGTCTGCAAGTATAACTTTGCGCCGTGCAATGTTGTTCTTTTCAGAGTTTATGGCAACCATAGGTGCTGGGAAAGAGGCGTGATCCAGGAACACATTGACTCTTATATGTATTTGACTGCAGGTCCTGATGGTTTGAAGCACTGCCACCACAACCAAATTCGTATGTGTCATTTGCCCTATGATCCTGCTTCTTTTCTTCCCCAAGATTCACTGCTTCACGGGACTGCACGGCCACATGCTAGTGCCACCAGGGCAATCCAGGAGGAGCAGATAGATGATGTGGCCTCGCCTCCACCATCCCCGCTTGCTAACCCCATAGGCCTGAATCTGCCATCTCCATCAACTTCAGCATTCAAGGACATGCCCTCAAGCCTGGACATGTGCCCTGGCAGCAGATTTCCATAGGACGTCCCTGTTACCTCGCAAGCCAGATGATGGGGTATGGTCGGGAGTATGCCATCCTACACAGTTACAGCTCGCTGCGTCCTGCCTCCCTCCCTGTTGTCGTTTGCAGCCTCACTACATGACACCAGTGCAGCATTTCAGTGGGGAGGAATTTGCTGGCATTCGTTGTCGCCAGCACTCCAATCAGCAAAGAGGCACCGGAGCAGGTGAGCCTTTCAGGAAAAAGACTAGAAACGCGCCACCAATGCCCTCTCGACCGCCAGTATTTAGATTGCTGCTGTGGAGCGTAAGGCCCAGTCAGCCATCCAGTGAGTCACCGAGTCACAGCCCAGTCGCTTGCAGTTGCAGACAGTAGCAGTATCAATCAGAGTCTCAGTCTCAGGCAGTACACAGCGACCAGAGTAGTGTGCATAGTGGGAAGTGTACTTCACCAGCAGTGAGGCTAACACGGACTATTGCAGAAGAGCTTGTACCACAACAACTAGCTTAAAGATAAGTAACTTCATATTCTTATGAATAAGAAACCCTATTAATACATGTGTGTTGTTGTCTTACAGAAAGAGGATACTGACCACCAAACAACATCCTCCACCTTGCTTCCCATGGTATAAGCCTACAGCAACAATGAGATGACGCAAAAGATAATAAATACTGTAGAATAGTACACCAGTGCTGCGTGTGTTTTCATTCTTAATGCAAAATGAACTTGCAATATTGTTTACAAAATGTTTAGAAATAAAGACCATCTTCTAAAACTGAAACAAAAATTCTACATATATCATCTCTCTCTCCCTAATGTACATTCCATAGAAAAACCATCAGATTTTAATTAAGTGAAGTAATAACCTGGCCACAGAAGTTGTAAATGGTTGCTTACTAGTCACAAACAAAATTATAGAAAGAGGATTTTCACTTTGTCTGGAGTTCAGAGATTTTTAGGAAGCTTTCAACTTGATTATAACAATATTACTACTAATATCCCTTGAGAACCAAGTCATTAATTCAGCCTGTCCTAGTATTTTGAAGAATGTGTACAGCAGCGCACAGCTTCCATTACACTTCAACAGTATAATGGGAAATTGAGGATTCAATTAGGATTCAGGAAAGAAGATTCAACACCGTCAAAACTATTTTTAGCAGCACTAGATGAAGTTTTCAGGCACCTAAAGTTGGAAAACCTCAACTACCTTCATTTTGATGATGACATTGTATTGTTTGTCTCTACTGCAGATAAATAACAACTGGAACAACTTAACAGACCAAGTCTGAAAGCAGGCCTGTAAATCAGTTACAGTAAGACTAGAATAATGTACAATTATGCACCAAAAACAAAAGAGTACACATTGACAATGAAGCAATAAAACCAGTTGATAAGTTTTTGTTTCTAGGACATCTGAAGACAGGATGCACTGCATAACAAATAAATATAAGTGTAGAAATGACATGGAGTGCTTTTGGAGATCTACACAGTTTTCGGAATGAAGTTTACATTGTGTCTGGAACACAGAGTTTATAATCAGTGCATATCACAAGTTTTCACTTACACTACTGAAGCGCAAACTGCTAAAAACATTCGAAATCTCAGGACTGCTCAGAACACAATCTGAAAGAAACATTTCCGGAATTACTGAGACAGAAAAGGGGCCCTTGAGGTCAGGGAACAAACTGAAACAGAAGACATAACTGATGTTGTTGCTGCAGTCTTCAGCCAAAAGACTGATTTGATGCAAGCATCAAAGCTAGTTTATCCTGGACAAGGCTCTTCTTCACTGCACAATTATTGCAGCCAATTATCAATGTAATAAAAATAAAATAAATGAGCACAGGACTTGTATCCAGGAGACTAGATGGTCAATGGGCCAAGAAAGTTCTTTGCTACATTCCAAGAAATAAAAAAAAGACCAGGACAATAACATAATGTACAGTGGGTAAATAGTATTAGGAAACCTGTAGGAACACAATGAATCCATATCACTGAACACCATTATGAGCGGCAACGTCTGGACGAATCCTTTATCCAGCAGCAGGTGTCAAATGACTGATGGAGCTGGTGGTGATTTATTTACATAAAATTATTAGGAATTACAGTAAAACACTTTGAATAATAAACCCTAATAACTTAAAAGGAAGACCAACCATGATTCATTTATGTTAACAAAATATTTGCTGCTGTCAGTTATCATTCAAATCTTATTGTTATGGATGTAGGTCACTTGTGCCAAATGGGATTGTTAGGTATATTTCAAGTCAACATTCAAAATTATCCAAGCTGTTGTGTATGATATGTCTAAATAATAACAGAGGTAAATCCTGTAATGTTCTTGATAGTTACGTAATGCACAAATTACACTGTCTTCCTCAAAAACACTTAAAGGTGTCATCAACCCGAAGGTTTGTTTGAACACCACAATGCCTTACTAGGCAATGTCCTATTGGAGATCATATGTTGTTGCCTTGCTCTGACCTTTGAACTGACTTCCCCAGCTAGTTATAGGGGACTGACAGTTTAATGTGCACTCTGAAACACAGTGCAATTTGGCATTCATATTGAGAGATGAAATAATAAGTGACAGATAAAAATCTTAAAACTGAGGATCAAACCCAAGACCTGGCACTTTAGCACTGAGCCACACTTTTTACTATTCTTTAAAACATTAATTGAGTAATGTTATGATACAACACGAGAATATTAAAAGCTGCCAAATGAGCACACTATTAAGTCACCACACAATGAAAACTGAGATCGTTCACCAGATAGTATGTTACTTAGGATATTAGATGAGAACGAAGGGCATTTGGGATTTAATGTCCTATCACTAACCAGACCACCAGAGACAAAGCCCAAGCTCTGTCACGAAAATGATGAGGAAAGAAATCCCCTGTATCCTTTTTAAAGGGACCATATAAGCATTTGCTTTAACTGGTTTAGGGAAACAGAGGAAACCTTAAAGTTGGACAGTTGGATGGGATTTGAAACCAGTTCCTCTTAAGTGCAAATCATATGTGTTACCGATTATTCCACATTGCTCATTTCAGTTAAATAAAGTAGCTAACAAACTTCACTATCAAAGACAATGTATAGAAGCAACAGAAACATTACTGCTATCTAAGAATGTAAAACAAAGAGGTATTATGTAAACACAGACTTGCTACTGGATTATTTGAAACACTATAAATTATAATTAACAAATCATTACAACTACTCAAAAAAGGAAGTAGTCTGATTGCTTTATTACACACACACATAGATATGATCCCATGGAGAAAGGTTCAGAGAGCTACACTGGTATATGACATTCAGCTGCAGATGAGACTTCATTTATTTATTTATCTCTGTTTGTTATGATGTTCAACCGAAGACTCAGATGAATTGCACAAGAATAAATAGCAAAAATGACAAGGAATAAAACTGCCTTCTTAAGTTTTACTCTTCTGTAGTAATAACAGAACTACAGTGCAACCTAACTTTCATGTTCCCAGCATTAATGTTTGCCCACAAATTCCAACATTTTATCATCCTCATCGAGTTTCCTATGATCACAATGTTAATTCAGTTCTCTTTTTGCATTAACTTGCTTATAATTATTCCACAATTTACATTTTATGAAACAATACTCTGGGAAGGGGGGACTGAAGTATTTTGCATACATTGACATAGCAAGGCATTGGCCATCAAGTAGTGCAAGCATTAAGCGTTCACTTTCTTGAGCCCAGGGCAATCTATTCAGTAAATGCAAATTAACATTTTGTGAATTAACATAAGTTGGAACAATTTGTCATGATAGTGTTGCTACCAAGCTCTACTCAGTTTGGTGGCCGATGGGAACAACTGTTTCATACAAATTGGAAGAAGGTGTGACTTATGACAAACATTCACTTGTTTTTGTCACTACTAAGCTTAGCTTTCAAATCTGTATGCAGCATAAAAAGTAATATACTGATAATATTGTAAAAATACTGTTTCAGTGTTAAATTAGTTCTGGGATTATGATCGTTGTGTACAGGACATCCATTTCCCAGTATTTGTAACTAATAAAATAGTTTCATTTATGGTTCACATATGCACTACTAAACACATTGTAGTCTGCTTTGGCTGTACTAGCAAATCTGTCTCTACAGACCACAGCAAGTCAATTTTAACTGATACAGTTACTCCCGTCAACCACAGTGCCAAGAGTTATTAATCGTCTGTATCATGTAGCACTGTTGGTGCCATTGCATAGGTGATCCAAGAGTAGTGTTGTTAGCTGTTCCTTACAAGTAGAAATTTAATGTTTTCTGTCACAGCTTTAGGATGGAAAATATTACAAGAAAAAAGATGAAATATGCCAATTACTTGAAATATGTGCTGCTATAAGAAATTATAAAGAACTTCTTTTCGACAGCATGTGCTTCCAACAGCCCTGTGAATGACGTGATGATGTATTACAAGGCACTGACAGTGACTAATATGCAGAACTGAGGATTTGTCTGCATCTAATGGGTGAATCAATGGGTTCAAGATGCAGTACAATGATATGTATAAAACAGTAAATGATTAAAGAAACAGTGCAAACATAGAAACTGTAAGTGAACGGCAGAGTTGTAGATCACAAGAAATTATAAAGTGGTGTAATCAACAGACATTTTAAACATAGCTGAAACTGATTTCTTTTTAGTGTCATTCAAAAGAAAACATTGACCTTCATATGTGAAGATTTCTATGAAGAGAAACACTGTTAAGTTCACCTTACAGTAAGGTTAGGCACGAACACTGACAGGTCTGAAAAAATTAAAGCTTTTGTGACTGGAAAAAAAGGAAACTATCTTGCTTTAAAAATGTAAAAACACTGCCCATGAACAATACTGCCAATAACAAATCATGGATGACACTGGACCTATACGAGAAGCAGGTGTATAGTCTTGAT
Source organism: Schistocerca americana (assembly GCF_021461395.2). Classification (NCBI taxonomy): domain Eukaryota; kingdom Metazoa; phylum Arthropoda; class Insecta; order Orthoptera; family Acrididae; genus Schistocerca; species Schistocerca americana. The sequence continues at coordinate 576,514,807 of NC_060120.1, forward strand.
GCAAGAACGGGAACCTGTAACAAGAAAATTCTTATGTTTGTGGATTGTTGGTGCACCATATACTGTGCAGTTAAGAGTTCCTTACACAAAACTGCACAAGAAAACTGTAGGCCTTGGGTTTGGGTACTAACCCTGCTTTCAAAGCCACTGTGTAGTAGGCATTAAGTTCGATGGAAGCTAGAAAAATCCAGTCTACTTTAACATGTCTATTTCAGATTCTTTGCAGAATACTCCCAAGGCATGAACAGACATTAAGGAGTCCACTGTCACCAACTACTTCTGAAAAGCAGCAACATGCTGTCACTGTTGGAAAGTATAGCTGTTGAAGGTATGACTGACTTTCTTGTATACGAGAATGATGACAGTGAGGTACCTTCTACAACAGATGGAGATGCAGCAATGAAGATAGTAAAAAGTACATTTCTGCTGTAGCTGTAGTCTTCAAAGCTTTCCGCTGTGTTTAAGAACTGGGAAAACCATATTAAAAATTCACCAAAAAATTAAAATAATATATAATTTTGGACTTTTTATCAAAGTGTGAACTACTGTATCTATTTGTTCATTACATCACTTTTACATAAAAATTAAAGGTCACTGAACAAATAAAACAGATTATTAATGTTTTCTAATGTGTGTGCCAAAAAGGCTGAAGTGTGATACAGTACCACTGCCAATCTCTACATTTGTGTGCCACATTTAACATACTTTACAATAATTCACCCACTCTTTTTTGTAAAATCTAAAATGGCTAGATATGTTCCGGGTACTAGGTTCAGCTATCTACACCACTTTTCCCAATATTCTAGCAGGGAAAACTGTGCTAATCATAACACATTTTGGACAGACGTTTAACTACAACTGCACATTGTTGTAGTATGCATGAGTAAATATGTAAAATAATAAAAACGCCGCTTTAAGCTTTGCTAAATCAATGTGGCAGCTGCTCAGTATCTTACTATTTGTCTCTCTCCAAAACACATCATTTCTGGTGTGATTTACTATGTTAAAGTGTCAGGAAATATTATGTTGGTGGCTAAACATAGTATCACATTTAGAAAACCTTTATTAGGTAATAAAGAAGTATCTGTTGAGTATTATGGTGTACATTGTGTCCATATATTACACATAGACTACGAAAACACAAGGCCATGGGTGAATATGTAACATTTACTGCTTAAAAAGTTCTCTCCCAGTTTTACAATTTTTAAAGTACACTAAAATGTGTTAAATCAAGGTTTCACTGTAACTGCTGTTATCTCCAGCATTCATAAATAGTCTCATTCTTACAGGGTAGGAATAAGGGTGTATGCATAAAAATATCTACTTCCATGCCTTCAATGGAAACAGTTTTAAAAAATGAACACAAATAATTTTTGTTTAACCATTCCATCTACTACACAAACAAATTTCTGAATACACCTGGACAATAATTTTAAATGTATATTAAGATTAATGTAAAATGTGATCAAGAAAATGGTCAGCATGCAACCATATTTCCATTGTGACAATGTATTATATTAGTAAATCAACTTACAAGAACCACATCAAAGTGAGATATCGTGCATATGATTCATGCAACATACAAATAATCAGTGGAGGGGCAGACTGCTACTCACAATGTGAAGGAGTGCTGAGCCGCAGACAAAAAACAACGAAAAAGAATGCTAGTAATATTTCAGCTTTTGGACATGTTCTTCCTCAAAAGTAGAAAACTCACAAATATTCACACAAGCACAGCTCACACATACATGGCTACTGTTGTCTCTGTGCACAAAGGCCCAAATGCGACTATGCTGGACGTGACCAGCAATCAAAGTGGGAGTAAAGAAGAGGAATGGGAGTGGGAGTGGGTGGGATGGCAGGGTAGGGGTGGGGGGAGATGCTAGTGCTGTCTGTGGGAGTGTACATGGAAGTGGTAGAGAAATGATAGGGCTGTTAAGCGAAACACTGGGAGGCTGTGCTGAGGGAAGGTGTGTGTGTGTGTGTGTGTGTGTGTGTGTGTGTGTGTGTGTGTGTGTGTATATGTGAGTTGGGGGAGGGGGTGGGGGTTAGAGAGGACAAGGTAGGTGCATTGCTGGGATATAAGGCATGTGTAGTATGGTACTGCAGTAGGACCAGAGAAGAGGATACGCAGGTGGAGGACAGGGCATAGCGTAGACGAGTCTATGGGTACGAAGGATATGTTGAAGGAACAAGTCCCACCTGCAGAATTCAGAAAAGCTAGTGTTGGTGGGAGATGGCACATGCTGTGAAGCAGTCATTAAAGTGAAGCACGTTCGGCAACTGGGTGAAACAGTTTTCTCTTGGCCTTAGTTTGGTAGTGGTCATTAGAGCAGACAAACAGTTTGTTATTTATTTTTCCCAAATAGAATGTGACACAGTGGTTGGCAGCTAAGCTAGATCACATGGTCACTTTCACAGGTGGGCCTGTTTTTGATGGGACAGGAGATGACTGTGACAGCGACACCGCATAGGTTGTGTGGGTGGTGGAATACCACTGTGGGAGGGGAGAGGAGGGTAGTGGGGAGGGTATTTCTTATTATAGGTAGTCAAAATCCTGAAGGAGAATGTGACTCAGTTGCTGCAGTCCTGGGTGGTAGAGAGCCAGAAGAGGAGCACTCCTTTGTGGCCGTACAGTGGGTATGTGGGGGCTGGTAGGTGACTGGTAAGACAAGACATGAGAGACAGCTGTTTCTGGATGAGGCTGGGTAGGTAATTTCGGTCTGTGAAGGCCTCAGTGAGACCCTTGATATATTTGGAGAAAGACTGTTCATCACTAAAAGATGTAACAACCACAGGTGGCTAGGATGTTTGGAAGACACTTCTTGGTGTGGAATGAGTGACAGCTATCAAAGTGGAGGTATTGTTGGTGGTTGGTAGGTTTGATGTGGACAGAGGTATAGATGTAGCTATCCTTGATGTGGTGGTTGACATTGAAGAAGGTGGCTTGTTGAGCTAGGTGAAGAAAATGGGAGAGATGGTGTTGAGGGCCTGGAACAATATGGACAGGCTGTATTAACCATAGGTACAGATCAAGAAGATGTCACCAACGAATCTCAACCAGGTGATAGTTTTGGGATTCTGGGTGGTTAAGAAGGATTCCTCTACATGACCCATGAATAGGTTAGCTTAGGATGGTGTTATGAGGATGCCTACTGCTGTACCCCTGAGTTGTTTGTAGCAGATGCGTTTAGAAGAGAAGTAATTCTGGGTGAGGATACAGTTTTGTCACCACCTCTTGGTCATAATTAATTAAGTTCCAATAAACTTTACAACAAATTTCAAACACACTGCATGTGTTGTGCTTTGTAATAATAATAAAACTTAGAAAAGTTCAGACTGTAACCATATGTACAAATTAATATGCGATGTGGACGTAAAGTGATTCATTTCATATCATTAGAGTCTAGTGTGCAAAATGATCCATGGGGCATGTAAGTAACTAACTAATTAACTAACTTACTCACTTCTTGAACTGTTACTCTTTGTTACTGCTTCCAAAAACTACAGAGAAACTTTAGTGATGAGTACAGACAAGTGGAGATAACATTTACTTACAGTTTTCTATTATCAGTACTTAATCTAGAAGCATTCCCACATTCAACATGTCATAAAAGAAGGACACCAAATCCTACATAATCCAAGTTTGAAATTGGTGATGCATTTTTCACATTATGTAGCTAGACAAGTCTTAAAACATTATGTGAAATATGTGTACCTGTGTGATCTTCGGAGGAAGGTCTTGCAGAACATCTTCTTTCATTCGGCGCAGAAGGAAAGGAAGAACCTGGCGATGCAGAGCTTCCATTGCTAAGGCTCCTACGAAGAATTAGTTCACAATCTTAATAACTTACATTTAACACTGACTTATATAAGTGATTTTTATTGACAGCTGGAAATAGAGAAAGGTTAAAAGCCTGAACATATGCTGTGTAACAATATTGGTGGATTCTGAAAATTGTAACTATCTCTACAAAAGTGACTGCAAGGAATCAACGAGTTAGTGATGGTAGTTTACTTGATCGTTTCTAGTAGTCAGTTAACTTAAAATAACACAGAACAAAACAGCAAAGTTCGTATAAAAATGTATCTCTGATCTTTGGTTAGTACCATTCAGTATGTTCATAGACAGTGATCAACAAGAAAGCAGAATTTCCATGAATTTAACTGGAATTATTATAGTAAGTAAGAATTCTAATGGAATATGAAGTAGTATTTTCTGATCATCCCAGTAATATCAGCGATTATATATGTAAGTTTAAAATCAAAGATGACATTCCATTTTTCTGTAAGCCATATCCAATACCAGTAAGTTTGAAAGAAGCAGTTAAGGAGGAAATTGACAAAATGATTGACAACAATATAATAGAATATAGTTCTAGCATCATTAATAACCCTTTAGTAGTGGCAAAAAAGGTTACAGGAGGTGTGCGATTAGTGCTAGACGCATGTACATTGAATAAGCATATAGAGACAGAACAAGACAGACCAATTAACATCGATGAATTATTATCCAAATTTGAAAAAGCAAGGTTTTTTAGCATGATGAACCTTACGGCGAGATATTGGCAAATAAGGCTACATCCTGAATCAAAGAAGTATACAGCGTTTCTGTTTGATGGTATATCGTTATCATTTCAATGTGTTACCGTTTGGACTAAATATCACAGTATCCGTATTGATATGTGCTCTGGATGAGGCATTAGGAAAAGATTTATTGAAGGATTTAATAATATATGTAGATGATATCCTCATAATCTCAGCTACCTGGGAAGAACATTGTCTAACCTTGAGTAAGACCGTGAAAAAATTTAAAGAAAAAGGTATTACAACGAAATTATCTAAATCGCACTGTGCGTAACAAGAGGGGTGCAGGGGATTGGACTGCATCCTTAGAGTACAAAAGCTATTAAATAATGTTCACCCCCCTAGAAACATAAGAGAGTTGAAGGGATTTACAGGAATGGATGGATACTACAGACGATATATACGAGGTCAAGGACTGAATGCCCCAAGAATTTCATATTTATTAAGAAAGAGAGTACCGTGGGTTTGGGATCAAGAGCCAAATGATGTGTTTGTAAATGTAAAAATAGCACTGGTAGAATCACCCATATTACATCATCCGAGTATGAGTGAGCCATTTAAAATTTCAACCGATGCATCTGATTATGGTATTGCAGTAGAACTTTTTCAAGGAAAGTGGGGTCTAGACAAAGTAAATCATAGATCCATAGCCTTTGCTAACCATAGTCTTAATAAACATGAATTAAACTACATGGCTACTGAAAAAGAACTATTGGCAATAGTATGGAGTATCCAAAAATTCCAAACACTAGTATGGGGGTCAGAAATCCATGTCTATACAGATTGTCAGGCTCTCTCTTTTTTTAATGAGTAGTTGGTTGTTACATAGTAGACTAATGCGATGGATGTTGTTCCTACAGTGATATGACATTAGGACACAGTATGTAAAAGGTTATGAGAATATTGTACCTGGCACTTTATCTAGACATGGAAGAGTTAGAATGTACGGAGGGATCTGGCATAATTTTTGCAATTTATTTTATGACAGTAGAATATCCGCACACCAGGGTACAAGAGGTGGCCCAAAGAATAACAGCAAGCATCCATCATGATCTCTATTTTACAGAAAAGTTTGCTAGGTGTATCAGGAATTCCTTACCTCCTAATCAAGCAGGAAAGTGGAAAATTATAGGGCATAATTTGTTTTGGAGAGACAGTGTAACATCTCAATGGCGCATTTGCATTCTAAAGTTAATGGAAGACGAAATTGTGTGGTACATTCATACAGGATATGGACACTTCAGAATGAAAAAGTGTACAGCTCATATGAATAAGTTCTATTATTTTAAGAAGCTAGGACATAAAGTAGCATCTTTAATTAGGACCTGTGAAATCTGTCAGAAGGTGAAAGTGAGTAACACTCATGTTAAGTACAAAATGTATCCAACTATTCCTAAATTGTTACATGATCTTACAGCAGCAGAATATTTTGGACCGGTTCCTAAAGGAAAGGAAGGAGTGTCACACATTTTGGTCATCATAGTGTGCTGGTCACAATATGTTGAGTTGTATCCTATTAAAAGAGCAAATACACAGACGGTTATACACTGTTTGCAACAGTACTTTCTGGAGATAGGAAAACCAAAACGATTTCTCACGGATAATGGACCACAATTTGTCAGTAACGAATTTCAAGAATTTCTAACTTGGGAAGATATTCGTCAAGTATTAATATCCAACTATAACCCATCCTCGAATCCATGTGAAAGAGTTATGAAAGAAACGGAAATATGCCGCACCTGCTGCCATGAAAAACATACTTTATGGGCAACGAAAAGACTTTGAACTTATTTTAAGTGAATTATCACATTTACCAACTGGATTAACACCTTTGGAAGTAATAGGCAAACCTTTTGTTGGAGAATCTCTCATTAAATGTTTTACTTGGCCTGGATAACTTACTGCCAATTACGAACTGAATCAGGAAATAGTTACTAGAAATTTAGTTGAAAAGTCACAACAAAGAGTGAGTAAGCATAATGAGAAAGCTGTAGAACCACAGTACAAGGTCAATGACCTAGTCCTTGTAAAATAGCATCTTCAGAGCTCTGCCCTGAAGAATGAGACACATAAGTTTTCCAAAAGTATGAAGGACCATACCGGGTTCAAATGGTAATCCATCCCAAGACATTATTTTTAGAGGATCCTACAAATGGGTCAGAAAAAAGGAAAGTACAACGTAAAGGATATAAAGTTGTATATCTCACAGGGACGTTAATGTTCTGTGTTACCGGGCAGAGTGGTGACCGTCAGTTATTTACGGTGTTTCTTCTGTAATAAAATTTTCCTGCACCAAATGCCCCAACTTCTATCATCCACCACTTACAGATTATTAGAGAAACATACCAGCGAGAAATTGACATTACGTCACCCAAAATTGCCCCTGGTATGTGACTGCGTCATCCTTCGCTGTTAAGAGGATTGTGCCCGCTAGGAATTTTGACTGCGTTGTCCTCTGTTGTTAGAGAGTTGTGCCCGCTAGGAACCATGATTGCATCTTCCTTGGTTATTCCAGGGATGCCCCTACCTGAACTCACGATTCGTCCAGGCTCGCCCAAACTTATCCTGACTTTACTAGGTGGCAACATGAGGTGATAATTGGTATGCATATTATCTCTGAAACAAGATAGATTAAATCTGCCTAGCCAGCCATTCTCTTCAGCGGTTTCGATTGTAAGGTCACCAGTGTCCGACGTGGTCTCCACGTATAGTTAGGTTTTATTTTTGCCTGAATTAGTGCTTGTAATTAATCTCTAGACCAGTTTCCTGTGCAAATCTGTGGGCAGAAGTCTGGGTGAAATCAATGTCCTTAAATTTGTATATTCTATTAATATGAATCATAATTACAATGATTCCAAAAATGGTTTTCTTGAAAGCTGCTTGGAAATCCTTTTTTTGTCACATAGTTCTAAGTAAGTAGGGAGAACCATACCTGGCACATAACTTTCAAAATAATTTCTGAATTTGTGAGAATACCATTCTCACACTGAATGTAAGATAATTGAGTTAAAGTCATTGAAGCATATTTTTCTTAGTAAACTGAATGGAATATTATATTTGTGGAAAACATAATATTGTGTGACTAATTAAATGATTGTGATAATGGAATACATAATTTTATACTTGGTACAGAATATTTTATACCTTTTACGAGATGTGACATAGATGGGAGGGTTTGTTTCAATGTCGAAAGGGGGTGGGCAGCGTACATAAAAGCATGATTCCACTAACAGATAAATCATGACTAACAAAAACACACATCACACCTTTCAAATGACCCTCGCAAACAAGTATGCCTGATTCTTTGCCATTTGCCGTTTCCATAGGGTTGCTAATATTTTCCTCGGGGACCTCAAGGGTGAAGGTGGGAATGTCCGTTCTGTAGGAAACAATTTAACACCATACCTCCTCCGACTTCTCACTCAAGTAAGGGTTTCCTGTCTTTGGGGCTGTCTTCTTTCTCTTCTTCAATCTTAGCAACCACACCTACCTTTATACCTTTCTTACTTCTTGTTTGAGGACCTATCTATTTTTCCCTCTTTCCATATTCATCTACTTCTTTCGCAGAAGTCCTTCCTAGTTTCCGTGGTTTCCAATAACCTAAAACTTATCTTCAGATAAGAAGGCCGAGGAATCAGACTACACGAAAACATTTCTGCATACACACACAGAAATACGAATGCGCAAACAATGAAGTTACAGATTAAAAAGATGTAAGAACCGCCAAGGGTTGTAGGGGAAATGGATATGTGTACATCTGGAAAAAGGCACACTCCCCCCCCCTCCCCCCCCCCCCCCCCCCGTATATACATACAAAAGTCAGGATAGCAAACACTCTGATGAAGTGATGAGTCACAGAGTAGTGGGATTAGACCATTGTGTGTAGACACAGTATCTACTAAGAGTTGGTTAATACAGGTAGACATAGTATCTACCATGAGTTGAATAATATGTGTAGGCATAGTATCTACTAAGATTATAGAAGTTGAGAAGTGGAAGAGGACTCTATGGTATTAGAGGAGGTGCTAAGAAGTGAGAGTGAAGTGTAAAATATATTTTATTTTTACCAGGAAATATTTAATTATAGTGTACATAAAGATGTATACTAGGGCAATGTATCGTGAGAGAGACGAATCTGACCTACTGTGCATTGTATGTTTGTGTGTGCAGGTCTAAAAACAGTCACGAGCAAAATGTGGACGTGGCGGCCAACAAGTACCGGCTGTATGATCCATAAAGTTTCAGTGTATGTGTAAGAAGAGCCTGTGCTATACTTTGCTGGTTTAGTGACTGTGATGATTGTTAAGGACAGATGAAGAAATGAGATTAGACTTTCAAGTTAATTCATGTGTTGGACTTTCTAGAAGCAAGACATGTTCATATTTTCTGGTGGTTATTAAACCAACTCTGTCATAAATGTTTGACAACTTGGTTGACTCGCAGGAGTTTGAATATTTATATGAGAAGTGGTGAATTTGTTTTTTGTGGAAGTTGAAATATACCATGACTGAACTAAATGTATTCTTCGAGTACCAAATTATTTCAAGAGTAGAGAGAGGATCTGATAAATTCCCTTAACCAGCTTTATTCTTCAGAGAAGACGTTTTTGGAGATCGACATGGCCAGCTATTCAGAGAAGAAGATCGGCTGTGCATACCAAGTAAGTCAACCTATGGGAGAGAGGTGGGAAGTTTGCAAACCAGCTCCACATCACTTCTTGTCATCTAAAGCGTTAGATGTTGAGTAGCAACATTTGTCACATCATCTGCAAATACTAAAATAACATTGAGTGCCCTACTGCAGTAAATGAAGATCGGCCCACCAATTTCATATCAATAAAGGCATTTGAGCAGGTAATGGAAGGAAAAAAGAACACTCAACAAATACAGCCCCAGGAAATTAAAATGAAGAATGATTTTGAATTTTGTACCTTTTTTTAAAATAATGTTGATGAGTTAAAGGATATGGTACTTGAAAACAATAACAGAGTAAACCAGAAGTTGGTTACGCTACTACGCGAGAGGGGGGAGGGTACACTAAAGTTTTGATTGATCCAATAACAGTCTCAATTTCTGTTACAATGAAAGACATATTACCTGCTTCTTGTTCCTTAGGTGAACTCTTTGGGTCACGGCTGGCCAGAATTGGCTTGCTGTAACGAGCTGTAAACTGCTTCTCTGTCCCAAGGAATCCTGGCATAAGGAAGTCAAACAAGGACCACAACTCCAAAACATTGTTCTGTATTGGTGTCCCTGACAGTATCAGTCTGTGATTTGCTACAAGCTGCTTGACTGCTTTGGATGCCTGTAGAGAAAGAGAACAAATAAGTTACAAAATGGAGAAACTTTCTTGGTACTTGTTCAGATTCCAGTTATCAGGTGGTGACTCAGCCTTTAGTGGTTCTTAAAACTGTGGATACTGCCCCCCCCCCCCCTCCCTCCCCCCATCCAAATCGTATGATTTGTAAGGAATTCATGAAGAGCTACATTTATATTGAATTACATTTTTTAAAATTTTTACGTAATAATTAATTACACTGTATAGGGTTTTTCTGTTAGACTTGCAAAAAACTAAAATTTTATTAAAAGCCTCAGTAATACAAAAACTGAATTACTCTTAATCATTTATATGAAAAATAAGACTTAACTACTGACAATGCTAATTCTATAGTCATTTAATAATTCAAGTCTTCAGTTTCTGTCCTGTAGCAAGCATTAACTTTCACACACTGTTCTCTATTGTACTGTTGAGAGAATAACAAAAGATGACTTCTATTTTTGAAAAACACATATAACCTGTTTATTCACAAAGATGAACATTTGTGGCAGGTTAAAACTACTTGCCAGGTGTACAATGACACAAAAATTCATCCATCTTGAGTTAGTGCTTCATCACTGATCCAGTCAAGCACGCAACATGCGCTAAACGAAGTTGTCAATCAGCTTTCCAGCTAATCTGAGAGTTCAAAGAGAAAATTAAGGAAAAGATTTCATGTTTAAGTCTTAATCTACACAGTGTTCCAAGCAGCTGTAAATATTCAACTCAGTGAACACAACAAAAAAAGCAGTTATGAAATTTCCGCTTTGTGATATGGCTGTGATTAAGTCAATCCTTCTGCAATGTCCTTTTCCCTACAAATGGTTATACTGCCTGATTAACTGGAGAACCTATGTGGAGACTGGACATGCAGCAGAGGTAATCAGAGGTCAGTGTATAAAACACCTTCCTGTGCTCTTGTAGGTAAAAAAAGAGGGTTTCAGGTGGACACTCAAGTTCAAAACATGGATTTAATCTGCTACAAATATTCGGTGTTGAAATACTATGTTTCCTATTCGGTGTTGAAATACTATGTTTTCTTCATTTTTTCCTTTGTGAATCTGACATGTTGTGCACACCTCCATAGTACACTAGTGCCACCATTAGACACTCAGGAGTTATTCCACCAATCCTAGCTAAGACTTTATTTTTTTATTATCTATATCCACAGTACGAATGCTAAAATATTACACTTAGTTATCCTAATGTGGACAAAAACGCTCTTCATTTCCTATCTGTGACAAAATAACAATTATAAAACTGCACTTACAAGGAAAGAATACATCTGCCATTTTAGGGAGAAATGTAAGATAATTATTGTAACTTCTACTCAATGACAGTCATCTTGTGAACAGCACTGAAGAAACAGTGGTTAAAAAACATCAGATACATTTCTTCACTATCAAGATATTATTATTGAATGTGATCTCTATGGTTGCCTTTCTCCTGTGACACTGGAGGCATTAGCATTATGTGATATGCATGGAAATGTTTGAGGCAGTGGAGTAATAAATCTAACTTATTTTAACAATATAGTGAAAAGGATGCTTGCTACTCGCCATACAGAGGAGACACTGAATCGCAAAATGGCACACCAAAAAGACTCTTGGAAAGTTAGCTTTCGGCCATACAGGCCTTTGTCAAAAGTAGACAACACATGCACACACTCATGCAAACACAACTCGTTCACACACACACACACACACACACACACACACACACAGTCTCTGGAAGCTAGAGCCAACAAACATAAATTTTATTTCTCTCCCAAAATCTAATATTCAGCATGATAAATGATAAATTAAATGCGATGTTTCTATTCAAAAAATACAGATTTTACAAAAGGGGCAGCTTTTACTTTTTGTATTTGATCTTACTAGTTTCTGCCTCCACTAGGTTTCCCAAATTCCTAACTATATGCTTACCTTAACAATAAGATCCATCTCCTTACCTGTGTCTGCAGATGCATGTAACATGATGAACGCTAATGTTAGGACAAGAAGCAAAATGCATTGATGCACAAGTGTCATGGATACAGGCACTCTATGAAGTAAGTAGGTAGTGTGATGATTTTCCATAACTACTTGTTTTCTGAAAGATGTTGGAAAGGCTAAAGTAAGCAACTCACTGAATAATTGAATTGTTCAGTCATCGATACACACATAAAACACTACTGAGAATACTGCTAGCTTTCGGACTCTTCCTTCTACAGAGCTATAGAGTACACACACACACACACACACACACACACACACACACACACACAAAACCACTTGCATTGTTACACTGTCCTGGCTGACAACATTTTGCTGGTACTGTAACTTAACTGGGATAACAGGTTGTGTCCAGTATAGTAGGCAATGGTAGAAAGGAAGAAAAGAGAATGGGGGAGGGTTGGGAAAGAGTGGCTGATGGATGGGAGGGAGAGGCAGAAGGGACACAGAATATAAACGTGCCACCAGTGAGCTTGCTATAAAGGCAGACATGGAGAGTTTTAGACACTGCCCGTTGACTAACACATGGAAGAGTACTTGCATTTTATCTGCCATCCCTTCAACATGGAATGGTCAGTTCCATCTGGTCAGGCCACCCGTCGACAGAACATCTGCAATGACAGGCCACCTCTTGCCCAGTATGCTGAAGGTCTTATTAAGGACTTCACAAACAGGCATTACTATCCTAAGATCGTTCCTTAACAGCTTTCCCATGCCATATTCACACAAGCCCCTAATCCTCTGATCAATCCCAGGAACCAGCTGCAATGGAGCACCCACTTCCTCATCGTTCAATGTCATCCTGGACTAGAACGGAACAACACCCTTCCCAGGGCTTGGACTGCTTGCCATTGTGCTCAGAAATAAGGAGCATCCTCCTCACAATCCTTCCCAATATGTTATTCCTCCACCCATTCAATCTTATAAATATCTTAGTCAATCCTTATAAGACGCACACTACCAAGCCCTTGCCATTTGATTCATACAACTGTGGAAGGCACAGGTGCAAGACCTGTCTAGATACACATACGCTACTCCAGTCCTGTCATATGCACATCATATCCTATCAGAGACAAGATAACATGTGAAAGCAATCATATTATATACCAGCTTTGTTGTACTTGTTTGCAAAACCTACATGAGGGTATTACCACAACCAGTTGCCCATCAAAATAAATGGCCAATGCCAACTGTGCCCAAGAGTAGACTATACCCAGATGCACCCTCCCAATACCAGCTTCTCTGAATTATGCAGTTGGTAATGGTCCTTGCAACACACCAATCAATTCTGTAATCCTCTGTGTCTCGAACTTGGATATCCCCTGTCTCACACCCATCTTCACCCCTGCCCCATGACCCTAACTTACCTCATTCTGTATACAAATTACCTTCTCAGCAATCTTCCTTACCATCTGTTCTATCTCCCCCTCCCAATCTGCTGTTCCATGCCATTCTGCAAAATTCCCCCTGGATGTGACCAAAGTGAGACCATTGGTGCCATATTCCTGTCTTGCGTGTCTACTGGCTTTCCCTCCCTCTCATCAGCCATCTTTTCCCAACCCCCCTTGCTGCTACATAATTGCTCGCCCCCATCAAGCTGTCGTGCCAGTACTAGGTAGTAAGCCAGGATAACGTAGCCATACAGAGGAGTGTGTGTGTGTGTGTGTGTGTGTGTGTGTTGTGTGTGTGCGAGCGCACACGCACGCATGCGCACATGCATGACATCGTAGGTAAAGTGGGTGGCAGAGTTCAGATCATTGGTAGGGAAATAGGAAAATTCAATCTTGCTTACAAACCCTTGTGAGACACAGCATAGATTATTGCTCAAGTGTGTGGGATCCTTACCAAATAGGACTGTAAGGGATACTGAACGATACAAAGAATGCCAGCGTGAATGGCAAAGCTTTGTTTGATCCATGGGATAGCATCTTGGAGATGCTGGGAAAACTGAACTAGCTGATGCTTGAAGACAGACCAAACTATCCATGGAAGCAACTTACAGAGTGTCAAGACCAAATTTCAAGTGAGGAATCTATAAATGTATTACAACCCGCTGTGTGTCACTACTTCATGTATTGCTAAAACAAGACTAGGCTAATTACTGCATGTACAAAGGCTCTTAAGCAATTATTCTTCCGGTACAGCATATGGGAATAAGATAGGAAGAATAACTAATAAATGGTACAATGGGAAGGACCTCAGAGGTTCTCAGTCTTGTTTATGCTCATATAGATGACTGAACACCTGAACTATTTGATGATTTGTTATCTTTGCTCCTTCCATTATTTATATTCCACCAGGGACTTTCCATTACCATATTTACTTTCTAGTTAAATTTTATATCTTGTGTCACAAGTTCTATAAGTGCATTTCATAGTTGTAACTTTAAAAACATTTCTGCATCAATAATACTGTTTTACCTTTGTTTTTCCATTTTTTATTATATGCCCTTCATCTAGAATACAATAATTCCACTTGATAGAACTGAAGAAATCAATGTCCTTCCGTACAATGTCATATGATGCCACTATAAGGTTGTGTGTCTTCACTTTGCTGCGTAATCTGTAATACAATTAAAGGAGGGGAGGAAGTTATGTTTTTAAAAACCACAACAGCATATTGTAAACAGGAATGCCTATGATAAAAACCATGCCATACAGCTGCTTATTAATACCTGTGTTTGAAGATATAAACACTTCATTTAACAACAAGGAAGTATTTATGAAGTAGTTATATTAGCATAACTGAAAAACACTACAAAAACATGATAGATTAGATGTTGTTGGGCTAAGTGCAATTCTATTCTAATACGTGATGACATTTAATGTGATGACTAAATAAAAAATTTAAAAACAGGAACCTGTCGAATTTCTATTTAATATTGAAACTAAAATTTTATAAAGCTTATAAGCTCTGAGAAGAGAAAATAATAGCTCACCTTTCCCGTTCTGCTGGTGGTCCAGTGTATTGTAATGGATTCAAAAAGTCTTTTGTAAGAAATTTTTCTACCTCATATACCCAATGCCCGGTCAGCGTTGGTGGGCATATGACAAGTGATGGAAGAGGAGCACAATCAGGACTCATTGTCAACTGTAAACACAATTGTAAATTATTCAAAAGGGAAATTTACAAATTGAAAAGGTACTTCATTCACAGAAATAATACAAATTTCTTCTTATGATGTTTTAATAATAACTGGTTCATTTACTAATTTCTATCCAGGAAAACGATTTTAAGGAGATCTGTCAGCTGGTACAAAATTTTAGAAATAAATATTTCTTTCACAAACTGAAATGAGTAAAATAATAGCACAACTTGCATATTTTATTTTGTCAAACAATTCCCGCAGTCTGTGAACTGCGGCATGCTAGAAAGTATGCCCATCACACTTTTTGTGATTGAGAATGAGATATGATAAATTACTACATGACAGATAAGGATGGTTCCTATTTTGTATGACACATACTCCAGTACTGCCAGTATGAGGTAAGAGAACATGCTAAATACGACTGGCTGCTTCTATATTTATCACCCTATAAATAAATTTGGTTGTCAACTACACACCACAGCGAACACAGCAACTAAAGCAATAAGAGATTATGACTAAATTCATCACAATGAAGGAGGTATGAATGGAAAAAAATTTTCATAATCATGATGATTTAGTGCATGCATGCATGTCCGAAGGAACATTGCATCATTCTTCTTAGCAACACAGGCACTGCAATATCATATTTATCTGCCAATACCAGGCAGTGACTTTCAATTAAAATGTTCTCCCCTGTACGGAAATAACAATGCGTGTATGAGTACAGAGTGTGACACAGGAACAATGACATATGAAAGTTTGGATCTGGCCATGAGACATTCATGGATAGCCAAAGCAGTTAAGGCAACTGCTCACAAAAATTGAAAAATCCTGGTGACTTCAGTCTGGCACTTTTGTAATTGTCATTTCCATATACAACTGATGGTTGGTTGTATTTGAAACTGCAAACATATTTCATGCTTAATACAATCACTAAAAAGTTAAGAACTAACCTCCATGTTAGCATAATTTATGCATAGGCATTATTCTATAATGATGAGAACAGAAACATGAACTGAATAACTGCAATGAATCGATTTCATTGAGAGCATATAAGCAACATTGCAATGTTTTATCACTATTTATATGATTGATGCTTGGAAATGATTTACGGCTGAAATTTTTTGCACTTTGTCTATTAATGAACAAGAGTCAGTGTACATGAAATCTCTAAGAGTCAGTGTACATGAAATCTCTCAATACACTCCCCAGGAATGTCAATACACCACTGCCATCCTCCTGGCAACTTCATTATTGCGACACGGAACTATTGTTTGGGGGAACTATGCATCCACTCGTGGAAAGCTGTCTGCAATTCTTTGTTGTTGCTGAACCTCTTACCTCACAGCCTGTCTTCAATATAACAAAATAAAGCATTATCACATGGAACAAGATCCACTGAATATGGTGGTTGTGCACAACAAATACCACCAAACTTTGCAGTCATGGCACTATTGGTGTGGGGATGTGCATGATTGTACTGCAGGGTCATTTCTTTCGATCACTTTCCCTGTTGCCTTTGCTGAACCTTGTTTTGACTCCCCCTTTCCACAAAACCCATATGGTCTATCTTTGTCCATAATAGCCACCTTCCATTTTGTCCACAACTATCTCTACCAAACAACAGCCAAACACAGTCCTTCCACTTACTGGACACAACTGCCATCTAGCATCTGTGCAGCGTACTGTAGTTCAATTCTTTTATCTTGGCGGCTCGCGCATGCCCGCCCAGACGTGGGAGATTGCTGCGTTGCCAGTTGCACACGACGCACGTGCCAATAGAAGCAGCGCCATACTATAGCATAGTTCGCAAGCTTACGTTTAGGGGGGAGCGCGCAGTTCATGAAGTAAAGCCACCACGGCTGCATTAACCCTTTCGCTGCTACAAAGACATGCTCCCTGCATTCCGCGCTGTGTGCGATTTTGTCACTGCACTGCTTGCCTGTGCAGACACATCGTGTTCCGACTGCTTTGACACTCTTATCAATCGATTCCACAAAAACTATTTGGCCCAAAAATTAGATTTTTACACATCTTCTTGACTGATACCTTCCCCCCATAAATGACTTAATTTTGTTTCAATGTTCAACGCAGTTATTGTGCAGCATTAAATATAGTAAACCATTGCACGAAATTTTGAAGAATTTGCAGAGGTAAAAGTCCATAGAGTATACTTCCCGTATGGTCGATTTTAGTTGCCACAATGTTGAGAATGAAATGTGGACAAGATACCTAAATTTTATATAAAATTTACTGTATAACAAGAGCTCATTTAAGTACCACATAGGTGTCGTATGTAATATTGAGAAATATTCTGTCTTTCGCGACTGTAACAAAAGTTTTATTTACACTGAGCACGTTTGGCTTTATTTAAAAAGCACTTCAATCAATCAAAAGGAAGTAGACAAAATACATTAAACAAAACTGTGGACTTACAAAAATATTAGGACTTGAATAAACCGGCTATCAGTGAAGTGCTCTGAGCTATGTCAAATATAATTTTTGTGTGTGGCACACACAAACATCATTTATTTGCTAAAACACTGATCTGCCAACACAAACGTTGAATATTGTGTTACCGCAGCACAAAACTACGAAAGGTGACTTGGCAATGGAGGAGACAAAATACTGTCCACTGAAGATGCTTCAAAAGAGAGAAACGCGTCTGGTCTAAATAGGCCCCTTATTACAGTTGCAGAAGAGGAATATATTTCAGTACCATTGGTAAAACTGCGACTGTGGAACAAAAACAAGAAAGAGAACATGAGTACCATTGTGTATGTGCCATACCTTTCCTTGATTGAAGTGCTTTAAAATAAAGCCAAACGCGTCCGGTGTAAATAATACTTTTATTACAGTCGCGAAAGACAGAATATTTCTCAATATTACACTCGACACCTACGTCGTACTTAAATTAAATGAGATATTGTTATACAGTAAATTTTATATGAAATTTAGGTATCTTGTCCACATTTCATTCTCAACATTGTGGCAACTAAAATCGACCATACGGAAAGTATACGCTATGGACTTCTACCTCTGCAAACTCTTCAAAATTTCGTGCAATGGTTTACTACATTTAATGCTGCATAATAACTGCGTTGAACATCGAAACAAAATTAAGTCATTTATGGGGGGAAGGTATCAGTCAAGAAGACGTGTAAAAATCAAATTTTTGGGCCAAATACTTTTTGTGAAATCGAATGATAAGTGTGTCAAAGCAGTGGGAACACCATGTGTCTGCACAGGCGAGCAGTGCAGTGATGACAAAATCGCGCACAGCGTGGAATGCGGCGAGCACGTGTCTGCAGCAGCGAAAGGGTTAATGAAGAGACAAAGCACTAGAAATTTCAAAAAATTGCATTCAAACGAATATAATTCGTGAAGTAAGGCACTTCGATATTGTTTTTAAATAATGAAAATATTAAGCACCGCACAAGGTTTCTTGAACTCATAACCTTTCGCGTAGCTGCGTTGGTAAAGTACCGGAACTTCAAGCGCTGATAGAAGGCACCGAAGCTGAAATCGTTATAGGTACAGAAAGCTGGCTTAAGCCAGAGATAGATTCTGCCGAAATTTTTACAAAGGTACAGACGGTGTTTAGAAAGGATAGATTGCATGCAACCGGTGGTGGAGTGTTCATCGCTGTTAGTAGTAGTTTATCCTGTAGTGAAGTAGAAGTGGATAGTTCCTGTGAATTATTATGGGTGGAGGTTACACTAAACAACCGAACTAGGTTAATAATTGGCTCCTTTTACCGACCTCCCGACTCAGCAGCATTAGTGGCAGAACAACTGAGAGAAAATTTGGAATACATTTCACATAAATTTTCTCAGCATGTTATAGTCTTAGGTGGAGATTTCAATTTACCAGATATAGACTGGGACACTCAGATGTTTAGCACGGGTGGTAGGGACAGAGCATCGAGTGACATTATACTGAGTGCACTATCCGAAAATTACCTCGAGCAATTAAACAGAGAACCGACTCGTGGAGATAACATATTGGACCTACTGATAACAAACAGACCCGAACTTTTCGAATCTGTATGTACAGAACAGGGAATCAGTGATCATAAGGCCGTTGCAGCATCCCTGAATATGGAAGTTAATAGGAATATAAAAAAAGGGAGGAAGGTTTATCTGTTTAGCAAGAGTAATAGAAGGCAGATTTCAGACTACCTAACAGATCAAAACGAAAATTTCTGTTCCGACGCTGACAATGTTGAGTGTTTATGGAAAAAGTTCAAGGCAGTCGTAAAATGCGTTTTAGACAGGTACGTGCCGAGTAAAACTGTGAGGGACGGGAAAAACCCACCGTGGTACAACAACAAAGTTAGGAAACTACTGCGAAAGCAAAGAGAGCTTCACTCCAAGTTTAAACGCAGCCAAAACCTCTCAGACAAGCAGAAGCTAAACGATGTCAAAGTTAGCGTAAGGAGGGCTATGCGTGAAGCGTTCATTGAATTCGAAAGTAAAATTCTATGTACCGACTTGACAGAAAATCCTAGGAAGTTCTGGTCTTACGTTAAATCAGTAAGTGGCTCGAAACAGCATATCCAGACACTACGGGATGATGATGGCATTGAAACAGAGGATGACACGCGTAAAGCTGAAATACTAAACACCTTTTTCCAAAGCTGTTTCACAGAGGAAGACCGCACTGCAGTTCCTTCTCTAAATCCTCGCACAAACGAAAAAATGGCTGACATCGAAGTAAGTGTCCAAGGAATAGAAAAGCAACTGGAATCACTCAATAGAGGAAAGTCCACTGGACCTGACGGGATACCAATTCGATTCTACACAGAGTACGCGAAAGAACTTGCCCCCCTTCTAACAGCCGTGTACCGCAAGTCTCTAGAGGAACGGAGGGTTCCAAATGATTGGAAAAGAGCACAGATAGTCCCAGTCTTCAAGAAGGGTCGTCGAGCAGATGCGCAAAACTATAGACCTATATCTCTTACGTCGATCTCTTGTAGAATTTTAGAACATGTTTTTTGCTCGCGTATCATGTCATTTCTGGAAACCCAGAATCTACTATGTAGGAATCAACATGGATTCCGGAAACAGCGATCGTGTGAGACCCAACTCGCCTTATTTGTTCATGAGACCCAGGAAATATTAGATACAGGCTCCCAGGTAGATGCTATTTTTCTTGACTTCCGGAAGGCGTTCGATACAGTTCCGCACTGTCGCCTGATAAGCAAAGTAAGAGCCTACGGAATATCAGACCAGCTGTGTGGCTGGATTGAGGAGTTTTTGGCAAGCAGAACACAGCATGTTGTTATCAATGGAGAGACGTCTACAGACGTTAAAGTAACCTCTGGCGTGCCACAGGGGAGTGTTATGGGACCATTGCTTTTCACAATATATATAAATGACTTAGTAGATAGTGTCGGAAGTTCCATGCGGCTTTTCGCGGATGATGCTGTAGTATACAGAGAAGTTGCTGCATTAGAAAATTGTAGCGAAATACAGGAAGATCTGCAGCGGATAGGCACTTGGTGCAGGGAGTGGCAACTGACCCTTAACATAGACAAATGTAATGTATTGCGAATACATAGAAAGAAGGATCCTTTATTGTATGATTATATGATAGCGGAACAAACACTGGTAGCAGTTACTTCTGTAAAATATCTGGGAGTATGCGTACGGAACGATTTGAAGTGGAATGATCATATAAAACTAATTGTTGGTAAGGCGGGTACCAGGTTGAGATTCATTGGGAGAGTGCTTAGAAAATGTAGTCCATCAACAAAGGAGGTGGCTTACAAAACACTCGTTCGACCTATACTTGAGTATTGCTCATCAGTGTGGGATCCGTACCAGGTCGGGTTGACGGAGGAGATAGAGAAGATCCAAAGAAGAGCGGCGCGTTTCGTCACTGGGTTATTTGGTAACCGTGATAGCGTTACGGAGATGTTTAATAAACTCAAGTGGCAGACTCTGCAAGAGAGGCGCTCTGCATCGCGGTGTAGCTTGCTCGCCAGGTTTCGAGAGGATGCGTTTCTGGATGAGGTATCGAATATATTGCTTCCCCCTACTTATACTTCCCGAGGAGATCACGAATGTAAAATTAGAGAGATTAGAGCGCGCACGGAGGCTTTCAGACAGTCGTTCTTCCCGCGAACCATACGCGACTGGAACAGGAAAGGGAGGTAATGACAGTGGCACGTAAGGTGCCCTCCGCCACACACCGTTGGGTGGCTTGCGGAGTATCAATGTAGATGTAGATGTAGATGTAGCAGCCCAACACCTGAACCGTTACGCTAACGCACCTCGTCTGACTACATTATGCCATGAGGACTATAACACATCACGCAAAATACTGACAAACACTGTTGGTATGACTATGAATTACTCACGCTTCGTCGAAGTACAACAGGAAATAAACAATTACCGCTGTTCTTTATTGCGAAAAAGCGGTTTGTGAGAGTGATACAAACACCTTTCCTTGCTATCGCCTGAATTAGGAGTCTTAGTGCTTGTTTGGTTTAATTAATTAATAGAATATGAAGCAACTGGTATAAAGAATGTTTTTTCCAAACTTTCTATAAACGAATGTCTGCTATCAAGACATTGCTTTTGTTCTATTACTTTGTTTATGACTGAACGTTTCTAAAACTGAAGACACTCGTCCATGCTCTGCACTGCAGTCGAGATGTGGCAACGTCGTTCTCTGTTCATTGGCTGACTGTGTTTTGTGACGTCAGATGCGCAGAACGAACCTAAACTCGGCCGCCAACATAAATGACGCGCACTTTAGAAACAGTTAATCATCCTATGAGAGGACTTAGTACTTGTAAAATAATGCAATAATAAATTGTTTTCAAATGCCCCTCATAGCAGCTACAGTCCCAAACAATACTTGCAAATTTCCTAGTTAATGTGTGAACTTTTTCGAAGGCGGGTGGATAAAAGCAGGTGTAGGCATGAGCTATGAGCTAGAAGGCAATCAAAGAGAAGTGATGGGCTAGAACCATTGCGTGGATTCATTCATAGGGAGCTAATAAATCATGAAGAATATGAGCAAAAATCTCAAAAATTAGTTATAAGAAATAAAGCAGGCACAAGCTAAAACTTTATAACACACTCTTTTTTTTGTTTTAGTTTGTTTATATACCTTTAGGCTTTCTCAAGTGACATGTTAAAAAGGTTTTCTTTTGAGCCACATATTTTACAATTAATAGCCCAAAACATAATGCAAACAGTTCTTTACTGTACATTAAAAATATACATAAGTTAAACATGTTTTTACATCACATCTCAATTAACTGATGTGTATCGTGCTACGCACAATTGGATACAGTTGCTCTATAAATCACGCAAGGCAGCAATTAACAGCAATATGGGTAAAATACCTTATATCGTTGGCTTCTGAAATAGTGATCGCCAGCAAGGATGCATATTGACTGGAGAGTCTTTCCGAGACCCATATCATCACACAAAATTCCATGCAACTTGTATTTGTTTAAGAATGCCAACCAGTTGACTCCAGACTAAAAGAACAAAAAATTATAAATATAAAGTGTTAGTGAAATACTGAATATCTGGAGAAAAAGCGTAATTATGAAGTTGCCACTTAACAGCAGAGTTAATATGAGTTTACAAAAAAAATACCACAGTTTGTCTTGCACTGGTTTTTTATAAACACACTGGGTAAAAATGTCAGCATATTTTAAAAAGTGATTTCAAACAATCATAGCTTCCATATGATTTACTAACAAGGAAGATTACTGCAGAGGTAAGGTGCACATAAAATAGCTTTGGAAAAACACATTACAGTCAAAAGATATGTTGCAGAGAACACTAAAACCAAACATCGAGTAAAAGTTAAGGAAATATGGGTAGGTTGTGGTTTGTATGTGTGTGATGGATTTGCACAAGTTGACACAGATTAGATTGTACATAAACCATGTTGCAAATTATTTGAAATTTGAAACAATGAAGTTATGCACTGTGATAAGATATAAAATATTTAACAGGTTTACACAAATATGAATAATGCACAGACGATGCTTATACAATATAGTCTTTGATGTTGTAATCACTTATTGTTTGGCAATGGTCTTGTAAGTTGAAAAGTGACTATACGATAAATACTCTACAAAATCTACAGTTAATGTTCTCATTGGCTAAATCTGTAAATGAACGATAATTCAATATTTTCCAAAGAGGAAACAAACCATATTTTGGATGAAACAAACATTCTACATCAGTAATACTGCTTATTAATGTCACACCATAAAGTGATTAGGCACATAAAAAGTAGTGATGATTGTTAGGCTTTTTTCTTCAAACAAAAAATAATGCATATAAGAGGATGGTCCCATAAGTACCTCACCCATAAAAAACACAAAAATTTTGTAAAAAAAATGTATTTATTTTTCAACATAATCTCCTTTTGGCTCTATACACTTTTCCCAGCAATGCTCAATAAGTTCGATATCCTTTTTATAATGAGAACAGTCTAACTCTTCAAAATAGCCATTAATTGCCAACATCACATCTTCATTTGTTGAAAATCTTTGACCACCGAGCCATTTTTTCAAGTTTGTAAACATAAAATAATCTGAGGGGGCTAAATCTGGCGAACAGGGTGCATGAGGTAGCAATTCAAACTTCAGTTCATTAATTTTGGCCATTGCAATAATGAACTTGTGAGCTGCTGCATTGTCCTGAAGAAACAACAGTTCTGGGCCAAATGCGGCTGTTTTTACTTGATTTCTTCTCCTAAATGTTTCAATTAGTTCGTATAATACTCAGTTGATAGTTTTTCCTTTTTCAAGGTAGTTAATGAAAATTATCCCCCGCGCATCCCAAAAAACCGACGGTATGACCTTGCCTGGAGATGAAAAAGTCTTCGCCTTCTTTGGAGTTGGTTCTCCAATTTGTGTCCATTGTTTTGATTGTTCTTTTGTCTCTGGAGTGAAGAGGTGGACCCATGTTTCATCCATGGTTATGAAACGACACAAAAAATCAGCTTTGTTGCTGTGAAACTTCGCTAAACACTCAACTGAAACATCTTCACGACGCTGTTTTTGCTCTTCTCCAATTCCCATCCCATTTCATCTTCATGGCCACAGACTATCTTCACACTACTCAACACTATTCTGCTTCATTCTCGTTCACTTGTACCTTCCTTTCCTTATCCTCTTCTTTTAATTTGGAGTCTACATCTGCCACCTTTACTATTTCCTCTGTGTCTCTCTTAGTAGCTTCCTAATCTGTCATTTTGCTTAAATGTCATCCACCTCTCCAGCTCACATGAACATGTTCCACACCACCATGAATTTTCCTAAACCTGTCTTCCAGTGTTACTCCCCCTACCACAGTTCATTTTCATGAGTTACCACAGCCAAGACCACTACTTACACAAGCCAGCAATTGCATCAGGGTACAGTGGCTCTGTGAGTGAGTGAGTGAGTGTGTGTGTGTGTGTGTGTGTGTGTGTGTGTGTGTGTGTGTGTTTTGAACAGTGGATAAGATTTCTTTGTTTCCTGAGGAATATTCGTCTCATTTCAGATGTCAGTTAGTTTAATGTTCCATGGATTATTTGCACAATAAATCACAATGGTGCGGAATGAGTTATTTTACATTCACATTGCAAATTAATTTTTAAATATGGGTACATGCTGAACACTTATAAGCTTTATTTTTGCTTATTATCATTAAATTTCACTTTTTTTCACAGTACAGTACACCTTCCTGTTTTTCTGCTTGATTTGTGTTCAGTTTTTGACAGGTTGTCCAATGGTCCCTATTACCACTAAATCTGACGGGGTGTGATGGGGAGTTTCCCTCGTAATAGTGCCACAACTGTTGAATGCCAAACTTGTGCAATTATGCACACAGCACAGTATGGTTGGCTCAATGTGCAATTCACACCATAGCCACCATATTGTGATTCATCCATCACTTGTAGCCAAACCCACTTACAATGCTTACCCCACCATCTAGTGGCAAAATTTTCATTGAAGTTTTTATATTTCCATAACATTTCCCACTTATTCACTAATATTCCATTCTAATTTTACACAATTCTCAGCATTGGTTATTTTTTTAAAGTGTTTTGAAACTGGAACTTTAAGTATAATCCCCCTGTACATAGAGGTTCAGTGAACTTACACACTTGACACAAATTTACTACCTGCTGGTATGAACGCAAGTCTGCTTTTATGGGCACTGGTATCTTGTAATCCTGTATGGACTTTGGATTAAATAACTGCTCAAGGAAAATGCGTTCTCTCTCCTTCTGCTCTGCCAACTTAGGTGTGAGACTGGGAGGATCTGGAATGCCTCCATCAAGTGGCATCAGTTGTATCAGTGTTGCAAAGCAATGTGTTGCCATGAGACGAACAGGCTGATTGGGATCACTCATTCGCCCTGTAAGAAATCATAAATGTGCATATTAAGGCAAGTACTTTCATTGTAACTTATATATCATGAACATAAATTTAGAATACTAAGCAAACAATGCAAACTTTCAACAGCTGGCATTTTGGGTCCTTGGTAAATTTTGTCTTGTAAGTATTTGGTATGATTCATGGCACATTTCTGTGCCTAATGTTTCATCTCTTAATGATGGAGGCATCATCAGAGGCTATAAAGATTCAAACAGCAGTTTCAAACTCTAACAAACTCAGCAAGCTGAACTGTTTATGTGTATTCTCAATGGTTGGATCACAACCTTATCAGAATGATGAAAGTTTCGGGTGCAAAAGCTACAGAAAGCTCAATCACTTAAACAGACCTTCACAAAAATTCTAATCACCATCCCAAGTAGAAAAGAAAAATGATCAGAATGTAGGTGGATTGTGCTAAAAGAAACTATTTACAATAGTACCTGGAGAAAGAGCTTCATCGTGTAGGAACTATATTTGTAGAAACGGTTATAGATTACATCAACAGACTGCTAAGAACACAGTGTTTAAACACACTGCAAAGGACAAATGCCTACTGCTTGTCATTGGAGCAGTATATAAAATCCACTGTATATGAAGTAAGGCCAAGAGTGTCTGGGAGATACAAAAAGAAGCATTAACACTAGGATTAAGGAACACAAGAGCAACTGTCATTTGTGTAAAGATGGATTCCCGGCAGCAGCAGATAATACAATGGGACCAGAGAACCACTAAAATTCGTTTTGGTGGTTTTATCAAGGCAAACCATTGAGCGTACAGAGAGGTCACTGAAATTAAAAAGCACAAACAGCTTCAACAGAAAAGAAGAACAGTTGAAATCAAACAAATTGTCAGTCTTAGTGACAAATAAGGTAAACAGTGCCCATTCTTCCCCACTAAGAGCTCTATAAGACATCTATGCGACTTTTTGATCTAAGGCAGTCTTCAGATGTTGTCACAACCTGACTGGCAAACAGTTAGGCTTACTGGGCTCAAGTTTGAATATGCTAGTTGGGTCTACAGCCTCTGATGATGAATCCAGGATTACTAGAAGGAATGTTAAGACACAGACATATGCTTTGGACCATGGCGTAATGCCCTTAAATTAAAATTCACCTAGGACACAGAATATTAACTTAGAAATATTCATAGGACAGAAGACAACACAAGTCTCATTACTATAGCCTTTTCAAGATATTATTTTTCTCCCTATTCCCATTTCCCAACAAGAAAAACTGATTACAGAGTTAAACATGTTTGTTGTAGGGTAGACCTGTTCATCGATCTGCTCTTGCAAGCTGGCTTGCACTCATGCCATCCCAGTGAGCAACTAGCTGGCTCACGGCAAATAAGGACGGGAGAACAGGTGCGGAAGGGAGGGGAGGGGAGTGGGGGGAGGCAAGGGAAGGTGAAGGAGGAACCAGAACAAGGTAGTTCTACACGAAAAACTGTTGCCAATGACTGTTTTCAATGGTCGTCAATGTAAGTACTAAAGAAGTGTACTGCTTTACAGTGGCTGATTTATTTATGCCTTATGTGGGAAGTTTATTTTCTTATACTGTTCCATTAATGGGAAATGACAATGACATGGAACTTACATGTCTTCCAACTGATGAAGTGAAGAACATAGGGCAGGTACGAGACATGAGACTTATTACAAGAGATTGAGCCTTATGGTGAATGTCAGTTTTGGAAACATAAAACCACTTAATGTCAATGAATACTTCTTATTTTGATTTTACTAAAGCGACAATACCTGGTAGCACTTTCTGTGCACTGCAGATTTGAAGACAAGCTTTAAGGTGGAGTCTGTCAGTGAGCTTCTCCGTGTAGGTTTTGTTCTCTTCATTGCAGATAAGAATGTTCCCACAAGTATCTACACTATGTGATCAAAAGTATCTGGACACCCCCAAAACATATGTTTTTCATATGAGGTGCATTATGCTGCCACCTACTGCCAGGTACTCCATATCAGCGACCTCAGTAGTCATTAGACATTGTGAGAGAGCTGACTGGGGCACTACGCGGAACTCACAGAATTCGAATGTGGTCGTCAGGTGATTGGGTGTCACTTGTGTCATCCATCTGTATGCAAGATTTCCACACTCCTAAACATCACTAGGTCCACTGTTCCCGATGTGATAGTGAAGTGGAAACATGAAGGGACACTTACAGCACAAAAGCATACAGGACGACCTCATCTGTTTACTGACAGAGACCACCGACAGTTGGAGAGGGTCATAATGTGTAATAGGCAGACATCTATCCAGACCATCACACAGGAATTCCAAGCTGCATCAGGATCCAGACCCACTGCAAGTACTGTGATAGTTAGGCAGGAGGTAAGAAAACTTGGATTTCACGGTTGAGCAGCGTAATGAGCATAAACACTGGACGATTGAATAGTGGAAAAACATTGCGTGGAGTGACGAATCACGGTACACAATGTGGCAATCCAATGTCAGGGTGTGCATATGACAAATGTCTGGTAAACTTAATCTGGGAAACCGTGTAGTGCCAACAGTAAAATTCTGAGGCGGGGGTGTTATGTTGTGGTCGTGCTTTTGTGGAGGGGGCTTACACCCCTTATTGTTTTGTGTGGCTCTATCACAGCAGATGCCTTCATTGATGTTTTAAGCATCTTCTTGCTTTCCACGGTTGAAGAGCAATTCGGGGATGGCGATTGGATCTTTCAACACCATCGAGCACCTGTTCATAATGCACAGCCTGTGCTTCAAATGTCTGATTACTTTACAAATGAGTTAATGTGTTAAATATTTTACATTAAGCACATAAGCAAGAAAAAGAATAGAAAAACTTTGAAATTATGCTTCAAGTTTGTTGGAAATTGCTCAGTGCTCTATTATGAAACACTGGATGAATACAGTCTGAGTAATACATTTTCCATTTTAAGCAAAAGCAAGTTTTTCATGAATCTCTATGACGAAATCTCTCCTGAACTATAAGTCACACAGTGATATAATTTTGCAGATACATTCAGTGGTGTATGTGAATCCTGTTTGAGACCTGTGCTGTGAGTAGTCAGTAGTAATTTAGAAAAAGTCATGTTTGATGCTGAAATTTTACTGCATGAACAGTGAATATAAAGCAAGTGATATACATTTTTTTTCTTTTCATTGTGTGTGTGTGTGTGTGTGTGTGTGTGTGTGTGTGCGCACATTAACATGTGTGTGTGTGTGTGTGTGTGTGTGTGTGTGTGTGTGTGTGTGTGTGCACGTTCACATGCATGTGGGGAGAGGATGGGAGGGGGGGGGGGGGGGGTGCGAGGTGCAATTAGAAAGTTTTGTGAAGGTCTGGCATTCTGTAATGCACAGCCTGTGGTGGAGTGGTTACATGACAATAACATCCCTGTAATGGACTGGCCTGCACAGAGTCCTGACCGGAATGCTATAGAACACCTTTGGGATGTTTTGGAACACCAACTTTGTGCCAGGCCTCACTGACTGACATCGATACCTCTCCTCAGTGCAACACTCCATGAAGAATGGGCTGCCATTCCCCAAGAAACCTTCCAGCACCTGATTGAATGTATGCCTGCGAGGGTGGAAGCTGTCATCAAGGCTAAGGGTGGGCCAACACCATATTGAATTCCAGCATTACCAATGGCGGCACCAGGAACTTGTAAGTCATTTTCAGCCAGGTGTCCAGAAACTTTTGACCACATAGTGTATGTCCAAACGTCAACATAATCATTGCTGCAAATTTGTAAAGTCCTGGAAATTTATGTGAGGACAATTTTTATACAAGTCTGGTGGTAGATGATGAAGCTTGCACAGGATAGAATAGCATGGAGAGCTGCATCAAACCAGTCTCAGGACTGAAGACAACAACAACAACAACAAAAACAACAACATGAGATTTGCGTTATTATGAAACTTATCACGCAACTGCCTGTCACACTGTACGTGTATAACTTCTAACTATGCCTAGAAATCCTGCACTGATGTGCATCAAGGTCATCATGATGCTTTTCATTGATTTAAAATGAGCCACTCTCCATTTTAAGCACTTCAAGGTAAGTATGTGCACCTGTGTCTCAGGCTACAATGACCCTAACACTTCGTCATTCCCTTGAAGACAGTGCAGTTTGTATTTCCCTGTGCTACATAATGACAGCTGGACACCCCGCTTTACTGTGAGTGCTCACTTCAAATGCGGCGAACAACCCCAAGCACTTGTGCTCACTTAGCAGCCTTCTCAACAGACCTATTGTAGAGTATCCTTGCGTATAAATCCATGTTTCAACTTTTTCTTTGTTCATTGTGTTCCAAGCAGAGTGTTACAGAAGTAACCACACTAAAAATTAACTGCTTTAAATTACTAACAAAAAATGAAAAAAAATTAAACACTATGTACCAGCAGATTAGTGAATCATGGTAAATTGTGGTAGTGAGAGTGGGTGCACGCGCCCACACACACACACACACACACACACACACACACACACACACAAATGAAATTTCTATTGTTAATTAATGTGATATTAACTAAGAAGCAGAGAAAAGGTTGGAAAGTAAAAAGGAAGTCATTTCCTGAAGTCAAGTCTGATTTTTAATCATAACTCAATATTCTTCAACGGAATTTTTCAAATAAAAAAATTTGTTATACTGGGCAATGAAATTAAATAAACCAAATCAAAATCAATACATCTTTTCAACTTTAGGAGTTCATTCTAGTACTTCAATTTTAAAATTACAACTTCAGACATTTTAAAGTAATATGCAATGTCACATATAAATAAATATTACTAACAAAAATAAATAAATATTACTAACAAATACCCCACAATTTCAATTTATGTTATTGACAAAAGATATGCTTCTATGTCACTAAAAAATTTACCACTCATAACTTCTAAACATAGCAAAGCCATCCAGATCTAGGTTTTCAGTAATTTTCCCAAACTGCTTAATACAAGCGTTGAGTGGTTCTTTTGAAAAGGGAATGGCCAATTTCTCTTCCCATCCTTCCTCAATCTGAGCCTGTGCTCTGCCTCTAATGACGTACTTGTTGACAGGACATCAAACATTAATCTTCCTTCCTTACTCCATTTCAGCCAGTTAAGTTAGTATTTCTAGACAACTACCTCAAATTGTCAAGAGCTTGCAACTCTGTAAATATTCTCATTGCCCTTCCCTTATGCCCATAACTACACTGTCTCTGGCTACAGTGGCTGAACACAGTGGCAAGAGACAGCGGTCATGTGTGTGTGAGTTGTGCTTGTGTGCCTGTGTGTGTGTGTGGGGAGGGGGGGGGGGGGGTGTTTACATCAGGAGGAGGTCTTTTGGCCGAAAGTTAAAATGTATGGGCATCTTTTTGTTGTGCCTGTCTGTGACTCAATGACTCCCCTATGTGGTGAGTAGCAGTGACTCAATGTCTCCTCTGTGGTGAGTAGCAATCTGTCTTTTTCATAATACTGACCTGATGTATTTATGTTAAAATAGCCTTTCAACAATTTATGGAACATTTTAAGAACAATCAATTTGATTCTGTATGTTGATCTGTCACTGTGCAAGAAATACAGGTCTGCTACTTCATCGGATATTTGCAAAAGCAAGAAACACAATAAGGGGAAGGTGAGGGCGAAATTAATTTCCAGTGTTGGTAAGTTTATGGCCACGTTTTTCGGGATACAAATGAAATTCTTACTACTGATTACCTTACAAATGGTAAAACAGTAATTGATTATACTGTGCAAGTTTTTTGGACCATCAGGGCAATGTGGATGACCAGAATGGTTCTTTGGCAACAAGAAAACTGGGGGATGTGAATTACAAATGGTTGGAAAATCTACTAAATTCACTACTATTAGCACCCTCTGATTTCCAAGTAGTCACACAACTGTAGAATGTTATGGCTAAAATGTTTTGACTACAACAAAGTGATAATGGTAATCATACATAGGTTTTTGGAGGGAAGAAATTTACTAACTGGAAAACTGTTGGGCTAATTCCACTGGCTTAAAATTGGACCACATGGAAGAATGTACATTTTTAACCAAAAACAACACAACCAGGAACTTTTCACCTTACTCTCTGAAGCAAAGGGGGTAAACCCTTCACATATTAAGCAACACTGCACCTTTATGCAGATAAAATCATTACT
The DNA here is from genome assembly GCF_021461395.2 of Schistocerca americana. Lineage (NCBI taxonomy): Eukaryota > Metazoa > Arthropoda > Insecta > Orthoptera > Acrididae > Schistocerca > Schistocerca americana. Next base: position 576,546,320 of record NC_060120.1, read on the forward strand.
TATGTGCTCAAGTAACTGCATTGATAGAGATCCACATGATAGCGGAAGTCTAATCTCACTCTCCATATATTTTCCAAATGTTATTTACTTCAATTATATTTCACATTCTCCATAAATCTTCCACATTAATTTCCCTTACATCACAGCATGTTTTGGGTATCATTCAATTCAATAATGAGAGGGTTTCTTCTCCCCTCCTGACTGACTGAAAGTTTTGCTGTCTCAATAAATAAATTTGACACACTAGAGTTATGGGCAGATTTCAACACAGCAGTTACTGTGACTATGTAAGATAGTGGCTTTCTTCTTTCCTGCAGGGTTCTTCTTCTCTTGCTGTATTCCACACATCTGTCACCATCAACTTCTATCTTCCTACGCTTCCTTGTCATCTTCTATATGTGTTTTTCTCATTGCCTCCTAAGATAGTGATATTCTGTCAAGTATATTTCTTCTTGTTTCACTACTGCACTGCTGCATATTAACAACTTCAACTATGAAGGTGGTACACTAAACAAAATGTTTACTTTAGTAACATTTACATAACTAACATGATCACATTCTAAGACTTACTCGAGTGTCAATATGCAAGCATTTTGTGTACTCAAGTACAACCAAGCAAGTTGCATTCTTGCTGTGACAACCAATATTTTGCTACATTAAAAAATGACAGTAGATGCACATGGCATATTTACAGAGCAATGCGAGATGCAACAGTACTATTTCCACACACAAGGCTTTGCCATTCTCAGCCACTACTGACCTACCTTCCATCACTTCAATGCAGTTTTCATAAGACTATATGAGTGAATCATTGGTCCTGTTAATGATTATTATCTATGATTTTTTCAAAACATCTGTTATTCTCTCTGTTTGTAAAGGACATACAGTCATTTTGCAACATGCACACACCAGAAACACAAGTAAACATTCTTGCAAATACATAAGAGATAATATTATTACATGAAAAATTGAATCACTCACAATGAACTCATTATATTCACTGATATGTAAATACATACCTAGCAATGGAACCACCAGCAGGACTATGTAAGGAACAATATTCTCTTGTAGCCTGTCGACTATACATGCCAAGCACTCCACAGCACCTTGCCGTCTTGTATCTGCAGTCATGGCATCCAACAAAGGCAGGACAGCAGAAACAACATGTGTCATAACAGGAACTGAAGCCAAAGATGCCAGTGCACCCAAGCTGCGGGCAGCCATGTGACGCACTGCACAATATGGATGTGTCAACAGCAGGCATAGTCGTGGCAAGCACTCTAGCACCTAAGAAAATAAGAATGTGCCAATAGCAAATATGGAGGTTAGTTTGGTGAATAAATTCACTCAATGTGAAATTGACCTAACTAAGAGGGGTGTTCAATAAGTAATGCAACACACATTTTTTTCCCCTTGGGCAATTTCAATTGAAAACATGTGTAATTTGTTGTGGGACTTTGAGGAATATTCCCATTTCAGCCCCTATAATTTCATGAAGTTCCGATAGGTGTTGGTGGTGTACAAAGCCTTCAAAATGGCTTCTGTAATGGAGGTGAATTCCAAGCGGAGAGCTGTCACTGAGTTTCTTTCTGTGGAAAACAAGACATCACAGATATTCATAGATGCTTGCAGAATGTTTATGGAGACCTGGCAGTGAACAAAAGCACAGTGAGTCACTGAGCAAGGCATCTGTCATCATCACAACAAGGTTGTGCTAACCTGTCCAATCTCTTGCCCAGCCACGTACAGCTGTGATTCGTATAATGTTGGAATGTGTGGACCCTATTATTTGACATGGTCAATGGATCACAACAAAGACCTTGTTGGACGTCTCTGGTGGTAGTGCTGCCACACACGATCACCAGTACGGGTATTCAAAGGTGTGTGTCCTCACTACCTAATAGAAGACCATAAGCAGCAAGAAAGGACCATCTGCACAGAATTGCTTATGTGATATGAGGCTCATCGTGAAAATTTTTTGTAGAACATCATCACAGGCTGTGAAACATGGGTTCATCACTTCAAACCAGAAACAAAATGGAAACCATGGGCTGTGCGGGATTAGCCGAGCGGTCTAAGACGCTGCAGTCATGGACTGTGTGGCTGGTCCTGGCGGAGGTTCGAGTCCTCCCTCGGGCATGGGTGTGTGTGTGTGTGTCCTTAGGATAATTTAGGTTAAATAGTGTGTAAGCTTAGGGGCTGATGACCTTACCAGTTAAGTCCCATAAGATTTCACACACAATTGAACATTTGGCAACCATGGAGTGGAGGAAGTCGTTCAAAGCCACATCCTGACCTGGTTAAGTAATGGCGACAGTCTCTTGGGACTCTGTAGAGGTTATTCTGTTTGGTACCCTCCGTCATGATGCAGTGATCTACTCAGAAGTGTATTGTGCTACCCTCAGGAAACTGAAGAAATGGCTTCAGCATGTTTGTTGCCACAAATGAACTTCTCCTTCACCGTGAAAAAACAAGGCCTCACGCAAGTCTGCACACCTGAGTGGAGATCACAACAATTCACTGGACTGTTCTTCCTCACACACCCTACAGACTGGATCTCGTACCTTCTGACTTCCATCTGTTTAGCCCAATGAAGGATGCACTCGGTGGGAAGCAGTACATGGATGACGTGGAGGTTATTGATGCAGGAAGACATAGGTTCCAATGTTCTCCCAGTAAAATGGGGTCAAGCCATCATATTGAACTAAGATTATGTTGAAAAATATGGTTTTGTAGCCAAAAGAATGGGGAATAGCATGGTGTATTGGAATCCTGACTAAAACCAACATGGTTTCAAAACAAAGTGTTGCACTACTTACTGAACACCCCTCGTACATAGAAGGTATTAGATTCTACATTAAAATTCTTGTATTCATTAAAGACATCACGTACCCAGTCCTAAAATGATCAATTTAAAATCCTTCAAGAAAGTACAAACAGTCTACTGACAGCTACACATCATGATATTAAGTAAAACAGAAATAAACAAACACCAAGTGCTACAGAAGTAAGAAGTGACTAGTTTACAGATGAATTTTTTGACCGATTGACCTTAATATAAAAACAATTAAGGCAAAATTCTAATTTTTAATTTAAACATTTTCCAAACATTGTTTATGTATTATTTCAAATTAAATCCACTTCAGCTGTGTATAATACAATCACATTGCCACAGAAACACACATAAGAAAGTAATATTACATTTATATTACACCTACATAAGTAGTGAACAATAACTGATATGAGTACGAGTCGACCTTCACCTTTTTGCCAACTACTGGTTAGAGCTACAGCAATGAAAAACATCAACATGAATATTCGTTCTTTCTTTGTGTTTCTATATGATAATTAATGTTTTAACCCATTTGTGCTATTTGCATTCTAAGTTTAAAAAAATTCTTTCAGATTAGCAAGCACAAGGGCACTGTGTTTAGACGTTGACACTTTATTTCAAAGAAGCTAAACTTAAATATTTGTTCAGCTGTTGTAACCTATCTTCTTTAATCTTTGTTCGCCAAACCAACATATCTTTTTCAAGAGGACAATGTTCAATTTCTTTCCATGTGTCTATTCCAGTGACTGCTTTTGAAATACCTTTGCATCCCAACAATTAATATTTATATCTTTACTGTATCCTGTTACAAAAAAATTCTACCTCTGAATGACACAAAATCTGTATTTAACACTTAGTAAACAAACCACTTAATGTTCAAACAAAAGTATACAAAATTCAAGAAAATGTCAAATAATTACACAGCACATTTCAATTCTGTATAGGAACCATTTCTATTACGAACAATGTGAATCCAATATTCAGTTTTTTACTAACTTCTCTCCAGCTCTTTTGTTATTATTAGCACTGTCCAGTTATGAAAACAGACGCTTAATGTAAAGTTGCCATCCACTTCAGCTCTATGCTCATAATATGAAGCAAGGAAGAATAACTCAAATCTACAGACTGACTCTAGAAATGCAGGCACAGGACAAGTACATTCAGCTAGTATGAGGATACTTCGAACACCAAACCAAACATTATAGCACATGAAAGGTAAAATGTAGGATCACCTTACAACAAAATATTCCTAAGTGAATCGTGAATCAACATTCATACCAATTTAAAGAGATAGTAAAGGACTGAGAATGGATTATGTTTCGAAAAGATGTAATGAGATGCAATGAACAACAGTAAAATTAGGGTACTGGAATACAGTAAAATTAAAGTGGGCGATCTGATGAAATTGGATTAGAAATGAGACACTAGTAGAACTGATAGAAGAAATATAGAAGATCCAACAAAGAATGTAAAGTTTTGTCACGAGATCTTTTAGTTGGCACAATAGTATTACAGAGACGTTCAACAAACTCCAGTGGTTCACATTACAAGAGACGTGTTGTGCATCATGGAGGCTTTCACTATTGAAATTTCAAGACAGCGCTTTCTGCGAGGAGTAGGAGCAAATGTTACTTCCATCCACATAAATCTCGCAAGTAGAACAGAAGATATAAAATGCAGGCTGCCAATAGCAAGAAAATGTTTACAAAATGGAAAAACATGTTAACATTGAATATAAACTGAAATGTTTTGAAGTCTTTTCCAAAAGCATTTTTCTTGATAAACAGTTCAGACAAAAAGACAAAAAAATCTTTTGAAATGTGTTGCTACAGAAAACTGCTGAAGATTGTATTGGTGGAGTGAATAACTTGTGAAGAGGTACTGAAATGAATTGGGGGGCGGGGGAAGTACAACTTCACTAAAAGAATCAGTCAGTAAACAGGACACATCCTGAGGCACCAAAGCACTGTCAAATTGGTAATGGAAGGAATTTTGTGTGTGTGTGTGTGTGTGTGTGTGTGTGTGTGTGTGAGTGGGGGGGGGGCAAAGCTTCAAAGTAACAGGTCCAAATGGATGTCGGTTGCAATAATTATGCAGAGATGTTGAGGTTTGCACAAAATGGACTAATGGAGAGAGCTATGTCAAATTAGTATCGGAATTGAAGACACCAACAACTCAATGTAATGCTGCATATTTAAAAGAATATCCCTTACTATGATTACAACAATACTTGTTACACCTAAAATTTGTAAAATGCCTGAAAATTTTTTTTGAAATTGCTTAGTCCATAATGAAACATTAATCGCTCAACACTGAAGTACTGATGTTCAACCAATTAATGTATAATTTCACAAAGTAGGCAATAAATTATAGCTATAAAAAACAGTGCTATAATTAACTTTTTCTCATTTTGCCAACTTATCAGTGAGAAGCAAACACTTATTCACAACAATGAGTTCTAAATAAAATTATGGATATGTCAACTTCAAGCCATGTCAAAATATATTTGCCTATTTTCAGTAAACAAATCTGCTCGTGGATCACATTTACTCTGAAGCTATCAACAGCTAATATAGCTCACCTTTAATATCAGTGTAAAGAAGTAACTTTTTATACCTGTGCAAGGAGGTCTCTGTCAAGTGCTGGACATGTTGTTTCCAACACCAGTAACGTTGATACCAAATCTTCAGCAGCTGCATCAGAATTTAAAACTGCTGCAGTGTCTGTGAACAAATTTATTGATTATAGAAGAAAACAGCCTGAGATTTGAAACAAAAATGGTAGATAGTAACTTTACTAAATTGATCACACTAAAGTTTAGTTCTAATAACATTTTCTGGAAGCCCACATTATACTGTCAAATGAGTTTTTGCCGTAACTTAGCTACCTTCTTATGATTATCCATTCATCATATTTTGTAGATGTCATCATGCAGGAGAGCCTTATAAATACAGAATGTGTCACACTATGTATTAATACAGAGAATCACCTGACACCAACAAAGCAAGTAATTGTAATAACAAATAACTCTCTATGTATAACTTTACTTGCTATAAATGAGAAAGATAAAATGAATAGGAAATCATCAATTTTGAAAAATGTTGCTGCTTCCGCAGTTATGCTGAGTACCATTTACTACCTACAAGAAGTTATTTAATATACAGAATGAACCTGAATTCCACCAACAAAATTTCGGAGGCCCTTCAAGACACATTTTCTGACTATTTTGGTATAATGGACTTCTCATCTCTGGTGGTTCATAAAAGAGTAACTGCATTTGATTTGATTTCATACTCCATTTATCTTTGTATGTGGATTGCACTGAAATATCTGTACAACAGTGGAAATGTTGACAGTCAGGACTGCGCATCTTTTGGAAACAAACTAGCATCATTCACTCACGGTGTTTGCTGCTTACACAAAGAGTTGGTCAATATGCACTTTGCATATGGGTTCACTGAATGCAAATGGACGAGTGACACAGTGATACTATAGTGAGCTGTCCCACAGTGGCAGCAACCAAATCACAGTACATCTGCAGCTGGGTGTTGATGAATACTCTCTGTTTCATGTTGTATGCTTTCATGATTCAATGTTCTAGGCTTTTTCACCGTTATGAAGGTATTTTCACACAAGCGTAGGTAGTGGAGTGACAAACCAAACAAATCAGAACTACATTATTACTCTGCAGTGTATCACTGTAGGTCACCCGTACCTTAAAATGAAACACTCAGGAAATATCCCTGAATAAACTCCAAAACGTTGTCAATGAAATTTGGGCTCATCCTGTATACATGAATGTACTGACATTAGCAGCAGCTTGTTTAAGACCTTCATAACAGAATGCAGAACACAACACAAAGAGCTAAAACCTACATGGAAATTATTTGGGTGTCTTGTAATAACTTGTATGAATCACAACTCTTCGGAAGTTGATTTTTATTTTTACCCACAAATGTCATTAAAAACAAAATTCTGCATAGTAAGAAACTGTTGACAGAGTATCTGAACAGTTGACATCAATCATTCAGCTCTGGGAATCAAATTATGTAGTATGAATGGATAGAATAGAAGAGTATTGAAAAATGTGTTTTAGACATGTACCAGTAAATACCACATTCTTTTAAGACTCAAACTCTATGTATAAAACTGCTTCAAATGTCTGATTACTTTACAAATGAGTTAATGTGTTAAATATTTTACATTAAGCACATAAGCAAGAAAAAGAATAGAAAAACTTTGAAATTATGCTTCAAGTTTGTTGGAAATTGCTCAGTGCTCTATTATGAAACACTGGATGAATACAGTCTGAGTAATACATTTCCCATTTTAAACAAAAGCAAGTTTTTCATGAATCTCTATGACGAAATCTCTCCTGAACTATAAGTCACACAGTGATATAATTTTGCAGATACATTCAGTGGTGTATGTGAATCCTGTTTGAGACCTGTGCAGTGAGTAGTCAGTAGTAATTTAGAAAAAGTCATGTTTTATGCTGAAATTTTACTGCATGAACAGTGAATATATAGCAACTGATATACATTTTTTTTTCCTTTCAATGTGTGTGTGTGTGTGTGTGTGTGTGTGTGTGTGTGTGTGCACATTCACATGCATGTGGGGAGAGGAGGGGGGGGGGGGGGGTGCGAGATGCAATTAGAAAGTTTTGTGAAGGGTTGGCATTCTGTAATACTTGTCTGTGTTAAACTTTTAAGGATTATACCTCTTAATGAGTAGATTACGGCAGCATTTAAAATTTTTAAATTCGGTCAATAATTCTGTAAAACAATGAAATGCAAATTATTGATGCCCCTGGAAGCCATTAGAACAGCAATCTGCAACTGATGCCCGCTTCTGGCATAGTCTCTAAATAAAATAGATGTGCCATGCAATGTTTTGGATAACATGAAATATCTGCTGTGATTCAGTAACCATAGTTGGAAGTTTTTACTAAAACAGAGAGGGCTTCACTACAGATTTAAACAAAGCTAACAAAACCTGAATGAAGATAAAATTGATCACATGTACAACAATTTAAAAAGCATTCATTCAATGAATTCAAGAGTGAAATCTTATCAGATAACCTCACAAAAAACT